>NW_004444034.1:3098-21405 GCF_000243295.1 Trichechus manatus latirostris
TGAGAGGAATTTTAAATAAAAAATATAAAGATTTAATTAGAAATAATACAACAGATAAACATGTTTATTAAGTATGCATGCATTTGTCAAGGGAAGTAATATTGTTTTCTTTATAGGTATCTGAATTCTATCTGTTTCTACTGGCCATTAATTTTTTTTAATTTAATTTATTCTTAAAGAAATATTTGCAATATTTGAGAATGGCATTAGAATAGACAAAGCCAAATCATTTTGAAGTGTAATGCTATAACTCCCTAAATTGCAGTTTTAGAGATTCAGAACCTAGGATTTCTTTAAAAGTATTCAAAATATACTCTCAATGTGTCAAGTCATTTTTCAAAGACTTTAATGTTGGCCATGATTTCAGCAGAGTTATTTTGAGTTGCTCAAGCTCAGCATTTTCATACTCTCTCTCTCTTTTAGACAACACACATAATTTGGGTTTTAAATACCACAAGGGAAAAAAATTATGAAAACTAGAACGAACTAATATATACAGAAATGCATTGTTAATTTTATCTACAAACAGGACACTCCATCTGTTCAAACATAATGCTCCAAACCAAGGAATATGTTCCAAACCAAAGAGCATGATATTTGACAGATGGAGAGGTCTGTAAGCCTGTCTGGAGCATGGAAGACTATGGAGTTTGTAGCAGGGTCCAATTTGCCACGCTAAATGAAACCTAATAGAAATCTCTCCCCAATAAACATCAAAATCAGCACCAATTTTACCAATTGCTATGCACCATAGACCAACTCATTTTATCCATTTTCATTCTCATATGAAAGAAAACCCACATCTATGACTGGAGTTAATTTTCTATTTTCATGGTTGTTCTCCTACATGAATAAATACAAATATTAAGTATATTTCATATATAAGTCATTACTGAGTCAAACTTAGGATGTCCTACTCTATAGCATGAAAAATATTATGTGATTGTCATTTTTTTGAAGATTAATAATCTATAGAATGTTCCATAGTATATAAGATTTGAGAAAAGTCTTTGGTGGGACTTTGATGCATTTCTTCAGTTTGTTGAATTAAACTACAAAACAAACAGGCACAGAGTAATTAATTGTCTTCCCAAAAGGCAAGCAGTCATCAAGATACTGAATAAAATTTCTCTGTTCCTGTCCAGGGCTCCTTTCTAAAACCTGGACTCTAATGTGTGCTGAAGAACATGGGAGATCTCCTCATCATACATTAAACGTCAGTGCAATTAGATTACACAATAACTTTGCTGAAAGTGTAGGTGTATTATGAGTTGTTAGGAACTGAGACCATTTCAACTTCTGTAAATTAATAATGGAATTAAGAAATAGAGCAAGAGGACATCCAGTGGAAAAGGTGGAAATAAAAAATATTAATGTGAATGGGTGTCACATAAGACCTCAGTACTTAAAACTGTTCATAGTTCAGTATGTATTTTCAACACCTCAAATACCAAAATTCAAAGTCATCAATATTTTGTACCTCAGTAAACCTCTAGAGAAACAGAGTCAGAGATAGAAAGACAAGACCGACAGACACAGACAGACAGGTATAGAGGCAGGCAGGTATGTAGGTAGGTAGGTAGGTAGAGAGAGAGATTGATTTACTTCAAGGGATTGGTTCATGCGATTATGGAGACTGGCAAATCTGATAGTCCTAAGTCACATAGCAGGATAGAGACTTCGGCATTCTGTTGATTATGGAGACTAACAAGTCTGTTATCTGTGAATCTGGTAGCAAGATAAAGACTTCTGCATTTTTTCATCCCAAGAACCATAGGTCAGGCAATAGAAGAGTGCAGAGTGGAGTGAGAGAAAGTGAGGTCTGCCAAAATATCTGGAGGCAGAACACACCCTAAGAAAACTCCCTTTCCAACAGATTGACTGAGTACATTACATCAGTTTACACTGTATAAGTTGATTATATTACATTATAGAACAGCAACTAAGTTAGTGTTAGGCAAATCACTGGGAACCATAGCCTAACCAAGTTGCCACATAAAATTAAGCATTGCACCCTACTACTAGCCCTGTCCAATTCCAAATCTAGATAGCTATTACTATGCCCTATTACCTGTGGTTATTCTTGGGACAGGTAAGAATATTTTACAACAACCTCATAAAGCATCCAAATTCAGCAGGAATCCGATTAGCTAAAGTGAGCTAACTTCTATCTTCTTCAGGAGTAAATTTTATTTTCATCAGATATACTATAATTGTGTATGAACTGCCATTCTGAAGACATTTCCTTTCACTCCACCTCAAAGAAAATGAATATTCAAGTAACTTGACCACAGATTTAAAGACTGAAGTGCTTATTCTCCATTTGTTGGATATAAAGAACTTCATAATATTATGCAAAATTCAGGTCAAATCAATATTTCTTCACTATGCTTGCAGAGCTATCCAGATGTACTTTTATTTTCCAGTGATGAAATAAATTATTCTAGATTTTTAAATCAAATATTCCACCATTGAGTAATTATATTATCATTTTGATGATCATTAATTTGGTCATGCCATTATTGAATAGAATCCTCTGAATTCTCTCTCAGATCTACATGATTCTATGAGATGATATTTTGTGTTAACATAAACTGCCTAATGCTTCAAATTTTGTTTCTGAGTTTAATTCCCAATTAATAGAAGGCTTTGCTGGATCTGAAGGAGCCTTGGTGGCACAGTGGTTAAGTGCTCAGGTGCTAACTGAAAGGTCAGCGGTTCTAATTCACCAGCAGCTCTGCAGGAGAAAGATGTGGCAGTATGCTTCTGTAAATATTTACAGCCTTGTAAACACTATGGGACAGTTCTACTCTATCCTATAGGATCACTATGAGTTGGAATTGACTTAACAGCAATGGGTTTGATTTGGTTTTGGTTTTGCTGGACCTGTTTGTGTCTACAGCAAGAAAAATTAATTCAGGGAGTGTTTACAGTGCGCAAGTAGCTCTTTAGATGTTTATTTTACCATCAATGTAAATTCATCTCCTTTTATTAGTATGTCCCCACATCCTTTCATCCCAGATCCTCCTATTTTTCCTATTTCTAACCTAGCATATATCTTGTAACACTGATAACTACTGTTTCCAAACTTTGTGACTTGTGTTGAACTTCAGCTTCACCCAGGAATTTGAAAATGTATTGGAATTGCTTAGAAGTTCAGTGTTGACTCTCCTCTGTAAACCAAGACTGACAGTATGAGGCCAGTAGATAAACAGACTCACTGATAGCAATGGGGATATATTAGTTTTCTATTGCTGCTGTAACACATTACCACAAATTTAGTAGCTTAAATGGCACAAATTTATTCCCTTGCATTTCTGGAGGTCAGAAATTGAAAATTAGTCTCACTGGGCTAAAGTTAATATATTATTAAGGCTGGTTCCCTCTGGAGACTCTGGGGGAAAATCTATTTCTTGCCTTTTCCAGATTCAAGAGGCTGCCTGCATTTCTTTGACATCTGCTTCTGTCATCTCCACACACTCTCACCTTCTTGGCTCCCTCTTATAAGACTTTTTGATTACATTGGGTATTGATAAACCCAGATAGTCTCTCCATCTCAAGACCCTTAATTTAACCAAATCTAAAAAGTCACTTTTGCCACGTAAGGTATCTTGTAAGTTTCCAGGATTTAGGACAAGAACATCTTTTTTATTCTATCATTAGATATTATTCTGTCATAGGGATGATGGTACCCTCCAAAAATAGAGGCCAACTGTCAACATTTTATAACAGAATCCAAGTGGATACAATTATTGTAATGTGTGAAAAATCATGGCTGAAACCAACAGGCTCTGGCCCATAAAGAGCTATAAAAAAAGAAACCAAACCCATTGCTGCTGAGTCAATTCTGACTCACAGTAACCCTATAGGACAGAGCAGAACTGTCTGATAGGGTTTCCAAGGAGTGGCTGGTGGATTTGAACTGCCAAACTTTTGGTTAGCACTGAGCTCTTAACCACTAAGCCACCAGGACTCCATAAAGACCTATAGAAATGATTAATAGAGCATGGCCTCTGTCATAGATTGAATTGTGTCCCCCAAAAATATCTGTCAACTTGGCTGCATCTTGATTTCCAGTATTGTATGATTGTGTACCACTTTGTAATCTGATGTGATTTCCTTATGTGTTGTAAACTTTATCACTATCATGTAATAAGATGGATTAGTGGCAGTTACACTGATGAGGTCTACAAGATTAGATAGTGTCTTAAGCCAGTCTCTTTTGAGATATAAAAGAGAGAGGCGAGCTGAAAGACATGGGAACCTCATCCCACCAAGAAAGCAGTGCTGGGAGCAGAGCACGTCCTTTGGACCTGAGGTTTCTGCACTGAGATGCTCCCAGACCAAGGGAAGACAGATGCATCACAAGGACCTTCCTCCAGAGCCGACAGAGAGAAAGCCTTCCTCTGGAGCTGAAACCCTGAATTTGGACTTGTAGCCTACTAGAGTGTGAGAGAATAAATTTCTCTTTGTTAAAGCCATCCACTTGTGGTATTTCTGTTATAGCAGCACTAGATGACTAAGACAGCCTCCACCGGGGCAAAACAAATGGGCAGCAAACAAAGGTGCTCAATTTGTACCATCAGAAGAAATTAAGATGAATATTCAAGAGGCTGAAGAAAGTCAACTCAATAAAAAATGGTGATCCTTTACCCAGTTTCCAAACCCAAAATAATTTTCAAACCTAAAACACATTTATTGTAAGAGAGGAACACCCCTGTGAGGAAGAACCTTGCTGCATCACAATAAGTGTACAAGGTAATGATTCCCCCAAAGGAGCCTATGGTAGCAATTCACTGAGAAAAGAGAGATATTTAATTTTGGGAACTGTTAGACAAATGTTGTTTTTGAAATTAACATCTAGAGACATGAAACAAGATCATGTCCTTCCTGTTAAGAGCAGGAACACATCAATACTAGATAATAAATGGAGTCCAGAGCATAGTTTGGTACAAAGTAAACCAGTGGAACCATCCAGCTGTCATTTCCTTAGTCACTTCCCCAGTGAGGAAGGCCAAGTGAAAGTTTTTGAATTTGTCCTCACGTTCAGCAAAGATAGTGAAACAAACAAAAATCACATATAGGGAGTGGGAGAAGGGTAATCGTTAGTGTCACCCTTAAGGATCTAAACGATGGAGTTATCCTGTTCCTCATCACATTTTTATTTAATTTATCAATCTGGCCCCTGGAGAAATCAGATGGATACTGGAAGAAGACCGTAGGCTTATCATGAACTCAATCAGGTAGTAGCATCAAGTGCAGTCATCGTGCCAGATGTTTTACTCTCACTCAGTACAATAGGCCCTTTCCCTAATGGAAAAGGCAGAAATATATTCTTACAAGAATAGGCATATAGCCAGTATGTTTCTTTGCTTTTTTTTTCTTTCCTGTCTACAAGGCAGTAGTAGCACCATCATGTATGTGGCTTATGAAGTGTTCTTTTCAACAGCACAAGACCCCACATAACATTATATCAGACTGTGGAAACCCCTTTGGAGAAGAGGAATTGTAGAAATGGGCTCATAATTATTAGATCCCGTTTGTATCACATACGGCACCCCCCAGGAGCTGCTAACCAGATAGTATAATCTAATAATCTGCGAAAGGCACAGCTGAAGCACCAGCTTGGAGAGGATACTTTAAAAAAGATGGCAAAGATGAGCCACTCTACACTGCTTTGTATAGGAAGTATACACCTTGAATCAAATAATTTTACACAGAATTACATCCCTATGAAACCTGGAACCAAGGAGTGGGAATAGCAGTGACTATAATTATCATCTTTCCCAGTGACCTTTTTAGAGTATTTGTGTTTTCTTTTATTACAACTTTGGGTTCTATATGGTTAGAGGCTCTGGTCTTCAGAGGCAGAACGCTTATACCAAGGGACACAGCAAGAACCCTTGTGCTATAATCTATGTCTGCTGCATGAGTACTTTGGGCTCCTTGTGTCCAAGAATCAAAAAATAAACAAAAAAATAAGAAGAGTCACTATCTTGATAGGAATAATGAAGCTTGATTACCTGAAGGAGTTAGGGATGCTTTTATGCAATGGAAGCAAGGAGGAATATGTTCTGAACCTAGGTGTTCCACTTGGTTGTCTCTTGGCACTTACTTCCTTGACCTATTGTAAATAAATAGGTATACCAGCCCTGGCTTGAGAAGGGCATGGTGACCAGAAACTCAGATCACTCAGGGATGAGGGTCTAGATAAATTGAGTAAAGATTGTAGTTGAGGGTAAGAGGTTTCTAGAACAAATAGTATAGGTCAGAGCTGATGAGTATCAATTATGTCTCCAAGACCAGTCACAGTGGTCGGAGCTGTATTTCTTCCCAATAACCCTGTCTCCTAAGTTTCCCCCAGGTAGAGAGGTCCACCAGAATCCTAAAAGAGCTGCTCCACAAACATATGAAAAGAAGTCGTATCCAAGAGGCCCAAAGGGTGGTCAGTGATGAGCATGGAGCACTGCCACTCAGATCCTCCATCTAGGAAGAAACTGTTTCTCCAGCTGCTGGGAATAAAAAAGGCTTCAGCTGTCAGTCCCTTCAGGGATTTCATTAGCTGCAGAAAGTTACCCCACCTATGCTCACACCTTTCACAGGGCAGCTCAAATCTAGTGACAAATAATCCAGCCTGGAGTATAAAATTCCGGTCATTTTAACCCAAAATGGGAAAATTCTGGACCATATTTAGCTCCAGAGCTCCCCATCAAGTCAACCAATTTTTCTCTGCCCAGACTCGCTCTTTTACCCTCCCTTACACATTTGTGGATCGCAAGAGCACAATAAACTCTGTCTCAAAACCTGCTTCCTGTAAAACCCAATCTGTGGCTCAGTAGAATCTTAACACTAACCTGGGCTTGATATCGTGTTGGTTCCAGGGCGTCAATAATAATACCCCACTCTGAAAGAAAACCAATATAGTTCTAAGGTCCCTTTTTTTTTTTTCTTTCCTTGATTATACTTCTGCATGACTTGCCTCATAATTGACTCCTAACATTGGTGTGAGCTATATATTAGTTTGAGGTCTTAGCTCTCTCTGTTTTCAATCTTTAACTTGACTTTGAATTCTGACTGCTTAATTTAGCCCTTTCTATCCTAATATGCCCTCGTTTCATTTTATAAATACTAAGCATAGAAGGGAAATGGAACAGCTTCTAGAGAGAACACTTAACTCTGAACAGTTTAGGAATCTCTGTTATCTGATTAGATGTCCCGAAAATAATCTTGACAGTGATTCAAATAAATCTATTCTCCAGTAAACACTGAATTTCTACTAGAACTATTTTTACGCATATGAAAATATGGTGTGGATACTCCTTGTGCAAAGGAAAATACATTGAAATAGTTCTAGCATTTTTATTTCTAATTCAATTGGAAATGATAAAATTGAGGCATCTGACCATCCTTTCTTTATAATCAGTTCCTCTGTTTAGGTCTTCTGAAAACCTGGAGGTATAGTAAAAATGTTTTAATGGGAATTGTACTTAATCTGTCTCGAATGTGCCAATGTTGCTATAGTTACTCTCAATTTTCATGGATTTTGAACATTGTGTCTCTAGTTTGCAATCCAGTATCAGCCTGTTTTAAGTATCTGATTTAGGATTTGCTTAACTGGATTCTTCTGCATAGTGGAGTTCAGGATTCTAATGTCTGTCTTCATCTCAATACCCTACACCTAATTTTTATATTTATTTTAAATATGTGCTTTAAGTCCTCATCAATGATGTTTTCTATATCTATTTTGCAAGCTTTTAAGGGCAAAAAAACAATGAAAATAACATCTGTGAAAATGTGTTGAAAGTATAAATTATTTTATATAGGGTATTAATATCGCCTGAATAATCTACCAAATAGTCATTAACTAGTCAATATTAAAAGCTCTATATTAAATAACTACCTAGTTTAGTACTAATTTATAATGAGCTATTTTGAAATAGGTTTGATGCTCTGCAATCACATAAATACATATACGATGTCAGGAAAAATAAATGTTTGTGTTTAGGCTTACATCTTAAATCATACAGAAGTACAATTTCACCTATAAAATGTTAGTTTCAATAACACAAGACAGATTATTCATATTAACATCAGCAATGTAGAGGAAAATGGATTTGACATTTTTCATATGTTATATATATTTCAGCCAAGATGTGAATATCTATCTAGTTGTAATCTGATTTTCCTTTTGTCATCTATTGATTCCATTAACTAGAACCAAAAAACATCTAAATTCTAGGTTTAGGAGTATCTGATAACTATAGGTAACAGTTATACAGTTATTTTGTTTGCAGCAAAACTGGTCACCATAATGCTGCAAACAGAAATGAATAACAAAATTGCTTATGACTTTAAAATATATACTTTCCAGCGACCCTACTCATAAATTCTGATTTTGCAGGTTAGTAGTAGGGCCTTGAATCCACATTATTAAGAAACTCAGTAGATTATTTTCCTGTGCACTACTGAATGAGAATCACTGATACAGAGCATTGTGCAGAAGAAAGAAAAACAAATAGTTTACGTTTAGAATTAAAAATATCTGGAAAATAAAAACAGAGCTCATTTGGCAGCTCAATGAATCAGAATTTAAAAGGACAAGACTCTGGACACTATTACTAATGTAGGAGAAACGGGGATTCAGGGAATGGAAAGCTATCCAGCCAAACAAAAACAGCATGATACCTGGAAAGTACGGTCAGTTAGGCACAAGCTTGGCAGATAAAACAGAAGATGCATGTTCAGCCAAAGTAGCAATTGGTATTTATGAAAGTACCCAATAAGCATAATTCTAGGCATACCTTTAGTTATCAAGATGATTTTAAAACAAAGAGTGAGGCTTGTGAGAAGGGCTTCAGAACTTGAGACTTCAGGGAGAGAGAAGGTGAGATCACCATGTGGGAGAAACCTGGATCAGTGAGCAGTTTACCAAGCTGAGGACTTACACAGTACAAAAATGGCCACAGGTAGGTTTTTTTTTTTTTTTCCCATTTGACTCATGTTCTTTGTTGTTGTTGTTGTTATTGTTTTTGTTATTGTTGTTGCTGTTGCTTGGTTCTTGGTTTTTTGAGGTTTAAAGTAAAATTCACCTTCTGAGGAATACTGTTCTATGAATTTTGAAAAGTTAAAACATTAAGTGTCCCCATCACCATGGTTAGGATACAGAATATTTTCATTACCCCTAAAAGTTCCCTCGTGCCCGTTTGTAGGCAAATGAGTTACACCAGCTCTTGACAATCACTGATCTCCTTCTGTCTTTATTTTCTATCCTTACACTTTTAAAAGGTCATTTAAATTGAATCCTTCAGCATATAGCCTTTTGAGACTGACTTTCTTCACTCAGCACGATGCTTTTGAGATTGATCTCTGCTCTTGCCTGTATCAGCAGTTCATCCTTGTGCCATTGTATGGCTATATGATAATATTTTAATCCATTTACCAGTTGATGGACATCTGGGTTGTTTTCAGCTTTTTATGATTATGAATAAAGTTGTTATAATATTTACATACAGGTGTTGTTTGGACCTAAGTCCTCATTTTTCTTGGGCACTAGGAGTCCTAAAAGTAGGACTATTGGGCCACATGGTATGTATATGTTACTTTTATGAGAAATTGTCCTACTGTATTTCAAAATGGACATATTATTTTTCATCCACACCAAAAATATGTGAAAGTTCCAGTTGCTCCACATTCTTTCTAACATTAGTATTGTCAAGTATTTTATCTGAAACAATCTAATAGGTGTCCAATAGTATCTCATTGTGATCTTAATTTACATTTCTCAGTTTGGGGCCTGTATTTCAAAGTCTTAACAGTGTATCCAAAGAGAAGAAAAGTTTAATGAAGTCTAATTTATAAATATGTTAGTGATTTGTTATTGTTTGTGTCCTACTTAGTAAATATTTGCATAACTCAAGGTCACAAGGATTTATTTTTCTATGATTTTTTTCCTAAAAAAATTATAATTTTCAGATTTTTATTTAGGTCTACGATCCATTTTTAGCTAATTTTTTATATGGTGTTATTAGGGGTAGAGATTTCAATTTTTCCAGTATGTTGAAAAAATTATACATTCTCAATATAGTTAGCAAATGACCATATCTTCATGAGTCTATTTCTGTGTTCTCTGTTCTGTTGATCTATATGCTTATACTTTTGACATCACATTATCTTGATTACTGTAGCTTTATAATTATTCTCATAACCAGGTAGTGTGAATCTCAAACTTTGCTCTTCTTTTCAATATTAGGTAGAATTTCAGGTAACAATTGCTTCAATAAAGTTTCCAATGGAATTATTATAAATGTTCCTCATGCTAATTACGGATCAGAGTGTTTTTATCTCTAAATTGTCCCAGACCAATTGCTCCAGACCCTATAGAGGGTAGGTCTGCCCTGAGCCTGACTGGGGAGATCAGATGTGTAGAAGCCAGGAACCTAGGTGATTCATTATATAAAAATAAACAGATATACAACATATGAACTTAATCTCAAATAAAGTAATTTGAATGAGAAAGTATTTTATATGGTCATATTGTCTGTGCTATATTCTCTATATAGACCTAAAATATTACTATTTCAGAACTAGAAGTAATAATTTTCTCATTCTACAAAGGAAAAAAAAGCAGCATTAGAACTTAGTGGGAACTTTGGTCAATAAAAATCATAATAGGCACAAAGGACCTGAGAACCCAAGCCTTCACAAGTGTGATTCCATGCACCTCTTAATTAATAGCTGTATGCCGCCACTGCATAATGAATCACGAGGCAGAACTTGATAGATGGTACACTATCAGGTACTCAAAGGTAGTATTGAACCATTATAGACATAATTTTTCAATAAATTGTTGAAATATAACTTTATTCTGAGACAAGAAATGGGTGTTCCTTCATGTGAAGTTAATTGGCTCACATGGGACAGAACTGATGATTTTACCATCATTTACATTGAACAGTAATCAAGGAAGCCAAAAACCAATCTGTCTGCCTCATATTTCTAATAACAAGTGAAAGGCAGACTAAAAGATAGTGTCTCACTTTGCCATTCTTAACTGAGAAACATGTGAAAAACAATCCCTACCCTTAAAAAGGATTCATTCTTAAAAAAGAAACTTTATATGCAGTAGATTTTAAATTTTCAACCCTTATCCATTAAGAAATAAGCTTCAGATACGTAAAAATAACATTAAAAAAAAAAGATAACAACCTTGAAGACTCATGTAGGGAATATTGATGTACTTGAAATATATACATTAAATAGTCAAAAGAAGAAAAAAAAGCTTTTTCCAGTTTTTTTCCAGAGACAAAAAAGCAATTTATAATAACATGTAACTTGTATTCTAAACTAATGCATCAGTTACTCTTTATGAAAACCAATACAATAAGGTTTTGTCTTCTTAAAGTAAAATAAAAATGATATCATGATTCTGAGATGCTAAGCAATGGAAACTTGGAAATTTGAATAGATAATTGCTCTATTCTGAAAATATCTTTGTACTTAGTTCCAATAATTACATATATCTCACTAGTATAGTGAATATGTGCCCTCTATTAATTAGAAAAACTAAGCTTTATAACCAAAAATAATACTTTTAAAGACTTAGGCTGATTATTGCATTATGGTAGTAGTTATAGAATAATCCACCACTTGTCTATCAGTTTGTCCTACTGTGGTGGCTTGCTGTTGCTATGATACTGGAAGTATGAATCAGAATCACTCAAGGTAGACAGGTTTCAGCAGAGCTTCCAGACTAAGACAGAACAGGAAGAAGGATCTGGTTATCAACTTCGAGTGAATAGGCCAGTGAAATCTTTATGGATAGCAGCAGAACATTGTGTGATATAGTGCTGGAAGATGAGCACCTCAGGTTGGAAGAAACTCGAAATGCGACTGGGGAAGAGCTGCCTCCTCAAAGTAGAGTTGACCTTAGTAACATGGATGGAGTGAAGTTTTTGGGGCCTTCATCTGCTGATGTGGCATGAACAAAAATGAGAAGAAACAGCTGCAAACATCCATTAATAATCAGAACGTGGAATGCATGAGGTATTAATCAAGGAAAATTGAAAGTCATTAAAAATGAAATAGAATGCTTGAAGACTGATATCCTAAGGATTAGTGAGCTGAAATGGACTGATATTGGCCATTTTGAATCAGACTATCCTATGGTCTACCATGCTGTGAATGATAAATTGAAGATGAAGGAAGTCATATTCATCATCAAAAAGAACATTTCAAGATTTATTCTGAAGTACAAGGCTATCAGTGAAAGGATAATATCCATGTGCCTACAAGGAAAACCAGTAAAAACAACTATTATTCAAATTTATGCACCAACCACTAAAGCCGAAGGTGAGGAAATTGAAGAGTTTTACAACCTTCTGCAGTCTGAAATTGACCAAACATGCAATCAAGATACATTGATAATTACTGATGTTTGGAATGTAAAAGTTGGAAACAAGGAGGAAGAATCAGTAGTTGGAAAATATGGTTTTAGTGATAGAAATTAAACTGGAAAATGCATAGTAGAATATTGCAAGACCAATTTGCTTATTCACCAGAATAGCTTTTTTCAACAACACATAACAGTAACTATACATGTGGACCTCAGCAGATGGAATACACAGGAATCAAATTGACTACATCTGTAGAAAGAGACTACGGAAAAGCTCAATATCATCAATCAAAACAAGGCCAGGGGCCGACTGTAGAACAGACCATCAATTGCTCAAATGCAAGTTCAAGTTGACAGAGAAGAAAACTAAAACAAGTCCATGAGAGCTAAAGTATGACCTTGAGTATATTCCACCTGAATTTAGAGACCATCTCAAGAAAAGATTTGATGCATTGAACATTATTGACAGAAGCCTGAATGAGCTGTGGGATGACAACAAGAATATTGTACACAAAGAAAGCAAAGCAAAAGGTCATTAAAAAGACAGGAAAGAAAGAAAAGACCTAAATGGATGTCAAAAGAGACTAAAACTTCTTGAACGCAGAGTAGCTAAAGCAAACAGAAGGAATGATAAAGTAAAAGAGCTGAACAGAAGATTTCAAAGGACGGCTCGAGAAGACAAAAGTATTATAATGACATGTGCAAAGACCTGGAGTTATAAAGCCAAAAAAGGAAAAGCATACTCAGCATTTCTCAAGTTGAAAGAACTGAAAAAAAAAATTCCAGGCTCTAGTTGCAATACTGAAGGAGTCTATGGGCAAAATATTGAATGACTCAGGAAGCATCAAAGGAAGATGGAGGAGTACACAGAGTCAGTGTACTAGAAAAAATTGATTGATTCAGGAGGTAGCATATGATCAAAAACATTGCAACTGAAGGAAGCATTCCAAGTTGCACTGAAGGAATTGGTGAAAAGCAAGCCTCCGAGAATTGACAGAATGCCAGTTGAGATGTTTCAACAAACTGATACAATGGTATAATCTCTCACTCATATATGTCAAGAAATTTGAAAAACAGCTACCTGTCCAACTGACTGGAAGAGATTCATATTTGTTCCCATTCCAAAGAAAGGTGATCCAACAGAATGCAGAAATTATTGAACAATATCATTAATATCACATGCAGGTAAAATTTTGCTGAAGAAAATTCAAAAAACGGTTGCAGCTGTACATAGACAGGGATTGCCAGAAATTCAAGCCGGATTCAGAAGAGGACTTAGAGTGAGGGATATCAATGCTGATGTCAGATGGATCTTTTCTGAAAGCAGATAATAACAGGAAGATGTTTACTTATGTTTTATTGACTATGCAAAGGCATTTGACTGTGTGGATCATAACAAATTATGGATAAGATTGTGAAGAATGGGAATTCCAGAAAATTTAATTGTGCTCATGGGGAACTTATACTTAGACCAAGAGGCAGTCGTTCGAATAGAACAAGGGGATACTGCGTGGTTTAAAGTCAGGAACGGTGTGTGTGTCCAGGGTTGTATCCTTTCATCATACTTATTCAATCTCTATGCTGAGCAAATAATCTGAGAAACTGGACTATATGAATAAGAACATGGCATCAGGTTTGGAAGAAGACTCATTAACAACCTGCAATATGCAGATGACACTGCCTTGCTTGCTGAAAGTGCAGAGGATTTGAAGCATTTAGTGATGAAGATCAAAGACTACAGACGTTAGTATGGATTACACCTCAACATAAAGAAAACAAAAATCCTCACAACTGGACCAATAAGCAACATGCTAATGAATGGATAAAACATTGAAGTTGTCAAGGATTTCATTTTGCTTGAATCCACAATCAACCCCCATGGAAACAGCAGTCAAAAAATCAAATAACGTATTGCATTGGGCAAATTTGGTGCAAAAGACCTAATTAAAGTGTTAAAAAGCAAAGATGTTACCCTGAGGACTAAGGTGCACCTGACCCAAGTCATGGTATTTTCAATCGCCTTAGATGCATGCAAAAGCTAGAAAATAAACAAGGAATACTGAAGCAGAATTGATGCATTTGAATTATAGTATTAGCCAAGAATATTGACTATACCATGCACCACCAGAAGAAAGAACACCTCTGCCTTGGAAGAAGTACAGCCACAATGCTCCTCAGAAAGGAGGATGTCAAGATTTCATTTCACATACTTTGGACATGTTATCAGGAGGGACCAGTCCCTGGAGACTGATATCATGCTTGGCATAACAGAGGGTCAGGGAAAAATAGTAAGATCCTCATTGAGATGGATTGGCACAGTGCCTGCAATAATGGGCTCAAACACTGCAACAATTGTGAGGATGGCTCAGACAGGGCAGTGTTTTATTCTGTTGTAGTGTTGGTATGAGTTGGAACTGAGTCGACGGCACCTAAAAACGGCACGGAATAATATTTGAAGAACCTTGTTTGGTTTTTAATACTTAAAATTTAAGAAAATAAAATCAGAAGGTTTCAACAGGTCTACAACTTTAGAATTAGCATTTACTAGATATTATTTGGTTCATATTTAGAAATTTCTAAAAATAAAACTACCCATTGTATTTTCTGATTTTCCACTAATATTAGAGTATCATCTTTGTGCATGACTTGGAATATATTTTTAGTTGTTCTTTAGAACAAAAATAATTATTTCTAAACAAGTAAAAATTTCTCATTAAAGTTGAAAACACACACACCCTTTTTCCTAATGTATCTCTTAAAAAAATCTACAAACTTAAACTATTAGTATAAATGCTTCAAAAACATTTGTGCAAAGCTTGAGTCACAAAGGCTTCTGATATGAGCTCAGTATTTCTCTATCGCTGTCACACAAGTTTTGTAAATCCCTAATTTTAATATATAACTGAATGGGTATTTGTCAGCTAAAGCAATTAAATTTCTATTCATTTAATTTAAATGCTTAATTTACTTCATTACAGCAGTAGAAAATTTGACAGGTGCAGTAAACAATAAACAAAAACATATGAATTAACAAATCCCATCACAAAATTATAGCCAACATTTTGGTTTTATTTTTCATTAACATATATAACTGTCATATAAAATAATTATATTTAAATTCTGCTAAAATAAAATATATTATGCAATCACAGAGGACCTTGACACAAACCAGGGGCTGGAGTGAAACTTAGTGTCAGGAAAGCACAGCAAGGGGATTTAAAATAGATCTTGATTTATTTTCTCATCTCTTTTTTTCTCTTTCAGTTCATTGGCATTTCTCTTTTCTCTTGCTCCCCCTATCACTCTTATCTCTCAGTCTACATAAAGGAAGCTGCCATTCAGCTACCTTATAGCCCATCAACATGTACAAATTAACTGGCTGGTTCTGTTACCCAGCTCGGAATTCCCAAGAAGAAAAATCAGACTGGCTCAGTGTTGGAAAGGTTTCCACAACAGTTTGAACCAACTCTGTCACAGGATTAGAGGCAGAGTTATGGACTTCATTTATAGTTGCCAGTCTTCTTTCTGATCAGTAAAACGGGAATCCCAACCATATTTCATACAACCGTCTCAAGTATTTAGTGATACTATGCTTGTAGAGAACCTAGCACTACGTTTGGCACAGAGTAATACTAATCAGAATTGAGGATGGCTAGAATTCATCTCCCTTACTTTGGATGAGACATCAGGAAAGGGCAATCTCTAGGAAAGGACATTATGTTTGATAAAGCAGAGGGTCCGAGAAAATGAGGGAATACCTCAATGAGATGAATTAACACAAGAGCTGTAACAATGACTCAAAACACCAACACTCATGAAGCTGACGCAGAACCAGGCAATGTTTTGCTCTGTTATATACAAGGTCACCAGAAATTGAAGCCAACTAGACAGCAACTAGCAATAACAACGCTAATTAACGATTAACTCCTGTTACTATTACTAGAATTCTTGTGTCTGTCACTATTGTTTGCAACATTCTATTCTCTGAAATTAGACTGCACGAATTCACATCCCAGCATTATCACTTGCTAATTATGTGACATTGGGAAAGTTATGTATACTATCTAGTCTTTAATATCCATATCTGTAGATTGATATCAATAATAATATATCATAGGATAATTTATTATTATTTCTTGATTATGTATTTTGTCTTCCTACTGATGGAGTAAATTCTTTTGCACTTTACACAGAGGTACTTTACCCCCTTAAATGCAAAGACCCATCTGCCTATATGATTTGCCAAGAGGAGTTGGAATTGACTCAAAGGCAACGAGTTTTTGTTTTTGTTTTTTTTTTCTTCGTTAATCTTTATGGGAGCCAGGTCTTCCACCCCCACCCCCACCCGCGCCTCCCCCCAGCGGCTGGTGGGTTCCAACTGCCGACTTTTCAGTTAGCAGCTGAGTTTAACCCTTTGCATCACCAGGGCTCCTGACACAGACTACCAAAGCAGCATCTAAGAGGTGGAGGGGGCAGTCGCTCAGTTTCAGTTTACAGCAGGGCCTGATCAATTCAAGTAGGAAGGCACCTTTGGAAGAGTTACAAATAAACTGTCTTTTTTCAGGCTCTCTTTTTCATTATGTGAAACCATAATTGCTAACCCTGGCTGAACTTTTCTAAGTTCAGTTCCATCTGCCTTAAAATTACTATCAGTTTTGGCGTAATGCTTTCTATCACTCTTGATTCTCTGTGTACTTAGTCTTTGTGTTTGATTTTGTTTTCCTGTGTTTTCAGTAAGAAGTTGGGAGAAGCCACATTAAGGATTGCTATTCAAATTCCATTTTGAATCAACCCATCTGAATTTTTTTTTTATTTTGTTGTTGTTGTTGAGAATATTCACAGCAAAACATATACCAATTCGACAGTTTCTAAGTGTACTGTTTAGTGACATTTATTACATTCATTGAGTTATGCAACCATTCTCACCCTCCTTTTCCAAGTTGTTCCTCTCCCATTAAAATAAACTCACTGCCCGCCTGAGGTTGCTATCTAATCTTTCAAGTTGCTATTGTCACTTTAATCCCATATAGATAGTTCTTAAAAAGGCATGATGCTCAAGGCTGACATTTTTTACTAGCTAAGCTAAAATACTGTTTGGTTTTAAGAAGACTTCAGGGGATATTTTTTGTTCAAGGTTTACAGATCATCTCAGGGCAATAGTTTCAGGGGTATATCCAACATTCAGGGCTTCAGGCAGCCTGGAGTCCATGAGAATTTGAAATTCTGTTCTGTATTGTTCCCCTTTGGATCAAAGATTCTTCTATACAGTCTTTGATCAAAATGTTCAGTAATGGTAGCCAGGCACTATCCAGGTCTTCTGGTGTCATGTAATGGAGGTAATTGTTCATGGAGGCAATAAAGTTACTATTTCTTCATTGGTAAGTTTAGACCAGTATCAGCGATTACTAAAATTTGAAAACTCTACCTAAAGATGACTACCAGCATATTTTGAATATATTTTAAATTTAAATGGTTTTGTTTCTCAATGGTGTTGTTCATATACAATTCCAAAAATGTCTGGTGATTTTGGTTGTTGTGAGGAGGTATTAGATGGAGTGGGTCAAAGGCGCTGAAGAGGGCTAAGTAAGCCTCCCAGGAAGAATGTATTAACTGATCTGTACACATGTCACATTCAGCACCATTCTGCATGGCTGCTGCTGAGCTCCCATCTGTCAGATCTCAACAGAGGGACAAAGACTAGAGATTCCAATAATTCAAGAAACATCCTTTTCCTAACTGGCAAGAGAAACAAAATTAGGAGGATTTACTTTCTTCTTGTTATATGTTATTGACATGTGTTCTAGCTGGCCATATCCCATTTTATATACTGCAAAAGTGCTTTCAACCACTTCACTGTTATTTGTTTAAATAATCTTATTTCTCTAAACTTCTTCACAAAAATTAATATATATGTTG
>NW_004444034.1:21942-22726 GCF_000243295.1 Trichechus manatus latirostris
TTATATTTATTTTAAGATTGAGTATAGAAGAGATGTTTTGACATAAACGGAACTAAAACCATGTAAGTTTTCACATAGAAAATTAATACACCTTTGAGTTATGGCCCATTGTTTTCTAAAAAGTGACTTGCTCAGACTGAATTACCCCTTTACATATGAGGCACCGAAAAGTGAATGTTTTATTTAGTAAGTATGAACAATTTGCTATATATCAGACACTTAGCTACTTACTGGGATTGCAAGAAAATAAAAATAAGTAAAACAAAGTAGACACAGATTGTCTTTTTCCGCAAGGATTTCAAAGCTAAGTAGAAGTAAAAGAAACAAATGCAGATACATTAACTACGATGGATATGTGGGAAAAACATATTGCATACTATGATAATGATATTGGTGGATACAAAGAGGTACTGATCTCTGTATGGGGCTTCCAGTTTGGCATCCCAGAGGAAGCAATCCTTGATCTGTATTATGAACAACAATTAATATTCAGGCAAAAGGTGAGGATGAAGTTGGGGCAACATCCTAGCCTTGCAAAAGCACAGAGGTAAATGTTTGATATCTACATGCAACTTAGTGGTTGGTACTAGAGTAAAATATGCGAGTCAAAGAGTGATCAAAACTGAATTGACGTATCTTAGAGAAGTTTATGGAAGTCCTTATATAACCTACTAAGAAGTTCAAAATTCGTCTACATATTAGTAAGGCACTGCTTTTGTTAGGTGCCATCGAATTGGTTCCAACTCGTAGCAACCCTATGTACTACAGAACTTAACACTGCCCA
>NW_004444034.1:23171-24000 GCF_000243295.1 Trichechus manatus latirostris
TTGACTGCTGCTTCCATGGATGTTGATTGTGGATCCAAGTAAAATGGAATCCTGGACAACTTCAATCTTTTCTCCCTTTATCATGATGTTGCTTATTGGTCCAGTTGTGAGGACTTTTGTTTTCTTTATATTGAGGTGTAATCTGTACAGAAGTCTATGGTATTTGATCTTCATCAGTAAGTGCTTTTTTTCTTTTTTTTTTTTCAGTAAGGCACTGAAGAGTTTGAAATAGAAAAGTGATGTTGGTAATGCAGCAGACTGTGTTCCATGTTCATGTCCTTGGCCCAAACTGGAGGTCACTTGTAACTTCAGTTGCAGTTTTCATACACAATAAGGGTTTCCTATCTCAAGTTCTCACTTCTCTCTCTGCTGGACAGCTTTTCCTGGCTATGGGACAGTGTTCAGCATGCACATGGAGCAAGAGAAAGTGCCAGGGAGTTAACTTACCACAGTAGTAAACCCCCAAACAATGAAGGATGAGAATTGGTGAATGAACACCCTAGATTTCTTGTTCCTCAGCAGAGTTATTCTGAGGAATGACCTACAGATTTTTTTTTAGAAGGTGTTAAACAGGATTGAGGGTCAGTTACCCAAAGGAATAGCCTGCTAATTCATGCACCATTTATTGGCTTTTCTCTATTCCCTGCCTCACTTCTCCTGTCCCTCATGGTGTTTCCAGGAATCACCTCCCATGTAAACTACTTGCACCCAAATCCTTGTTCCTGGTCTGTATTTGGAATAAGTCAAACTAAGACAGATTTATACTTCAGATAAATCTTTGAAGCAAAAACATTCAAGAAGCATTTTAGCATGATGGAAATAGAAACTT
>NW_004444034.1:25230-26200 GCF_000243295.1 Trichechus manatus latirostris
TAATAGACTTGAAAAGGACACTTGTTTACAGTGTGAGAACTGAAATAAAAAAGCATAACATTGCCTTATTCAACCTCAGCTGGGAACATACATGCCAGGTGTGTCAAATTTTTTGCCACTCTGTGCATGCCCATGAATGAACACAAAAATGTCACAAGTCCTCTTCATCTAAAGTACAATAATAAAAAAAAAAAAGAGAGAGAGAGAAAGAAAGAGGTGGAAAAGAATGGAGCAGAGAAGAGCCCAGAGGATCTGGGAGGACCTGGGAACTTCAGGACCATAGTATCCAAAGCCTTTGTTCTCAGGTGCCCCAGGACATTGGGAGAGGAAGAAATGTGGGCAAAAGCTGTAAAACTAGGTAACCTGCAGATCCCTGGTGAGGATAATTTCAGAAGTCACTGTTCTCAAGAGTCCAAATGCCTTATGTGTCTCAAGGACCTGAGTAATCTGCCTATCTCTCTGGTCTCTTTCTCTTCAGTATCTACTACCCTGACTCTAGCTCTCTGTGCTCCTACTAGGGATGTTTGCACTTGAATTTCTCAAACCTGAAACACTCTTCCATTCCCCCCATCAACTCTACTTAGAAGTGCCTGGGTGTGCAAATGGTTAACATGCTCAACAGCTAACCAAAAGCTTGGAGGTTTGAATCCACCCAGAGGCACCTTGGAAGAAAGGCCTGGAGATCTGCTTCCAAAAAATAAGCCACTGAAAACCCTATGGAGCACAGTTTTACTCTGACACATATAGGCTCACCATGAGTTAAAATCAACTCAAAGGCAATTGATTCATCTACTTAATTCTTACTAATCCTTCATAGAGCAGCTTAAGGATTACATGCTCTGAGAAGCCACTCTGACTCCTCAAACTGGACAAGACATCCTGCTCTCACAGATACTTTACTTCCCTTTGAAATCACGTATCCTCAAAGATTAGTCCAAAGGACTAATTGTCCACAGCTACCAAGGCCTCC
>NW_004444034.1:26800-28319 GCF_000243295.1 Trichechus manatus latirostris
GTTAATATGTTGTGGGGTTGTTAACCAATGTCATAAAACAACATGTGTACTACTGTTTCATGAGAAACTATTTGTTATGTAAGCCTTCACCTGAAGTACAATACAATATAAAAAAAAAAAAAATCACGTATCCTCATTTGTAATTATGTATTCATGTGATCTGTATGCTGAGCAAATAATCCGAGAAGCTAAACTATATGAAGAAGAACGCGGCATCAGGATTGGAGGAAGACTCATTAACAACCTGCGTTATGCAGGTAACACAACCTTGCCTGCTGAAAGTGAAGAGGACTTGAAGTACTTACTGATGAAGATCAAAGACCACACAGTCTTCACTATGGATTACACCTCAACATAAAGAAAACAAAAATCCCTGCAACTGGATCAATAAGCAACATCATGATAAACAGAGAAAAGACTGAAGTTGTCCAGGATTTCACTTTACTTGGATCTACAATCAATGCCTGTGGAAGCAAAAGTCAAGAAATCGAAGGACACATTGCATTGGGCAAATCTGCTGCAAAAGCCCTCTTCAAAGTGTTAAAAAGCAAAGATGTTACTTTGTGAACCAAGGTGCACCTGACCCAAGCCATGGTGTTTCAATGCTCTCATATGCATGTGAAAGCTGGACAACGAATAAGAAAAACGAAAGAAAAATTGACCGAAGAAGAATTATATCATTAGCAAAAAATACTGAACATACCATGGATTGCCAGAAGAACAAACAAATCTGTCTTGGAAGAAGTAGAACTAGAATGCTAGTTTGAAGCAAGGATGGTGAGACTTCATCTCTCATACTTTGGACTTATTATCAGGAGGGACCAGTCCCTGGAGAAGGACATCATGTTATCATGTTTGGTAGAGTAGAGGGTCAACGAAAAAGAGGAAGACCCTTGATGAGATGCATTCACACAGTGGCTGCAACAATGGGCTCAAACATAACAATGACTGTGAACGTGATGCAGGACCGGGCAGTGTTTCATTCTGTTGTACGTAGGGTTGCTATGAATCAGAACTGACTTGATGGCACCTAACAACAAATTTGTGTCATCATTGATTTACATCTATGCCCTCCCCCTCCACTGTTCTATAAGTACCCAAAGATGGAACTACATCTGTTTGGTTTCCCTTTGCTTCCCAGTGCCAAGCACAGTGTCTGGCACATAATATGTGCTCAATAAATATTCACTGATTATATGAATTAATCAATCAATAATTCCTCTCATTGAGGCAGCTCAGGAGAATCAACAAACTATAACCTTGAAAAACTG
The DNA here is from genome assembly GCF_000243295.1 of Trichechus manatus latirostris. NCBI lineage: Eukaryota > Metazoa > Chordata > Mammalia > Sirenia > Trichechidae > Trichechus > Trichechus manatus. Next base: position 28,072 of record NW_004444034.1, read on the forward strand.
TCTTAATCTCTCTAATCCTCAGTTTCCTTATCTCTAGTATGGCATTTCCACCATCTGTCTATCAGTTTGTCATACTGTGGTGGCTTGTGTATTGCTTTGATGCTGGAAGCTAGACCACCAGTATTTCAAACACCAACGGGTCTCCCATGGTGGACAGGTTTCAGCTGAGCTTCCATACTAAGAGAGACTAGGAAGAAAGGTCTGATGATGTACTTCTGAAAATCAGCCAATGAAAACCCTATGTATCA
>NW_004444034.1:29879-30925 GCF_000243295.1 Trichechus manatus latirostris
TCACCCATCCTAAACAGGTTTCAGTGGATCTTTCAGACTAAGACAGACTAGAAAGAAAGGTCTGGCAATCTACTTCCAAAAAATCTACTTCCGAAAAAACAATGTAAACCATATGGAGTAAAACAGACTACTGTCTAATATGCTGGTAGAAGATAAGTCCCCTGGGTTGGAAAGCACTCAAAATAGACAATGGCTACAACAATGGACTACAGCATACCAATGATCATGAAAATCGCATCAGGATTGGGTAACGTTTCCTTCTTTTGTACATGGGGTCTGCATGAAACAGATCCAGCGCTACAGCAAATAACAACAGCAAGGAAAAGTAATCATTAGGAAGTGTTTTCTGGAGACCAAAAAGGAAGCCATCTTTATTTCTCAATTCCAAAATTATGATAGCTAGGAGATTTAGCAGTCTCCACCCTTGAAATAAGACTCATTAACAAATTAATCTCTGAAGAAATGCATCCAGAATAGAATGCTCCTTATAAGTGAGATGGAGAGACTTCCTCTTGCTTACTTTGGACACGTTATCAGGAAAGATCAATTGCTAAAAAAAGGATATTATGTTTGGTAAAGTAGAGGGTCAGGGAGCTCTGGTGGCACAGTGGTTAAGTACTCAGCTGCTAACCAAAAGGTCAGCGGTTCAACCCACCAGCCACTCTGCAGGAGAAAGAGGTGACAATCTGCTTCCATAAAGGTTTACAGCCTTTCATTTGACAAAGTCCAACCCCCATTCATGATAAAAAATCTCAGCAAAATAGGAATAGAAGGGAAATTTCTCAACATAATTAAGGGAATTTATACAAAGCCAACAGCCAACATCATCATAAATGGAGGGAGTCTGAGGGTATTCCCCTTGAGAACGGGAACCAGACAAGGATGCCCTTCATCAGACTACTCTTTTCAATATTGTGCTGGAGGTCCTAGCCAGAGCAGTTAGGCTAGAAAAATAAAGAGCATGCAAATTCATAAGGAAGAAGTAAAAGTATCTCTATTTGCAGATGATATGACCTTATACACAGAAAACCCCAAAGAATCCACAA
>NW_004444034.1:33541-37428 GCF_000243295.1 Trichechus manatus latirostris
AATGTGTGTATAAATTTTTGTATGAGAAACCGACTTGAACTGTAAACTTTCACTTAAAGCACAATAAAAAAATGAGAGGAAAAAATTAATTTCCACAAGAATTAAAAAAAAAAAAAAGATTTACAGCCTTGGAAGCCCTATGGCTCAGTTCTACTCTGTCCTATTAGGGTGGCTATGAGTCAGATCGACTCAGGGGCAATGGCTTTGTTTTCTTCGTTTTTATATATAAGGTTGCCATGAGTCCTACCTGACTGAACTCAAATACTCAAATGTTCTGCCAAGGAAGTGAGATTTTCCTTCCATATAGAATAAATTTGGGATTCATTTATTGCTAGGAAGGCTGAGAATGTATTGTTTGAAATATAGATAATAGATAAAACTTAGATCATCACATGATTCCAGGCTTTGTCTGAAGGTTCTGAGGTAAGTTCGTGTGGATAGTTCCCAAGTTGTCAGGGTTGTTGTATAGGGGGCAGCACAAACAGATTAATGAACCTAACTGGGTTTAGGTTCATCAATCTGATTGTGAAACCAGTGTAACGTATACTAAAGAATTTAGTGAATTATTTCCACTACTTACATTGATACATGAGCTATTAAATATATCAGTTTCTTTAAGTAAACTCCTTTTGACATTTTTCTCCTCTTATCCTATCCATACACCAATCTGTGTATTTTGGATAACCACTGTGTAAACCACTTCCTGATTCTATAGTGTGCTAATATATTAGAATCATAAAAACGGATGAAATAAGTGACACTTAGAGAACACCTCATCATACACTTTCATTTTTAGATGAAGAAATAGAGACTCAAAAAGTGAAATAAGTTTTTCAGAATCCAATAAAACTCCTGAACACACAGATCTCTGAAATACTAATCCACTATCACTAACCTCTATACCTATGAATGTGACCCTATTTGGAGACAGGAGGTTTTCTTTTGTTACATTAATGATGTAGTACCAGAACAGGGTGGGTCTTACATAGAATCTCTTTTGAGTTATGTCTTATAAAGGAGAATACAGACACAGAGACATACACAGAGGGAGATACCAATGACAAAGAAGGGGGATGTATCTAAAAACATAGAAGGAATGACAAGGACTCCAGGCAGTCACCAGAAACTGAGAGAGTGGCCCACAGAAGGAATCCACATGCCTGACACCTTGATTTGGAAGTTTAGCCTCTAGAACTCTGAGATAATAAATTCTGTTCTTTGAAGCCATCCACTTTGGTGTTCTTTGTTACAGCACCACTAGGTAACTAAGACACTATATATCTAGTTTCCTGTTTCTCAGCCCCTACTTTGAATTAGATGGTTTAAGAATTGGCATTTATTTTTTGTGATTAAAAACATACTGTCTGGTGCAAGACTCTTGGGTTCAAATCCCAACTCCATTCAATAAATCTAGAGGTAGGACCTTAGACAAGTTACTTCAGTCTTCTGGGGACAAAAGCACTGTTACACAAATGAAATTTAACAAAGTGCCTTTGAGGTGTATTTGCATTGTAAAGAAAGTGTGGGAAAAAGAATGCTAAATCTGAGTGGAAGTTAGAGAAAGTTTTACATCACAAATGGTAATTTAAGTGATAGTTAAGGGATAGTTTCGAAGAGTTAGCAAACTACCTCTTTTTTGCGCAGCTAATGAGCAAGCTAAGAATAATTTTAAAATTTTAAATGGTTGGAAAATGAAAACAAAAACAAAACAATGATATTTTGGGACAAGCAAGAAATTATGATATTCAAATTTCAGTGTTCATAAATAAAATTTTATTAGAACACATTCACATTTATTCACTTACATATTGTCTGCGGCTACTTTTGTGCTACAACAGCAGAGCTGAGTAATTGTCTTAGAAACTCTCTGACCTGCAAAATCTAAAATATTTACTATCAGGCATTTTACAGAGAAAGTTTGCTAAACCTCAGTTTAGAGAAATGTTACTCAAAGTGCCAGTCTACAACAAGTTAAGGAACTTGTGCCAAAATGTGAAAATCAAAAAATTCTTGCAATAATAAAAAAAAAAGGGAGTGGTGGGAGTCAAGCGAAACCTAGTGCTTAGTGACAGTTGGTTTTCATCCTGACTCAGGCTCCGTATTTTATTACAGGCAGAGAGTCAACGGTTTGGAGGCCCTCCTAGCAGTCCAGGGACAGCATTTGGAGTATCACAGTTTTAAAGCTTGCCAGACATAAAAGCAGTGAATATGCATTACAGACAGAGGGACTGTGTACCTAATAACTATGTGCATTTTAACTTACTTGAGGAATAATTATAATTCTAATGTTTGCTTTTACAAGTAAATAGTTTTGATTGTGTCTAAATGCAGGAATAAACTGTGGAATATTAAAAATTAGCATATGTAAATGTTGAAAGTTGATGAGAAGTAGACTCAGATAGAGAAAAGTTTAGTAATATAATAAGCAAAATAACAAATTGTCTGGATGCAATGTCCTACAGGGTGTCAATCAAAGAAAGACTTAATTTTGAAGACAAATTGCTTGGAGGATGAAAAAGCAAACAAGCTACTGTTTTGAAAACTAGTATATAGCATTTTGTATAATCAGTTACCTTCAGATATTTAGTTGTTATTATCAACAGCTTCAGTTTGTTCTAAAATGTCTGTTTAAATCAGCTTTACGAGATTTTTAAACTCAAGGATTGGCCCAGTTTGAAACAATATACTCAGCCTTTAATGTTTTGAGTCTTATGGCCTCAAAGTTTACAGTAGCATTAATTTTACGGAGTTAATAATTCATTTTTCCTTTGTTAATAGTATTTATAGTATCTTTTTATTTACTGATAGGGGAAATAGATACAGAGTCAGGTAACATTTAATTTTAACTGACTATATTGGTAAGAGCTACTTGATGAAATTGAAAAGTAATTGCTTCAAAAATTATCATTACTATCAATCAGGACCTCTGATTCTTAATCCCAAAGACAATTGCAGTAAATACCAATTCTCATATACTTCTTTCGGTTTCTTAAATATTACTGTTTTTATAAGATTTCCATCATTTTTAATAAGCTCTCAAATTAAATCACTATTCAAAACAAAAACAAACTTGTTACCATGGAGTTGATTCTGATTCATGGCGATCCTACATGTTGCAGAGTAGGACTGTGCTCCATAGGGTTTTTAATGGCTGATTTTTCTTAAGTAGATCATCAGGGATTTTTTTCCAAGGGGCCTCTGCGTGTGCTCAAACCACTAACATGTTGGTTATCAGCAAGCATGTTAGTCGTTTGCACCACCTGACCAAAACAACCCAAACCTGTTGCCATCAAGTTGATTCTGACTCATACTGACCCTAGAGGACAGAGGAGAACTGCCCCATAGGGTTTCCAAGGACTAACTGGTGCATTTGACATCTTGGTGAACAGCCAAGCTCTTACCCACTGCGTCACCAGGGCTCCTTGCACCACCCAGGGACCCCTAAATCGTCATTACTTCCTTCAAAAATTTTTAACACATTACCAGTGTTGTTATTTTCTTATTTTGCACATGGAAAATACAAATTTCATTGATTTCATGGTTTATAAGTGTCTGTCTTTTTAGGACATGACCTGTTTATTACAGCCTTAAAAGTAAAACATTATCTGAAATGCAAATTTTTGCAAAAATATTAGATACCTTTTCATTATATTATCACATGCAACTTCATTGTATCTATGTTACTATTAGTCTTTAAAGAAAATATTTTAATCATCTGTGGCTATAAGATGTACACAAGAATACATAAGGCTTGTCAGTAGCAAGACAAATAGTTTGGGGCCAGGATAACAAATGACTGTGCTAAATATAGAAGATACATCAAAGATGGTTAAGGTACTGGTCTTCAGTGTAGAAGATTGTTGTAGACATAGTTAAAACGGGAAAGA
>NW_004444034.1:37528-38757 GCF_000243295.1 Trichechus manatus latirostris
AAAGAAAATGGTTGCCTCTTGGGGGAATTGATTAGAGAGCATGAGGGGACTTTTCGAAGTGATGAAAATATTCTATCTGTATTAATGTGAGTGTGGTTAAATGTATACATTTGTCAAAACACATCTAAATGTTTCCTTAAGGTTTATGCATTCCACTGTATGTAATTTTACCTCAAGATACAAATCTGTAAACCAATACTGAACTCTAGCTGGAAGCTTTGTTTTTTTTTGTAGTGATGAAGGGTAGCAATTCTTAAACTAAAATATGCATATTCTAGGCCTGAACACTTGTATAAATATATTGAAGATAATGAGAAACAGGTTTCTTACTGTTGTAAGAGGGAATCACAGATATGCAAAGAAGAAAGACTACACTGCAGCATATGGTATTGGGTCAGAATTGGAGTAGAAGCAATGATATATCAGTAACATGAGCAAATCTATCACCCTGCTGTTGGCTTCTAAACACCATTCTCCACTAAAGGAACCAGAGCTTTTAGGAAGGGGAAGATTGATTCCAGAGTTGGAGAAAGAAAGAGATTTTTATATTGGGTGTCAAAGAAGATCTCAGTGAGGGGGTGGCATTTAATCTTAGACGTTACAGATGGACAGGAATTAATCATATAAATATCTCATAAGAATAATAAGCTCCAAGGCCACAGGCAGTGACTTTCAAGGAGCTTTGCTCCTGTGCATTTTCTCCCTATAATTTGGAGACCTCTGCTCTGGGATCCAGCTCTACCAAACTAATGGGGTGGAACCAATTTCTAATCAAGAAAACTTGTTGGGACTAAGTCTGAGCCTACTGTATTGTGAGCAGGCCATTTTAGTATGTCTGTTTAAAGAAAAGTGTCAGCTATTTGCAGGTATGTATTTTGATGGAATAATAATATTAATAATAATTATAGGAAGAAGAAGAATTTTTTATTTATACAGTACTTACAACAGGCCAAGCACTTTTCTTAACACATTTTGTTTGTTAATTAACATCTGATTTTCACAACTACCCATGAATCATGTCCTATTATTATGCCCAATTTATGAATGGGAACCTGGGCACAGACAGATTAATTAACTTGTTCATAGACACACAGTAAATAGTTGATCTAGCATTTGAACCTCAAGCATTCCTGTATAGAATCTGTATTATTAATGGATTTATTATACTGCCTCTCCACCATGTGAATTTACTTTATAAAGTTGGCTTTGTTGCTGTTGATTTCAAAATT
>NW_004444034.1:40279-41672 GCF_000243295.1 Trichechus manatus latirostris
AACTAACCTAGGTTAAGTATGCTAAATTTCTCCTTTTGATTTGTCATATTTTTGTTTGTTTCTTTTGCACTCTAAAGTTTGATAAACAAAAAAGCTCTCAAAATACTTTTAAGGTAAATAAAATTTAGAGAATTACAAAGAAACCAAATTATTCTTATTTCCCTTCTTTTTATAATGTGAAGGATTAAATCTTTGTATTACCCAATGGCCATTTAGAAAACCCAAAGTTAGTTTTGGTGTAAAACTTATCTTAACAGACTTTTTTGTTCTGAATTTGTTGTTTAACTTTGGGAAAGACAAAATCAAGAAAAGTTTTCACAGAAAAAAAGATATGAACATAGTCATAAGTATCTAAGGCAAGTTAAAGACAATATTTCTAAAACTCAGAAATAAATATCAATTATTTTTCAAAACTTAATATTTTTTTAAAGAATGAACTTTGGTTGAAAATTATTTAAGAATATGAAAGAAGCATTGAGGCAATAGAACATTTCAGTGATAAAAGGGTACCTAGGCACTATGAGTTGGAATCGACTGGACGACAATGGGTTTGGCTTTTTTGGTTTAGGTATAGAATGGAGCCTTGGTGGAGAAGTGGTTAAGAGCTCAGGTTACTAATCAAAAGGTCAACAGTTTGAATCCACCAGCCACTTGCTGGAAACCCTATGGAGCAGTTCTACTCTGTCCTATAGGTCATTATGAATCGGAATCGACTCACTGGCAATAGGGTTTTTTTTGGTGGGGGTGACGTTGGCACAGAATACTTTGATCATTTTAACATAAAGAAAATTCAAAGTTCGGTTTTATTCTTTTGTATATCATATAAGCAACACTTTACAATAAAAGCAGCTTATCTTTCTCTTTCTTATGAACAAATCCATAAGCCAATGCAATAAAACAATTGTGTCAGATTTTAACATTTTCATTGCTCTCCATCAAACTCATTATTTGTGTACATCATAAACAGGGAAAATAAAGTGCATTTATTATGTATACTCACACTCACCTTGTATCATTTTCTTTTATATTCTGGTGCAAACCAAAATGTTTTCCTTTAAAGAAAAAACAATTATTTGATATACAGAAACATATCTATAATCTTCAATATCCTTCTACTATCATACACATTTTTACATTTTTTTGAAAGAAAACATTGATATTAATATAAGTCATAGGGATATGCGCATTCTTCTTTAATCTTTTAACTGATGGCTACTCTATAATGCATGGTAAACAGTGCAGTTATATTAAAATTATGCTGTCCAGATACACGAAGATTACTATCTATTAATGAGATGGTTAAGACTGTATGTCACCTTGGCTAGGCCATGATTCTCAGTGTTTTGGCAGTTGTATTATGTGGTGATCACTTCCCTGTCAAAATTTGATATGT
>NW_004444034.1:43814-46248 GCF_000243295.1 Trichechus manatus latirostris
AAAATATCAGAGGTTAGAACTTGAAGATTTCTTTGTTGGAGACACAAATCAACTCATAACAGAAGTCTTCTCTATTAAACAAAATACTCTCTATCTCAGATAAACAAGACGCATCATTTCCGCCTGATGTATTTTTTGTTTTCCCATTTTGTTCCAAGGTGAATAACAAACAACTCTAGTCATGTCAAAATTTCTCCAAAGTGCCTACCGCAATTCTAAATTGTCCCTGGATAAGTCATACCCTTTAGAGAGATAAATGCAAGAATGATATTAGAGTGCTAGGAGGTAGAACAAATTTACCAGCAAACAATCCATTAGAATTTGGCTGACAATCAGTCAAAAGCAAAAGTATCTCTTGTGCAGATCTCTGATCCTCGATATTAAGGTCAAATTTCTTCTGCCTGCTGACCTGAGAAGTCAGAAATTGCCCTTGCAGGTAGAATTTTTGGAAAGAAAATATCTTTAAAAGTCAATATTGTAGAGATAATCAAGACTAAGGAAAGTGTTGATATTGTGTTGATTAATGATGAAGGCAAAGTTTGTCCTAGAAAAGATATTGGTCTAAGGAGAACTTTTACTCTTCAGGCCCAGCTGGAAAAATATTTTCAGACCTATATTGGTCCTGAATTTCTTCAGATAAACACCACAGTGCAACAACAATAACAAAAACAACATACATAAGCACACACAAAAGATAGAGAAAATAGTTAATGGCCAATCAATGACTTGTCAGTTCTTTATCAAGAATAATGAGTACAAATCAGGTCAGATAACAAAAAAGTCCTTGGGCCTTTATTTTTAATGGAGAAAAAGAATATGCAAAGGCTAACGGAAATATATGGAGCACAGATTCAGTGTATCTTCCCTTACTTTAACAGGCTAGTTTGCCTCAAGTAGAGGTAGGATCAAGGTGAACACACTACTTCTAAGTTGAGTGTCTTTAAAAAGTAATCTCAGTGGAAGTTGCAGGATTGTCAAAGTTCACCAACAAAGACCATCAAGAACATACATTTATTCACATAAAGTAAGAATTTAGCTTGCTGAACCAAGGGAGAAAGAACCTTAGCAGAGATTCAGCTAGGTGAACATGAGTTGTCTACTTAAACTGTTTGGGTTGAATGATTCTGAGGAGGAATTATGGAAGTAGGGCCAGTTCTGGATTGAGTGCCATCAGAAAGTGGAGCCAGTTGGGCGACCGCATATTTCAATAATATAATAGGCTTCCCTGTGCCTCAGTTTATCCCTAGGTTTTATTACAGCAAATCCTCTTAATATAGGGAAACATCATTCTACGTCTCTTCACTCACAAAGTAAATGCAACAAACAAATCAATATAATTTTCTATAGATCTCAAAAGCAATGGCTTAAAATATAAATAAAACATCATTATATTGCCATTATTATTATTTTTACATGTTGTATTTAATATGAAAGCTACTGTATCCTAGGGGCAAATCGTAGAGTACCCAGCCACTGATGACCAACAACTTGGGAAGTTTCTTCCTCTAGGCTCTCTAGGGACTAGATTGGTTGCCAGAAAGTGCTGCACATTCCATTCATTTTTCACTTGAAATCAAAAAGGTGGTATTACGATTTATAGAGCAGTAAATAAAGGTCAGAAATATAATACAATGGAGAAAATACTTACAGCAGAGTTATTACAAATTATGAGGAAAGGCAAGATGTGTGTGTTTCTGCCAATGCAAATGACAGTCTCTTGGAAAACAGGGCTATAAATAATCATATATCCCTTTCTTGGACCATGGGATATATATGCCTGTGTTACATTTTTCTGCCCCTGGAGGTGTACTGACAGGCATTTAAGCCACTTTAGCAAGTTCTGGTGTCATGGCAGATACTGGTGCAACTGCTTAAAAAACATGGAAGTTGGTCTGTGCCACATTTGAGTGTTGGGAGCCACTTGTATGAGGGGATTCTTCCCAGATGCTTCTTGGAGGAGTGACTGTGTGTGAAACTTTTGTCTTTTGTACTCTGTATAGCGAGATAAGGCTTGCAAGGATGTTGATTATTTCCTTTGTGTTATTGGGACACTACAGTTACTAGTATTCAGAAATATTCAAGTAAATGAGTCAGTTTTGGGGTGAAAACACTTCATGATGTACTTCCTTGGCCACGCGACCAATATGTCCCATGAGTGTGATGTACTTCATGGAACATAGTACCAATATGGCCCACTCTAAATGAAACTGATAACAATTAAGTGCAATGTTTATTTAGTATTTTGTGTGTATTTTTTGAAAATTGAGAAAGATAATTTATGGCTCAAGTGTAACCAAGAAGTGTGATGCACCATGAGACCGATATATCCCACATGTGTGATGTGCTTCATGGAACATGGGACTGATATGTCCTGCTTGCAATTGGCACCCCATTTTTTCAAATAATAAAAAACTACCAACAAACAATGCTTTAG
>NW_004444034.1:46817-51104 GCF_000243295.1 Trichechus manatus latirostris
TGCATAAAAACTGTAAACCCTTGAGTTAAGGTTTAATCTGAAGCCCCTTGAAGTACCAAGAATACATCCTGAAATTTTCCTATAAACAAAATGCCGATGAATATATCACTTCACCAAAGATAACAATATTTCACTACTAGTTCTTAATAAGGATTTTCAAGTTGTTTAGCATTAGAAGTGGATTTTTTTTTTTTGCACAATAAAAATATTTACTAACAGAAATATGCTAGCATTGAAGTAATTGTTTTCCCTCTATTATATAGGTCCAAACTTGTTAAATGTATTCTATCTATATTAAAGTAATTATTTTTCATCATTTGCTCCGTGATGTTACATATTTTATTAAATATTTGAAACTGGTATACATAATAACTTATATATAATCTCTACCACATAGATGATAAAACCACTTCCATATTACAAGGGGATATATGACCATCCAAAATATATGAGGTGTCTATTTTTAAAAGGAAAGTAATACCTACCTTCAGGTCTATGATGCAATATGTGCTTAAGCCACATTATTTGCAGTTACTGGATGTATGAAAACCCTTAAATCTTTTTTGTTTTACCATGGAAAAATAAATATATGCAGACATTGAGATACACATATACATAAACATTCACATACATATATAAACCAAACCCATTGCTGTTTAGTCAATTAATTCTAACTCATAGTGGCCCTGTAGACAGAGTAGAACTGCCACATAGAGTTTCCAAGGAGCAGCTCGTGGATTTGAACTGCCAACCTTTTGGTTAGCAGCTGAGCTCTTAACCACTGTGCTACCAGGGCTCCACATACATATATGGAGGCAACAATATTTTATATACTCCAAAATAATGAGAGGATTTCCCAAAGCATTTGTGATCAAGTAGAAACCACAGACAATAAAGTGATAAGTAGAAACACAGATGATATTTAGAGAACTCATTAGTGGCAGATCTCAGAAAAGACAATAAGAGCGCAAAAGCAATACAAATACCTTTCATTTGCAATGATGGGGTTTTAAACTAATCTTAGAAGTGCTAGCAGGTGTAGTTCTCCTGGATTTTGTAGGTTCAAAAGAGAAAGTGGCTTATATTTACATGAAGAAATATATCTGTACATCAATAGAAAATAAGGGAGCTTTGGGGTTGTAAACATCAACTAGAAAACTATTATGCTACCCACCCACACTTACTCTTGTCAGAAATTTCTTGCAAATACCAGATTCAGGAATATTCAGTTTTTGAAGCTGAATAAAATGAAAAAGAAAACAAAAACTAGCATGAATCTACAACTAGATTTTATAAATTAGTGAGGAATATATAGCAAAACTTCACTCAGCAAGAAGAAAAAATTACAAAAAAATAGTATCAATTTTTAAAGAAAATTAGGTCATTCAAATGTTCTCTGAACACAATGAAACTAAAATTGTAATCAGTAACAAAATCATTTCTGGAAAAATTACAAGAATTTGCAAAATAAATAATATACTTCTAAATAACCCATAGGTCAAGAATAAATCAAAGAGAAAATTAGAGACTATTTTATACTGAATGAAAATAAAATCCCAGGAGTTCCAGCAAAACGGCACTCTAGGCAGAAGCTCCATGCCATCCCTCCACAGCAGATATGAAAAAATAAGCCAATCAGAGAAAACAGCAATCCTGAACTCCTAAAACGTCAAATGAAGAGATAAAGAACTCAGTCAAGCACCAAACGGAGTGAGAAAACTGACAGAGAATAGACAGAGAGGAGAGATTCACGCAGAAGTCCCCTATCAGCTAACGCAGCGTGGATCCGCCATCTTGGACTCCTATCAGAGACCAGCAAATGCAGGTAAGAGAAAGCAGCTTCATGAAGCTTCCAGCAGGAGACAAAACAACCGGTAATTTCTGATATACGCTTTCCCACCCCCCACACTTCTTCACCCGCACTTGGCCTCCTCTGCTTCCCGCGGCCACAGTCTCTTGGCCAGGTAGCACAGGCTGCTTGGATTCCACCTGCCCGCACTGGCCGTCTCCCTGAATGCCATTTCTTGGCCACTGGTGTTGCTTTTTTCTGCTTCTTTTGATTTCTTCCTTACCTCTCACCATCTCCCCCTCCTTTCACTCAAATACCTGGCTCCGTGTGCCATCTTTGCTTCTTCCAAAGGGGCTGCGAAGCTCCGTGCGAGTGTGGAACTGCTTTCCGGTCTGGGCTGGTGGGATCCAGGGGCTTTTGTTTCTTTGTTTGTTTTGAATTTTTTGTTTGTTTTCTTCTCCTTTTCTCGATATGGGAGCCCATTCTGGCCGGGCAGTGCTACTCTGCTTGGGACCTACCCCTCAGCTTGTGCAGACACACAGAGCGATCCCTGAGGGCATTTCTTTTCTTGTAGAATTTTTTTTTCTTATTTTTTTGGGGGGCTTTTCTTGTTCTTTTTTTTTTTCTTTAAATTTGTTTTGTTTTCTTTTCCCTCTTTTTCCCTTTTTGTCTTTCTTCATTACTCAGTTTCTCGTCTCTCTGTACCTTCCTTCTCTTCATGTTCCCTGAATACTTGGCTGTGAATATCTCTACGCCTTCTAGTGAGGCTTACTGCAACACCTGGGAACAACTTCCACAGAACTTGTAGCCACACTGGTGGGATCACTGGGAGCTTTGCTGTTCTTTTTTATTTCTAATATTTATTTATTCATTCTTTTCTTCTTCTTCCACTTTTTTTTTTTCTCCATTTCATAGTCTCTCATCTCTCCAATCCAACGGCAAGTGCCCCTAGCACTCTTTTTTGTTTGTTTGTATGTTTTTGGCTCCTGTTCCTCTCTCCTCTCTCCCATATGCATCTTAGCTTCACACATAAGAATCTCCCAGCTGCATCCTGCCTACCTGAACCACAAAGAAGCACAGGCACAGCCTACTGGAACCTGCCCTGCACTGATTACCGACCCGCCATGGTGGCTGTAGTAAATGCCACAAACAACCCATCCGAGCAACTCCTCTTAGGCTAGACCTACCCTGCTGTACCATATCTGAGCGACTGACCCTGCCAATTGGAGAAGGAGGTGAAAAGAATCCTCCCCACAGATGAGCAAACAACAAAGAACACACAACCCGCCTACTCAGACATAGCCAAATAAAAAAGAAAGGAGGAAACAAACAAATCTACAATCAATAAATGAGAAAAATAACTACTAAATGCCCCGAAGACAGTAGACAATATCAAAACATTTACAAAAACAGGACAGGATGATTCCAGGAGGTGTCCAAAATAAAACAACAGATGACTTTCCAGTGGAAGAAAAGGCACTAGAACTACCTGATAAGGAATTCAAATCTTTAATACTCAGAATTTTCCAAGAGTTGAAGCAACAAGCAGACAAAAATGAGGAAAAAATAGATAAATTCATGGAAAATACAGACAAAAAATTGGAAGAATTAAAGACAATAATGCGGGAACAAAATGCTAAAATAATATCACAACTAGAAATTATACAAAAACAACAATTATAAATCCAAAGGATAAACAACAAGATTTCAGAAATGGATGGTGTCATAGAATGGCTGAGGAGCAGATCTGAAATGTTGGAAGATAGGATCAGTGGAATTGAAGACAAACACTAGGATACAACTCTGTTTGAGGAAAACTCAGAAAAAAGAACAAAAAATGAAGAGACCCTGAGAGTTATGTGGGATACAATCAAAAGCAAAAATTTGTGAGTGATTTGAGTTCCAGAACAGGGGGAGACAACATAAAAATCAGAAGAACTGCTGACAGAAAACTTCCCCAATATTATCAAAAATGAAAAGCTGGCGATCTAAGAAGCTCAATGAACCCCATATAAGATAGACCCCAAAAGAAAATCACCAAGGTATATCATAATCACACTTGCCAAAACCAAAGACAAACAAAGCATCCTGAGAGAAGCTCGTGAAAAACAAAAAGTCACACACAGAGAAGAAACAATAAGAATAAGTTCAGATTATTCGGCAGAAACCATGCAGGCAAGAACGCAATGGGATGACATATATAAAACTTTGGAAGAAAAAAATTGCCAGCCAAGAATAATATATCCTGCAAAACTTTCATTCAAATATAATGGTGAAATTAGGACATTTCCAGATAAACAGAAATTAATGGAATATGTAAAAACCAAACCAAACTTACAAGAATTGTTAAAGGGAGTTCTTCAATCTGAAAACAAACAGCTTCAGCTCACAGGCTGAATCTAGATGCAGGATCGTACCAGCCAGATACCAATCTAGGAAATGAACTCTCAAGGACTATCCAAAACCAAAAGAAATACAACAGGGAATCAGAGCAGTTA
>NW_004444034.1:57437-59704 GCF_000243295.1 Trichechus manatus latirostris
CACACACAGCTCAGAAGTTGATTGAAATACTAAAACAGTTGCCTTGGTTAGATCCACAGAACTAGCTACCTGGGTTCATAAAATGAGAGGGCTTAAGCAATTCAGAGGTGGGGTGAATGATGATATATTTCCATTCTACATGTTGAACTAATAAATCTGGTAACAAACCTGATAAATCTGTACTTGGTGTCAGCAGGAAAGATTGCCTGAACATAGATTTAGGCAGAATATCCAGAAGAAGAGAGTCTGTTAAGAGTTGACAAGTGTACTACACTGGACCCTACCAATAGCCCTAGCAAGCTACAAATGAGTGTCGACTGGAACTGACACTTAAACTGTACTCTAGGTTTTGTGTCTCATGTAACAGAACCAACCATGATGAACATAACTGAAGGACTGGAGTTGTGAACAGTCTATCAGTTTTCTCAGGTGAATATATTCTTTGATTAAAGTATGCACTTTACTGTTACTAATGTACATAGGCAAGGAGACATAATATTACATGCACATATCATATTCCTTCTTACCCTCAGAACATTGGTTTCATTGAAAATGGAGTGGATAAGTAAATATTTATGAGTTGAAATAGGTAGTATAAAATACTTGACAGGCTGGCTAAATTGGATAAATGAATGTTTTCTCAAGTGAAGGCAGTATTGGAAGAATTCTACTGGAAGTGTTTTTACAACCAGAAGGTGTAGATGAGGGAGTGGGGGATGATGCAACCAGTCAACTTTATAATTTTTTACCTACAAAAACATTTCTTTCATCTCACCTGGTCTACACGCAAGCAAAGATAAACCAAAAAAAACAAAACAAAACAAAAAACAAAATCCAAAACTTAAAAAAAAATCTATGTGCTTTTGGTCATAAACCAGCTTAGCATGCAAAAATTAAGAATGAGATCATCTCTTGAAATTAACTCCGTGAATCTGGAAAATAATCATTGGCTTTTCAGCTGATACTATAATCTCAAGTAAAAGGAATTCTTAGGCAAATGTTGTTATGTGTGCAGTAGTCTTGGAAATACTATCAATCATTAATTACTTTTTTAAGCTTAAAAATTTTATAAATATGTGTGTGTGCTCACCCACACATGTGTGTGCTTGTGTTTTGCTTATGGAATGAGGTGGAAAGCTGCTTAAGTAGGTATTTAAAAAAAATACAATTATACAATCCAAAAACATAAATTAGAAAAGGGGATTCTATTTTTTTCTTGAAACAGCTTGGTTTATTGACATTTGTACTGAGTCTCTATATCCTACATAATCTTACGATAATCCCTACCTGATTAGAATGTTTTATCATCATATTTAGAAACTAATGTAAGCATTGTGGG
The DNA here is from genome assembly GCF_000243295.1 of Trichechus manatus latirostris. Classification (NCBI taxonomy): domain Eukaryota; kingdom Metazoa; phylum Chordata; class Mammalia; order Sirenia; family Trichechidae; genus Trichechus; species Trichechus manatus. Next base: position 58,777 of record NW_004444034.1, read on the forward strand.
GAGAAACATAATTAGAATGGAACAACACAAACAGTTCATGGCTTAAAATTCATAAGAACAAATTCAAGACTCAGAAAAATAGTGATACAACCTAACACTCTATTAGAATAATATTTGAACAAATTAATTAAAACTAATATAAAAAATAAGACGGTTCTTACAGGTCCAATATACATTGCTTGTAGTTAAAATAATCCCAAACACAATGCAGACTTCACAAAATCTTGGCCAAGCTTAAGAAAACAAACACTTTAAAATATTAAGCTCATCAAAGCTCATGACAAATTTTTGTTTGATTTTTCTTGCCTCAAGGACTGTTTTGTCAAGGAAGATATTCAAGCTTTTAGGCATATAAGTATTTGCTTGAGTAATTCCTTTGAAAGCAAAAATGACTGCCTCAGCTTCTTCCTTTGGAAACACCTTCAAAACAAGATCTTAATTGAGTCTTTGTAATAGAACTGTTATTGGTGGTGGGGGAAGTCACAGGGTGATTTATTAAAGACTGTCAAATCTCTTTTGTTCTCTTATGAATTCTTTAGCTTTTCTGTTGAGTTTGAAAGTTTAAATATAATAGAACTCCTAATCCACGATTTTTCATATCAGACTTCTTGAAATAGACTCTACTTCTCGTTACCTGTTGAGTTATTGATCCTTTAAAGGGCATGCCTACATGCCCTTTCTGCTCAATATCAAAAGCTCAGCGCTGTTGCTCCTCTTTTGAAGTCAGACAAATCTTTGTTTAAGGAAGAGTCAACAAGGAACCTCTCATTTACTACGTCTGGAATAAAGTTGGCTCTGTGTTTATACTGATAACATTTCACTGCAGAACAATGGTATATAACTCTTACTTTTGAAAGGTTCTTTTCTCCAACATTCAAACATAGATTTTTGTTGCCTCTTTTACACACAGCTAAGGTCTAGTTTTAGC
>NW_004444034.1:60775-61967 GCF_000243295.1 Trichechus manatus latirostris
TGCAATCAGACAAGAGTAGGGCACATGTTGTTGTTGTTAGGTGCTATCGAAGTGGTTCCCACACATAGCAATGGTACGTATAACAGAATGAAACATCACGTGGTCCTGTGACATCCTCAGAATTGTAGGTATGTTTGAGCCCATTAGGAGTCCTGGTGGCACAGTGGTTAAACACTCAGCTACTAACCGAAAGGTCAGAGGTTGGAACCCACCAGCTGCTCCGTGGAAGAAAGATGTGGCAGTCTGCTTCTGTAAAGATTTACAGCCTTGGAAACCCTGTGGAGCAGTTCTACTCTTTCATATAGGGTCACTATGAGTCAGAATCCACTCCTCGGCAATGGGTTTGGTTTTTCTTTTTTTTTGGTTTTGAGCCCATTGTAGCAGCCACTGTGTAAATCATCTTGTTGAAGGTCTTGTTCTTTTGCACTGAACTTCTACTTTACCTGGCATGATGTCTTTCTCCAGGGACCAATCGCTTTTAATAAGGTGTCCAAAGTAAGCAAAACTCTCTTTGTTTCTAAGGAGCATTCTGGATGTACTTCTTCCAAGACAGATTTGTTCATTCTTCTGGCAGTCCATGGTATATTCAACATTCTTCACTAACACTGTAATTCAAATGCATCAATTCTTCTTCGGTCTTCCTTTTTCATTGCCCAGCTTTCACATACATACGAGGCAATTGAAAAGACCATGGCTTAGGTCAGGCACACCTTAGACATCCAAGTGACATCTTCTGTTTTAAAGATTTTAAAGAGATCTTTTGCAGCAGATTTGCCCAATACACAAACAACTCCCCAAATGCTCATTATCCTCCAGCTTAGGCAGGCAGTTCGTCTGCATGCAACATGGCCAATGTCCTAATATTTACTCTATTTCTAGGATTTATAATATTTGACATTGGACACTTGGAGTATTTTTCAATTTCATTATCCTACCTCACTATATTTTCCACATTTGTTTTTCCTTTTTAAGGAAATTTTATTCAACTTTAATAAAAACTTTATTTTCTAAAAAATTGTGTTTTAAAAAAAAATCCTGCTCTAGTATGTTTAATTCAAACAACTTCTATTCTGTTCTCTGAGTGCTCCTTTTGATAGCAATATATCTTTTCTCATCTGTCCAGGAAAACTGCCTTTGGGTCGTCCAAGTTTATTTTCTCCTTAAGGTGTTTTTCAATTTCTCCTTTTATTTT
>NW_004444034.1:62175-131373 GCF_000243295.1 Trichechus manatus latirostris
GGAAGGGGCCTGGGGATTTTGTGAGTCACTATTTCTGAGCCTTGGTGGTGCAGTGGTTAAGAGCTTGGCTGCTAACCAAAAGGTTGGCAGTTCAAATCCACCAGGCACTCCTTGGAAACCCTATGGGACAGTTCTCTGTCCTATACAGTTACTATGAGTCCAGATCTACATGATGGTAATGGGTTTGGTATTTTTGGTTTTGTTGTGGAGTTTCAACTACTCACTTGTTTTTTAGTATTGCACACCTGCAGTTCACTGTATCTGGTGTGCTCCAGTATAGATGCTTCTTTCTCAACCTCTCCAAAGACCAAACTTTTCAATTTCTGCTAGTGTATAAGATAGGACCCTGAAGGTCTACCTAGTTTTTAAAAAAGAGTTCAGTAAGCCTTTTTGCTTTCAAGCCAAATGTTCCCCCAGCCTTAGAGCTACCCATTCCAAAGGCTCGCTTCTGCGGTGAGCTCACGTTCCTTCTGGATCGCCCCTGCTCTAGCTCGAGTGTCATGTCCCCCAGGTTTGTTACATCAGTTTTCACTCATATGTGTGCTTTTCCACTTCCAAAACTGTGTTGCTGTAGATTCCTCTTTAATTATTACTTTGTTCCTTGGGGACTTATACTTTACTTGAATATTTTACTGTCATTTTAGTAAAATTTTAGGAGGAAGCTGGGCAAATATGTGCTTAATTTTCATATTAAACAGGAAGTCAATCCAATTGTTTATTGGATTTTAAATCTGAATTTTTTAAAATAACATTTGTACAAAATAGATACCTTCATGAAGCCAAACTAATTTGTCATGCTAGCTGTTCTCTGCCCATTGAAATCCTGTAAACCAAAATCACTTATTTTGGAACTTGGTCCCCCAAGTTCCATAGGATAAAATTTATGCTTTTTAACGAAAACCATGTCCCAGGAGTTATCATGATAAAGTTCAAAAGTCACATGCTTGAAGTTAGGCAGAATGAATTTAAAAATACATTTATAGGACGTGGTAGCCCTATGACATTGGAGGCAATTGTTTCACGTCTAATAGCATTGTTTTGCATCTCAGCTAAGTGGGTTTATTAATAATAAACTTACCATACACTTAGAGGGTTTAAATAAGCTACTGTTTGAACTATTTCGATAGTTTCTTACTGTCAAGCAGGTATGGAGATCGCCAATAAAAACATGATTTATACACAGGCACTGAAAAGAACTGCGTTTATTTACAGGGAAGAGAAGCAGAGTAAGATCAGGTTTGTTTTTGTTAGTGGGCATTGGTCCCCCATGGCCAGTGGATCATTCTCCCCTGCCAATTCCAAGTGCTGGGCCGTATGCACCTCTCTCCAACTCTGGCGAAGTATCTTGTTCCCTCCCCAGTGGGAACAGATAGAGCAGTGGGGTTGGCCAGGTGCCATGTTATGCACATGCATAATCAGAACAAAGAACTACTCATTTGACTATAGCAGGGAGATATTATCAAATAAGGAGAATGCCTAGTACAAACTGTAGTATCTTCCTGTAAGCAGATATTCCAGGCCCGAGTTCCTGGGGCAGCCTGGAGGAGGGGCAAAGAGTTCAGCTAGGGCTCCTCTCCCAATAGCAAGCATCAAATGAAAATTAATTTATATAAATAAAAAATTTAAAGCTATCAAGTTATGATAGTATGTTGCAGCCATACATCTCACAATGAGTTGTTCTTACAAATCAACAAAATAACTTGAAGCCTATTGATTGCAATTCCCTGAATATATGTCTACAAGTAGGGATAACTTTGTCAGAAAGACTGGAAATAATTGAAATACCTTGACAAAGACTCTCTCAATCTTCAAGAATATTTAAAGGAAATCATCAAAGCTTATGTTTGATATGTATCCATGATGGGTTGAAGGTTGTACTGCTAATAATTGATAAAGGATTTGAACACAAACCTTTTAAAATGTAAATTCTGTGTCCTTTCCAAGGTGGCAGATTTCCTTTTATTTCTGAGATTATTTTTTAAAAACGTAGAATCATACTTTTTGTTTTTCCCTCTTGGACATAATGCATGAGTATGCATATGCCATGTAATTTTCTTCTATGTAATTGAGAGTACATTTAAATTATATGTTCAAATAAACTGTACACACACTGCTGTATCACTAAATCATTATTTAGCATAAGCATACTGGCTAGAATAACTTTGTGTAATTATGTTTAGAAAAGACATCATTCCTCACATCTACCAATAATGTTAGACAGAGTAGTCATTCACTTAGAGTATGCAAGGCCATTTTCAATTTCCAGATAAAGAAAAATGAGTTAAAAAGAAATCATTACTACACTTAACCCTTCACACTTAGTTAACAATGTTTTAGTTGCAAAGATCTTCTTATAAAAGTTTAGTAATAGCATACTAATTTTAAAGATTACAGCTTAGAAAACCCCATAGAGCAGTTCTACTCAATCACATGGGGTCCTTATGAGTTGAAAATTGACTTGATGAAACCTAACACAAACAGCAATTTTAAAGATGTAATCACTGTAGATTCCAAAATGGATATTAAAATTGCTTAAAACATACAGGAACATGACAGGGGGAAAAAACAATGTAAAAGGAGATACACCAAAATGTCTAGAATGGTTATTTCTATTAACCTTATTAACCTTAAAAACTCCCTGCTCAAATGGTTGTGATGAGCCTGAACTCCTCTAATTCTTTTCATACTTTTCTGAAATGTCTTCCCTTTTCTTTTATGAGATCCTCTTATTCTCTCTACTTCTTAAATACAGATTTTTCATCCAAAGTCACTTATTAAAAAATATTCTGTGGTTTCCCAAGTTCGATAGGATACAATGTTAGCCATTTAACATATATAAAATATCCCATGTGATCTTAGCTCACCTTAGCACCCTAAAAAAAACAAAAAAGTTGCCCTTGAGTTGATTCTGACCTATAGCAACCCTAGAGGACAGAATAGAACTGCCCTCAGAGGGTTTCCAGAGAGCAGTTGGTAGATTTGAACTGCCAAAGTAGTGAAGTACCCAACTAAAATGCCTGAATGAATAAAATGTGTGATTATCTCATATAATATTCTGGAAGTAGAAGATTCAAAGTTGTGTGAGGGGAATTAATAAAATCACCAAATAAAAAGGCTTATTCTGTCCTCTTACTCTGCAAGCCTTGACATGTTAGCATTAAATGTGTTGTATCCAGATTCCAATATATCCTGAATAAATGTAGAGCATGCTGTATGTACAATAATTTAAAGTTATAGATATGCTTCACTGTATCACAAAATTATAGTGTACTTAATTGGTCATAATTATAGTTATATTTGTAAAATTGAGATCAAAACTAAAATAATATTTAAAAATTTAAGATAGCAAAGCCTGAAAATGAGAAAGAAAGATATCTGTTTTTATAACATAGTCAATGATAGGTCACACAGTTTCATCTAATTTAGGTTTTTTTTTTTTTTTTTCAATGTTGCTTGCAATAAAATAGGCTAGCTTTATATACTGATCCTTGAAGGAAGCAGAGCTTTTCATAGAAGTACATAATCATATTAATGCTGAGCTTTAAAAAATAGCTTTTATTTGGTAGATTGTCAAAAAATAGGCATTTATAATCTGATTTGTAATAGTTAAGTATGTAAGTACCCATCTTATTGATGGCTTTATCAAAAATATATGTAAAAAGAGTTTACTAGATAAACTCCTAAGGAAAACTTAATTGGATAAACTTTGATGGAAGCTGTTATTCCATAGAAACATTTCTTCATGATAGAAGTTGTTATTCCATGGAAACATTTCTTCATGCTTAGTAAATATTATGGCAGACAATACAATGTACACAGCGCTTAATATATAATATTTTACTAACATTACTTTAGAACATGACCAACATATTCAATAATGAGATGAACCCTGAGTACATTTTTAAACTTGCAACCTACTTAGACCTCAACAACTGTCACTCTCAATAACTCTGTCCCTGTGGGACCTCCTCTTCCATTATCCACCCTTCTCTGATCTGTTTTGAACACTGAGAGCCTGAGCTCTATAGCCTGCTCTCCAGGCTCCCTTGCCATGGCTTCAAGTAGAGGCTGCCTCTTGTATGGCATTGTCAGGAGATTGCAGAATATAAAAGAAAGGTCAAGATATTCATTCCTGTGATGCTTCCTGTTATGGATTGAATTGTGTCCCCCAAAAAATGTGTGTCAATTTGGCTAGTCCAGGATTCCCCATATTGTGTGACTGTTCACCATTTTGTCATCTGTTGTGATTTTCCTATGTTTTGTAAATCCTACCTCTATGATGTTAATGAGGTGGGATTAGCAGCAGTTATGTTAATGACTCAGGACTCAATCTACAGGATTAGATTGTGTTTTAAATTAATCTCTTTTGAGATATAAAAGAGAGAAGCCAGCAGAGAGATAGGTGGACCTCATGCCACAAAGAAATTAGTACCAGGAGTAGAACATGTCCCGGTGCTGAGAAGCTCCAATTCCAGGGGAAGATTGTTGACAAGGACCTCCTCCAGAGGCGACGGAGAGAGAAAAGCCTCCCCTGGAGGTGACGCCCTGAGTTCAGATTCCTAACCTACAAGACTGTGAGAGAATAAACTTCATTTATTGAAACCATCCACTTGTGGTATTTCTGTTAAGCTGCACTAGATAACCAAGACACCTTCCTTGTTAAACCCTAGTTTGGCAGTGGTGCATTCATCATTTAAGGCGACAGCTTTTGTAAGACAATCATATTCCCATGACTATGGTGCCGAAAGATTGGAGACTCAAGAGTACCCAGAGGCACCAGAGGAAAGGCCTGGTGATTTACTTAGAAAAAATCAGCCTTTGAAGATCCTGTGAGGCACAGTTCTACTCTGACACACATGGGGGTCCTCATGAGTCAGAATCTACTCAAAGGCAACTAGTTTACTGTGCCTACCTTCAGGTCTAGGAGTGCCACTTCAGATCTAGGTGTGATAAAGCCTTCCCAGTATTACTTTTCCCTGTGTGTTTCTATAACTGTGCCCACTTCTTTGTAAGTAGTCTTTTTTAAAATTTATTTTTAATTACTTTCAGACTATGCCATTTTTTCTGCCATCACCCTGAGCAATATATCCTCCTGTACATTTTTTTAATTGACTTATTACCTTCTTAAGTACTATACAGTTTACTTATTCATTGTGTATAGTGCTTATTGTCTATTTTTTTTTCCACTGTAAGTGCTACAAGAGCAAGGATCTTTCTATGTTTCGTTCAAGGAAGTAACTCTATCTCCTTGAATAGGGCCTAACATATTATAGGTATTTAACAATATTTGCTGAAAAAATATTTTGGAAATTGCACTGAGAATTTCCATGTGGTATACTAAGAACGCATCTCCTATTGTTTCTAAATTGTCAAATGGACCAGCAACTCCTGTACCTCTTTACTGTTGGACTGTTGAAGCAGATGTTCTCTTGTTACCAAAGTGACATTGTCTACTTTTTAGTCAATAGAAGCAGCTTCAGCAGAGCAGGTTGAGTTCACTAAGGTTATGAAAGGATCTTTTGGAGTTCTGCTTAAAGGGACAATAGATCTCTGGGGTTCTTATCTGGGACAAATCCCCAGGTTGTCCACAATGGTACTTTAGAAAGGAAAAGAATGTTTTTCTCTCTTTTAACAATAACATTTTTGTTTTAACCTGTTCCTTCATGTTTTACATTACAAATACACCTCCAATTTGTACCTCCACCATCATTTACTCCAATACACTTTAATGAAGAGAAGAATATAATTAATATATTAATAGAATCAGAACTTCACTTAAGAGGGAAAAAAATGTCATTTGCTTAGGTAAAAATATTTTGGTTACTTGCTTGAGTTATTAATGGAGTCACCACATAATTTATTAACGGTGAAGGGGGCACAGTTGTAAACTAGGACTGTCCTAAACAAAGCAAAACATATGTTAACCCTAGCTAGAAGGGAATGAGGTGCCATATGCCAACTGGTGACAAGAGTTCAGAGGCATAGAGAAGTGCCTATGTAAAATTCAATAGAATTAAATTTATGGTCATAAGCTGGGAGAGAGCAGAGAAGGAACACACTTTTGAAGGGAAAAGAGAGAGGGAATCAATAAAGATGGTCTAATGCTGTGTTTCTCTTTGTCATCTTGACTTGGTACCTCTTTGCTGTTTATTGCCTGAACCTATTAGCAACAAAACTTTCCTTAATGTACATGAAGTCATTTATCCGATTTAGTTTGAATATTTACGAGTTTCTATACCTTGACTCTGCTTGAATGTATCAAATGCATACTATATGCAGCTTCTTATCTTTCAAAATTTAAAAAAAAAAAATTAGAATTCCTAAATATATTTGGCCCAAGGATTTCAGATTTGAAATTGCAGACCTATATTACCACATTACAGCCTCTGCTTTCCATTATTAACTTTAAAAAATATAATTTACAAGATCCTTTCAAAATCTGATTTCTCTGTTTGTCTTGATCCCTCTATTGTGCTTCTATTTTACAGGATCCAGCCAGGCTCTTGCTAAACTCCCTCATTTCCTGAAATGCATTGTACTAGGCTCAGTGGTTAAGAGCTCGGCTGCTAACCAAAATGTCGGCAGTTCAAATCCACCAGCCACTCCTTGGAAACCCTGTGGGGCAATTCCACTCTGTCCTATAGGGTCGCTATGAGTCGGAATCAACTCAAGGGCAACAGGTTATGTTTTTTAACAGGTTAGTCTCACCAAAGTGTTTCTAACAAGCTCTTTCCTGTCTCAGGTCTGCTGCATATCCTGTACCGTGCTCATGCTTTATTCAAGGTATTATTTCCGCCTAATGAAAACATTCTTAGTGAGGTCACTCAGTACTGCATGACTGAGACTGGTTACTGTGTTAGAGGATCTCATGTATACTTAATATTTTCTTTATTGCATTTATCACAGTGCACAATTTTAGGAGATTTTTATCAATGCTGGAAAATTGTTAACTGAAAAGTTCCAGTTAAGCAAATCCTGTTAGCACAGGGTCAAAAATTTTTTAGTAAATAATAAAGTAAACAGACTGAAGTTTGGCTTATTTTTAAATTAAATTAAATATGATGAAAATAATTTTATTTCAGTAAGTGCATATGCTTAACCACTATGTGTCTTGAAATTGCTATTATACACAAAGTCTTGAATGAATAAAAAATGAATTGAGTTTACTTTGTGTGGATAATTTTTCAGACAAAATTGCATGATTGCACAGTATATTATCCTCAGTTCCCACTAGTCTTTAAAAACAAGATCATTAAAAGGGTTGTTTTTTGTAAAACTATCTGAGGCTTTATCACCTCTTCCAAGAGCCACTCTTAGTCTATTGATATGTAAATCATTTTCTTTTGAAGCACATAATGTAATCCGCCATCATCTTTGTCCATTTACTCTTGTTCAATTGATAATTAGTTTATCTCTGCCAGATACCCATATGCTAAAGGCTTTGAAATGATGATATACTGATATGAAAAACATTTAAAACTGGTGTTGCAGGGGCATTGATCAACAGAAGTGCAACCAATTAGAGCAGACATTGGGCCAATGCATATCAACTGATTATCAGTCCTGTGTTTGCATATGAACCAATTATTACTTCAAAAACACTAACACTGACTTTATGAAATGTATCTTCTGAAAAATATTCTTTTTCAGTTTGTAATTGATTTGCATTTTATTTTCAGTTGGCAGGATACTGGTTAAAAGAAAGAATTTTACCAAGAGAAAAGTATAAAGGTGCTAACGTTGAGTGGAAACTAATTTTATTTGTGGTAAGTCATTAATGATTTTTTTTTTTCTGTTATGGTGAATTTTGCTTCTCTACATGAACCTGTAACTCAAAATAAATCTGATAAGGAAGATTTGAATTATGGATACATCCACCAACTTTAATGTCCTATATTGGTATTAGAAAGTACTTGCCCCTAAAAGTAGAATGAAAAATATAAACAATGTATATTACTAATCCAAAATCATGATTGTGTTTCCAGTAAACAATAGGTTTGTACACCTACTGCTCGCTATTGACTATCTCGTTATCCAACATTTTTCATTTTGACAATAGTAAAAGATCTGTTATCTTCCTATTCTGCGCATTGACAACATACACGTGGCAGTAATAAATGCTGAGATGTGAGGAGAGAGTAACACTGGATGTGATGGTTAAGGTTATGTGTCATTTGGCTGGGCCATGACTCTCAGTGATTTGACGGTTAAGTAATGTAATCTGACAGTTATGTAATGACTGCTCCTCCATTTTGTGATCTGATGTGGTCATCCTCCATTTTTGCACAATGCTGATTTTCATGTAATAACCTGGCCTTTGGAACCTAACCATTTCGATAAGTGAGGAGTAGATGTATAGGCATCAGGTATACTAGTTTATAAAGGTTTTGTTTTGTTTTGATTTTGAAAATCATGTGAACAGTGTGTTAGGAAATAGTGGCTTAGAAATACACACACATACACATAGATATATAACTTTTTATAAATTTATAATATATATGTATATATATTATATTTATTTATTGTATCTATTTACACATTTATATTCTAAGGATTAATTATTGCACAGATATTGTAGTCAAACTACATTTATTTTTAGTAAGTAGAAAAGTGTTCTGATTTTTAAAATATTTGTTTATAAGCTAATTTTATAGTTTGATTACTGGGAGAGCTTTGAATACAATAAACTCGTTTGTAAACATAGCGATTAATAATGAAACATCGCTTAAAGTTTTAGTGCTTAGCTTTCATTGCTGAATACATCCATGTTTAAAGAACGAAATAATTTAGTAGAAGAACTACAAAACCAAAAAAACCAAACCTGTTGCCGTTTAGTCAATTCCAACTCATGGCAACCCCATGTGTTACAGAGTAGCAGTGCCTTATAAGGTTTCTTTGGCTGTAATCTTTATGGAAGCAGATCTCGACTCCTTTCTTCCATTGTACCTCTGGGTAGGTTTGAGACACCAACCTTTAGGTTAGCAGTCGAGCACAACCTGCTTGTGCCACCTAGGGAGCTAGAAGAAATACAATAAACACATAAATTGTGTTATTTGGAAGCTAGACGTGTCTCGTAATTGCAATTTTGTAAGTGTGGGAATAGATGAATTAGAAGTGAGTAACACTGGTGAACTTTGCATCAGGCCCTTCAATACAGAGGATTTCACACTTGAGAATGTATTGTTCTGCATCATTCAAAGGTCAAAGAGAAGAAAGGGAAAGAATAAGATTGTTGAAAAGAGGAGAGATGGTAAAAAATATGATCTTGAATACTGAACTTAAAAAGTATACACACATATCAGCAAATATTCTCACAAGACTGTAATTGTAATTTTAACAAAATTTTGTACACAATATTTTAAAAAATATTAATAACCAGGTATGTCTGTTCAGCTGATGTTCCTTCTAATATTTAAACAACTTGGCATTATGCATTTATTTCTTAAGAGAAGGTTGTGACACTAGGAAAAGAAACGAAGAGCTTCTTTCATCTTTTGAGTATCAATGGTTAACTCGGGAATGACGTCTGGGGCTGTGATTCTGAGCATGAGCAATGACTCTGAGCAACTACCTGATGAGGAAAAGAAATGCTTTTTTTGCTGCCTGTCCTAATCCCAAACTTAAACAAAATTGGTTCTTAGGAGGAAGTTTCAAGTGATTTAAAGTGTGAATAATTTCATGTTTTTGTTTTGTTTTGTTTTTTAAAAAAAGCTAGACCCCTAACTCCTGCAGACTAAGATCCTAGGTGGAAAGGAAATGATAAAGAGAATTGGAAAATCTGAGTGCACAAAGAATGCGCATTTTATTACCCAGGGAGAGCCAGGAGTTTGCTCAACTCTAGGGTTTATTCTTTAATAAACTCTACTCGAACAGAATTTGAGTACTTTAAAATTTCTTAATCATTTGCAAATAACTTAGTTAATGAAATGTTCATTTTGTTTGGTTGTAGAAAGAATTTGTAAAATTTGCATAGAATAAGAATTAAATTGGAATTGAATCTGTTGATGTTCTCATACTTATTTTTAACTCTTCAAGGAACATATCAAGTTTTATAAAAGTAACAAAGTACAAACTCTAATGATGTACATGCTACTTTCTAAAAGAAGTGAACACTATGTTAAATAGCACTATTATATACTTCTTTAGTTGAATGTTTAATATACTATGTGAAGAAAGAGAGAAAATCATGTTTTAATAATATATATTAAGTGAACTAATAAACCTTAAAATGTAAGTGAAATGAACCTTTAACCATATAAACATTTGGTCAATAAATTCACTAGGGCATATAGTATCTTTAGGCCCATGTTTATATAAACAATCTCCTGTATGTAATGGGTCTTTTTTTTTTTTTAAATAACTTTAAGATTTTCTATTTATTTTTGTTTTTGCAACATTTGATTATGAAGACTCTGGGTGTTATTTTCTTCGTATTGACATTTCTTGCAGTTTGCTGAGCTTCCTAAATCTGTAGGTTGATATTTTTCGATGTATGGAAAATTATCAACCATTATTTCTTCAAATATTTTTCTGCCCCATACTCTCTCTTCTACAGTTGAGGAAACCTAATTTCATGATTGCTAGACCACTTGCTATTCTCCCACAGCCACTCAGGTCTCTATTTATTTTTTCTAACATTTTTTTCCTCTCTTTCCTTTGTTTTGCATAATTTCTGTTTATTTTTCATCAAATTCACTGACCATTTCTTCTGTCATCGCCAATCTGCTCTAAAGCCTATCAGTTGAAAGGATTTTTGTTTGTTTTTATAGCTTTATTGAGGTATGCTTTTGTTGTTACTAGATGCCATCAAGTCAGTTCCAACTCAAAGTGACCCCATGAACAACAGAATGAAACACTGCTCAGTCTTGTGCCATCTTCACAATCATTGAGCCTGTTGCTGCAGCCACTGTGTCAACCCATCCCATTGACGGTCTTCATCTTTTTTACTGACCCTCTACTTTACCAAGCACAATGTCCTTCCCCAGGGACTGGTCCCTCCTGAAAATATTTCCAAAGTATGTGAAATGAACTCTCTCCACTCTCGCTTCTAAGGAGCACTCTGGCTGTATTTCTTCCAAGACAGATTTGTTCATTCTTCCGGCAGCCCATGGTATATTAAATATTCTTTGCCAACACCATGATTCAAATGCATTAATTTTCTTCAGTCTTCCTTATTCATTATCCATTTTTTGCAAGCATGGGAGGCAATTGAAAACTGAGGTATAGTTGATATATAATAAAGTGTGCATATTTTACACCTATAATCTGATAAGTTTTGGCACAGGAATGCAATCATGTAACCTTCATTATAATAAAGATAAGAAAAATTTCCATGTCCCCTTAAAGTTTTCTCACTCCCCTTTGTAATCTATCCATCTCTCCACTCCCATCCCAGTAAATCATTTATGTTCTTTCTGTCACCATAAATTAGTTTCCATCTTCTGGAATTTTATATAAGTGGAATTGTACAGTATGCACTGTATTTTGTTTATCTTCTTTTGCTCAACATAATGATTTTGAAAATCATCCATGTTGTTATATGTATCAATATCTGATTGCTTTTTGTTACTGGATAATATTGCATTTTATTGAGATACTACAATTTGTTTATTCATTCATCTGTAAATGAAAATTAGGATTGCTTCCAGTTTGGGAGTATTTCAGGCAAAGCATCTAAGAACATTTGTGTATGAGTCTTTGTGTGCACATATGCTTTCATTTCTCTTGGATAAATATCTATGAGTAGAACCGATGGTTAATATGTAGGTATATGTTTAACTTTTTATAAAACTGCCAAACTATTTTCAAAAATGGTTGTACCACTTTACTTCCAGTAAATGGTGCATGAGAGTTCTAATTCTTTCAAAACTTTGCAGACACTTAGAAGGATTAGTCTTTTAATTTTTGTGTTACTGTCCCTGGTGGCACAGTGGTTAAGAGGTAGGCTGCTAACCAAAAGGTCAGCAGTTCAAATCCACCAGCCACTCCTTGAAAACCCCATTGGACAGTTCTACTTTGTCCTATAGTTTCACTATGAGTCAGAACAGAATTGACAGCAATGGATTTGGTTTTATTACCAGTTTTGTATTTAAATTTCTATTTGGTTTCTTTTTATAGTTTTCAGTTCTCTGCTGAGATTCCATTTGTTCAGTCATAATGTCAATCTCTTTAAGTATTTGAGCATATTTATAATAGCTGGTTTAAAGTATTTATCTACTAATGAAAACATCTGGTTATTTGTTATAGCTATTAATTTTTAAAGTATGATTTACATTGTGCATGATACCTTGCAGGGAGCTAGGCTTATCCTCTTGACCCTGTCAGGATTGGGCTCTTTGTTAAAGCTGAAACATCTGGTTTTATGCCCCTTGTCTTAGGCGAGGACACTTAAGAGTTATTGGAGTGCCTCATAATGCATGGCCTTTCTGTAATATCAGCTGAATGCCTGAATTGCTCAGTGAGGTCCCTCCACTCTGACTGGGCCACTACTCCCATATCTTCCAGCCCTGCCCAACCTCTGGTATCTCTGTTCAACTCTTAGCTCCAAAGAAGCTACTCTCTTGTAGCCCTCTGGGCATTTTGTCCTAGGCATTTTCTGCCTTGCCCTTGGCCCAGGACCCACAGAACCAACTATTCAGATTTCTGGGGTTTCCTTTCTTCAGAGCTCTCTCTTCTAGAATATCCTGATGAGACACTTTAACAACCTTGAATTCTGGTCTGTGCCTCCTCATTTCAGTGAGTGTGCCAAACTGCTTGGACCCCACCTCCCTGCACTGAAGTCTGGGAAATTCCCAGGAACATGGGTGAACTTGGAATTAATTTGCTCTTCTTTTGTCACAATTATCTCCTTCTTGAGATGCCTGTATATCAATGCCTAAAAAGAGTTGCCTTACATATTTTGTCCTGTGTTAAACTTGCTTCTGTTGGGAGGGCAAGCCCAGCTTCACTAGCAGCAGTTACTTCACCATGACAACCGAAGTCTCTTTGCCATTATCTTTCAAAGATTTCTTCTTCCAAATTATATCTGTCCTCTCTCTGTGGAAGTCCTATTACGTATTTAATAGAAGTTCACGCTCTATCCTTTATATCTGAAATATACACATGCACACATACACTCACATATTATTTTTATGCCTCTATGCTATATTCTGAGCTATATCATCAAACCTATTTTCAAATCTTTGATGCTATTTTCTCACATTCTTCTGGATAACCTGGACAAATGTAACATTGTTTCTGTTATTGCTTCCTACACTCATTTCAAAGAATTTTTAAAATTATCAAAAACACTTCATTTATCTAGTCAGGAGATTAATTAAAAAAAATTATTTAACTACTTTTCAATCACCTCATATATACGTGAAAGCTGGAGAATGAAAAAGGAAGATCAAAAGAGAATGGATGAATTTGAATTGTGGTGTTGGTGAAGAATATTCACAATACCATGGACTGTCAGAAGACTGAACAAATCTGTCTTGGAGGAAGTACAGCTAGTATGCTCCTTAGAATTAAGGATTGTGAGACTTTCTCTTGCTTACTTTGGACACATTAACAAACATCAATTGCAGAGAAGAACATCATGTTTGGTAAAGTAGAGTGTCAGTGAAAACAAGGGAAATCATCCATGAGATGGATTGAAGCAGTGGCTGCAACAATGGGATCAAATATACCAATGTTTGTGAACACCAGTCAATGTTTCATCCTATTATACATAAGGTTGCCATGAGTTGGAGCTGACTGTAACTAACAACAACAAAACCACACAAGCAATGAATCTAAAAAAATGTGTTGATAAAAGTTTTACAAAAAATGTATTGCCTACTTCCTGGGCACTTTAAATAGGAAATTTTTTATTTAGGATATAGGATCAACATTAGAACATCTTTTTTTATTGTGCTCAGAATAATTTGATACTAGCTTTTCAAAAGTTTTGTCCTTTTCTTTAATATCAGTTTTTACCTTTCTTCTGCTGGAACAAAGTGTACTTCTAAAAACATTTTCATTCCATTTCTAGGTTTTTCTGTCTTTATTTCCTTTTGTCATCTGCAAGCACATATTGAGTCTAAATGAGTTTGGCCACAAATTTTATTTTTCCCCTTAAAAGTGTTGATTTTCTGAAAAAGCCATTTATTAACTCTGCCTTCATTGATTTACAACCATTTATTAATTGTCTAATAAGTTTCAGATGGGTTTTGCCTGGTTCAGTTATGGCTAAGGAAGCATTGCTGGAAGAGACCCAAAGTTTTAAAATTTGGGTGAATTGAAGCAATGACTGGAATAGAAAAATTATGGGTTAAAGCTGTAATTAGAAATTTAATCTCTCTCTTAGAAAACAAGGGCAGGGTACATGCTGCATAGCAACCAAGTCTCTTGCTCAAGGGATTCTGAGCAGAGCCAGAAACAGCGGTGCCCTGTTCAAAGATGGCAGTGCCTCGTTCAAAGATGGTTACTTATCACGCTGCTTTGAGCGTGTGTGGTTCTCCACAGTCCTGCCAATAATCCAGTCTCATGCATTAAGCTTTTGAAAGGGTTCACTTTTTCTCTTCCGAGTCTCCCATTCCAGGGCTTCAAACTGTACTTTTTCCGATTCTGGTTACTGTGGTGAATCATGCAAATCATAAACATTCAGATCTATTCCTGTTTTGCTTCATTGGCCATGACCAAACTGGTTTGAATTGGTTCAACCCTGGTTTCAGGCCATATGTCTATGTGTCTGTACAAATACACTTTTGTTTATTTATTTTAACAGAGAATTAGAATTTAACATTTGGAGGCATTGGATTCTCAGGATAATATATTGAATTTGATTTAAAACAACAGTGACTAATCCATCAATCTTACCCGGTGGGATAAAATATTTTAAAGTTGGACAATCAGTTGTTTATCAAATTTCTACTTGGTCTTCTAACTCAGTTATAAATTTTTTAAAATCTCAAACAGGACAAATACTGCAAATAAACACAGTAATATTTTTAAAACTGTTTATATGGATATATTCTCTACTCTAGAGAATAAGGAAGTCCGTATTAATCTATATTATTTATATGCATGTTTATATAGTATACATTTGTGTGTGTGTATATATATATATATATATATATATGTTAACATGGCTAAGTCCAAAGATCAGGTCATTTTGCAAAAACTGGCCTTATGTGAAAATGTAGGATGACCACATCAGATCACAAAATGGAGGATGTCTACATCATTACATAACTGCCAAATTACGTCACTACACAACTGTCAAACCAGTCAGAATCATGGCCCAGCCCAGTTGACACATAACTTTAACCATCATAGCCAATGTTACTCTTGCTTTGCACCTCGACTTCTGTTAATGCCAGACATACGTCATTAATGAGCAAAATAGTCAGAAGGTAGATTTTTTACTATTGTCATAAATGTGAAATGTCAGATAATGAGATAGTTAATAAGTAAGGAGTAGGTATATAAAATTTAATTATTTTACATAAAGTAAGATGAAAGTTTGATAAATGAAAATGTGCATAATCTACTTTGTGTCTCACTTTACAAGATCGACTTTCCCAGACTCCCTTTTTCAACCATTCATAGTCTGAGTTATGATTCCTGCTTTCAGAACTTTAATAAGTATTCTGAATTAGAATATCCATTCAAAATTGTATAGAAGATTATTTTATAAGGAGAATTAGTGAATGGTTAAAGCACTAAATGGTCATTTAAAAATTATATTTTCTATTTTTAAAACTAAAGTATAAAAACAAATGTACATATAGTCATAAAAATGTATATGCCATTGAGAATTAACAAATAATATTTTTTCAAAACCATATATCATCTATTTATTATAAGAAATAAAGTATCACAGATAGAGTTGAAATCCTAATCCCCAATCACGTTTCCCTCTCATCTTTCTTTCCTAGAGGTAACCACTTTATGACTGATATATATCACTGCTATTTTTTGTTTAAATTCTATTTCCCTATGTTTTTTAAAATATAAATAATTTTATGCAATTTTTTCCTGACCTCAGTATTTACCAAAACAAAACAAAACAAAAAAAGAAAAGAAAAAGGAACTTATTGCTAAATACATAACAAGTAGGTTGATTGTCCCAGGGAACTGGAACAACATAAAAGTGAGATTTTTGAAGTAATGTTACTATTTCATATCTATTCCCCGGAATTAAAAAAAGAGAATATTATATGGAAGGTATGATTAAATGTAGACCTATGATCAAATTAGCACAGTGGATTAAACTCTAATAGAGTATTTCTGTATTATCTGATCTTGTTGCTTCCAGAAGATTTCGAATTCTTATTTCTAGTCCGGATTTATGGCTTGCACAGGGCTACTCATTATGGCAGTTTATAAAGCAGATCTTGGGGAATGGTTAAGAGGTCCTTTACCAGAGGGTAATTGAAAGTCAGCATTGTACCAGTAAGGAGGTGGTACACTATGGAAGAGAGGACAAATGTAAAGAAAAAAAGCTAGAAAAACAGGACACTCAGTACTATAATGTGGAAAAATTTGAGGAGCCAGAGATTGGTAAGATGAATTAAAAAAAGAAGAAGGAGAAGAGAAGCAGATAACAAGCTATGTCTAGGGCAGAAGCAGATTCAAAACATGAATGAAGTTTCTTATTTTTTTATTTTAACCATTGTACATTTTTCTTTTGGATTTGCCATATATTGTAAGGGGATAAAACTAAATTTAACTCTGTCAAAGGACTCTGCAATATGACACCTATGGATATTACAGTCATACTCACCAAATATTTCATGCTCTGCTCTTGATTTCCCAGACCACCACTTGATAAGGCAGGAGCATGTGACTTGTTCTCAGAAGTGGCCTTGAGTGGAAAACCTTACAAGGTAATACAGGAAAAGTTCATGTATAATTGTTCAGTTCCTTTCTCTTGCTACAAGGAGCCTGCTAAGGAAGCTATATGTTCCAATGTTCCAAAGCAAAATGTAATATATAGAGACAAAAGTTTACCAGGGGTGGAAGGGAGGGGACAAGGAGGGGGGTTAACAGTGATGGGAAAATTGCATTGAGTAAGTGTAGGGTGGCACAGCTGATTATTGTAATTGCTGTTAATAATTTGTACACCTATAAAAAGTTGAATTGGCAAAAGTTGTGTGATAAATATATTTACAACAATGACAAAAAAAAGAAAAAGAATGGCATCTGAGGCTGTTTATGTACAACCAAAAACCTCATGGGAGTTGGTTCCTTTGTTTGGAGCTTTAGGGTCATGGTTTCATGGGACATCCCAGTTAATTGGCCTAATAACACATTTAGTGCTTCTCTTCTACCTCCTAGTTCATTGCATAGTGTCTGAGGTCTTAAAAGCTTGCAAGCAGCCATCCAAGGCATGACAATTGGTCTGTATTCATCTGGAGCAAGAGAGGAAGAAGAAGAGTCAAGAAAGGGAGGAGGATATGGAGTATGTGGCTAGTTGCCTCCATAAACAACTGCTTCCTTTGCCGTGAAACCAGAAGAACTGTATGGTGCCCGGCTACCATTACTGAACATTTTGATCAAAGAATCTGTGGAAGAATCCTGATCAAAAGGGGGAAAATGTACAGCAGAATTTAAAATTCTCATAGACTATAGACTTTTTGGAGCCATAGAAGGTGGATGAACTCCTGAAACTATTGTCCTGAAATAATCTTTAAACCTTAAACCAAAAAATCCTCTGAAGTCTTGTTAAAACCAAACAATAGTCTAAGTTAACTAATAAAAAATGGCTGCCATGAGCAGTATGTTCTTTTAAGAGCTATCTATATGGGATCAAGGTGATGACAGCAACTCAAAAGATTAGATAGGACCTTATAGGGCAGTGAGTTTATTTTAATGGAGGAGGAACAACTCAGAAAATGAGGGTGAGAATGGATGCGCAACTCGAAGAATGTAATCAATGTCACTCAATTGTACATGTAGAAACTGTTGAATTGGTGTATGTTTTGCTGTGAATATTCTCAACAACAACAACAACAAAATACTCCAAAGGGTGGGGGGTGGGGGGTGGAGAGAGAAAAAAAATCTAATGTATGCTACAACTACAAAATGAGTAAAGTGTTTATCAGTTGGATCCTTGAGTGACTGTGTGTAGCAGAACCCCTACCAACCATAAGATCCCCTAAAGCTTTGGGGTAAGAAGTCACAGAGAGTCTGGATTTTTTTTTTTGTAACTAGCATTACCTAGCCTACCATGCCTACTACTCTCACACCTAGCCTCATCCTACCCTCTCTTTAGCATGATTTCATAGGTATTCATCTTCTCATTTATTCTTCTCTTACCCCTTATCTCACCATTTATTTTAACCTTCTCTATAAAAGACCATTGATTACATCCTCATTGACTTCTCTGTTTTATTTGAAATTGTTGACTACCCTTCTTGAATTTTTATTTTTATTTTTGATAACCATGATGTTGTAATTCCCAGTTCTGTCTCACATATTGAAAATCTAGTGAGTGCCCCCAAACACTTTAATACCCCTTTAGGACTTTACCGAAATGGGAAAATAGTGGGAAAAATAGATATGTATGAAGATATAATTGAGTTTCAATCATGAAATAACATATCTTTTGGGTTATATTGCTGTAAGGGAAAAATATCAATATTTGAATTAAATATGATGATATGAACCTGATAAATTTACATGTATGCTTCTCCCCTTAACTTCATACAGGCAAATAAAAAAGACTGCATTGTAAATTTGGATTTGTCATTCATTCTCTACACTTTGCATACCATTATTTTTATATGAAGATGTTCGTGGTTTGCTTTGAAAAATGATAATTGCCGTTGATATGCCAACTTTTGCTAAAGCATTCAAATGAAGCATGATGTAAAAATTAATAGAATTTAAAAAAATGTATCCTGTAAGCATGAAAGTTGTAAGAGTTACACACAGCATAAGAATAGTGTTCCAGAGAGAGAGTAGATTCAGCAAAGGGCCTTAGTGCTCAGGTCAGTTTTAAGCATGTTCAATCTGTAGCGCTACTTGACTTGTGAGCGCGGTTGGATAAGGGTATGCTCATAACTGTCACTTGTGCTCTGTTCTAGGCTTTTGCATTGCTGGGAATTTGAGTTTGTACAAGTACAAAATCCTGGGGACAACACAGATATAACCTGTGATTAAATAACACACTGGTGGTAAAACATTTTTGTTAACTATATAACTTTTCATCTATATTAGATATTGTTCTAAATGCTTTATGTGTGTTAATTTAAACAAATGATTGTGAGTAAAATTATCCAAATACAGTTCTTGAGTAAGAAATAAGATGCAACTGTTACTGAAGTCCAAGGAACACAAACACTCAAGGAAGAGGAAGAAGAATCAATAAAATGGTAACCAATAAGGATTGGCCAAAGAGGCTGGCATACATAATACCTGGAAAACCTAATAAGAGGTCAAGCAGAATAAGAACTGAAGTTTGTCCATTGTAGTTACTATAAGGAGTCATTGATTGGTGACCTTATAGAGATTATTGAGCAGATGAGTGGAAGCTGAAGCCAGATTTGTATGAGTTAAAAGAAAAAAAAAGGGAAATGAGGGAATGGAGACAGTGAGTAAATAAACTTTCAAGAAAAATGGCTATGGGACTGTGTATGCAGATAGGTTTATGTGTGTGTGAGAAGAAGTGGGGGCGAGAGGCATTGCTTGTTTATCTGTTTAAGATGGCAGAATCTTCATAATCTTTAAACAGTGTTGGAAACGAATCAGAACAAAAGGAGCAATTGAATACACTGGTGAGAGTGGGAATACATGAGAGAAAGAGCCCTGTAGTCACTTTATATTTTTTCTTTCTTTCACACCTTAATGTGCTTATCGAAAATTTTAGTCTTCAATCCAAAGTACTTTCATATGTATGTATACATCGCACTTCCCAAGAGACCTCATAGATCGCAGTGCTTAACAATCACCTCTCTGAGACTGATCCTAAAATCCGCATCTCCAGCTCTAATCTGTCTACTTTAAATTTCAGTCTTGCATCTCTAATTGCCTGCTGGGCATTTCCATTTTAAAATTCAACACATCTAAAAGCTAGCTCTTCATTCTTCCTAAAAATCAACTTTGCCTTCTGACTTCTATTTCTATAGTTTGTTGCTTGACACCTCTTTTTCGACTATTTTCTCTTCCTCACTCTCTTATGGCTAAATGGTTAGAGCTCAGGCTGCTAACCAAAAGGTCGACAGTTCGAATCCACCAGTCGTTCCCTGGAAACCCTATGTGAATCGACTCGGTTTTTGGTTCACCCTCTTATATTCAAATATTAGGTCCACCTGTACATAGCCATTAAGTCTTCAATTAATCATTAAACCTGACAGAACTGTTTCCTTATCTGTAAATTAGAATTTGGAGTACATGATCTGTAAGTCCTATCCCCAAACTAATTCCCCCTAATACTAGAAGCTGACATAAATATAAAGCTCACTTGAAGGACTGTAATAAAGAGTACCTGACTTTTTGGATCTATTTTATGAATGTAAAAAAGACGTATTCAAACTGCCAACCACTTTCTCCTCAGGGGGATTTAAAAATGCATTATAATTTTCCTTTTTGTTTAGCCCTTATGAATTAGTCACATGTGGTACATATTGATTTTTTTTAATATTTGATATAACTAAAATACAAATTTAAAGGTTTCCTGACCAAAAAAAAAAAAATCAGTGATAATTTAACTGCATTAGGTCAGAGAATAATCAGCAAATTATGCACAATGAGTTCCCTCAAGGGTGCATTTCCTGCTGAATTAATTCATTTGATCAAGTATCCTAAAGCAATTAAATAGCAATATATTGAAATTATGAAGTTAGTTGAGATTATGACTAAAAATGCCTCAAAGCAATTTTCTTTTAATTAAGGAAAGACAGTGTGTCTCATTACGTTGGTAATGGGGAAAAAGATGTGACCTAGAGTCTTCAGTTTGTTTCAAAGACCTGTTGGTCACCTATTCGTAGCTCAGAAACAGGAATGAACATTCAACTGCCAGGTCTTGTCATGAGATTGTTGAAAAAATGAACTGGGCATAATATTTTGTGTTAGATGTGGGTATCTTTTACACACACATATGGACATGCATACTTGTTTCGGAATCCCCTTGCCATCTAGTCGATTTCGATTCATAGCAACCCTATAGCACAGAGCTGAACTGTCCCATAGGGTTTCCTAGGCTGTAAATCTTTATGGAAGCCACACTTTTCTTCCATGGAGTGGCTGGTGGGTTGGAACCGCCGACCTTTCGATTAGCAACTGAACATTTAACCACTGTGCCACTAGGGCCTCTTGAGCGTGCATACAGTAATCTAAAATAACCTAACTGGAGGAAAAGTGTTAATCATCATTAAAAAACAAGTTGCCGTTGAGTTGATTCCATCTCATAACAACCTTATAGTGATTCTATAGGACAGAGTAGAACTGCCCCATAGGGTTTCCAAGGAGTGGCTGGTGGATTCGAACTGCCAACCTTTTGGTTAGCAGCCATAAGAAATAGAAATATGACTATGTCCTCCATTGTGTCCTTTAGCTATCTTTACTGTAAGTCAACTTCCATGATAATAACTGAATTTCTAAATAGGGCTTGAGTCAAGTTTGTCATTTACTTTGTCATTTAGGTCACTTTGCATAAAATCACTTTTGTTCACCATATATTTTAAAAAGAACATTGAAGGCAAGAGCTGGGGCTAGGTAATTTTTATACACTCTAAAATACCTTGTGTCTTAGTCTGGGTTCTCTAGAGGGGTAAAATCAGTGAAGCATATATATAAATATGCATAGAGAGATTTACTTCAAGGAAAAGGCTCATGAAATTGTGGGAGTTGGTAAGCCTGAAATCCATAGGCCAGGTGGCAGGCTAAAGACTTGTGCTGGCTCATGGGGTCAACGGGACTGGGGAATGCAAAATCTTCTGGTCAGGTGGCAGGCTGAAGGCTTTTGATTACTGAAGGCTTACGTCCCAAGAACTGGAGGCCAAGAAACAAGAAGAGTACAGGGTGGAGAGAGTGATCCTTGCTGGAGCATCCATTTAAAATACTGGAAACAGGCCACAACCCCAAGGAAAGTCCCTGTTCAACTGATTGGCTGATCACATCAGATCACATCATAGAGGTGATTAGATTATATGCCATTACAGAAAAGCAATCAGTCCAATGTCTGACAAACCACTGAGAATCATAGCCTAGCCAGGTCCACACATACCGTTAACCATCACACCTTGTTTCTAAACTAGGTTGCACTGTATGAAATTGCCAATATTCTGCCACTTTTTAAATTTACAAAAATGGTAATTTCATATAGTTCAACCTAATATAAATGTTTTATAAATATCAACTTGTTGATAAAATGTAATTGGTTGGTAAAATAGCATGAGCAGCATAAAATAGCCACTATTGAATGACAATGTCAGATTTGTAAGGTCATTCTCACCTTTACTTTAGAAGAGGGTAAAAATATATTCAAGGTTATGTAACTAAAGAGTGGTACAACAGAGATTCCCTGATTTGGGTCCAGTGGACTTTCGATTATAAGTTCACCTTGCTACTCTCCTGTTGCTTGTTACCCAGTCAGACCATGCAAGTAAAAAGCAAAACAAAACAAAATAAAAAACCCTCCTTTTTGAAATAAAATATAATACATATGTTTCTAATAAAATCAGAATTAATCCTGTTAAAAACTGCAGTCAAAAATCACTCACTATTTATTTTTGCATTTATCCATTCATCTATTTACTTATCTAATAATTCATCAGATATTGTTACCCATGCAAAATATTTCCGCAGCGTGTTTTGATATCATAATTAAACTATCAATATACTTTCTATGCTTTTCTTGAGGATCAAATCAATATATGCAATATTACCTTCAAAGCTCTAAAAATACTATATCATTTAAATTGTTTTATGCATATATGATTTTATTTTTAATCAATTAATCAAGCTTTTATTGAGTTTCTAATATGCAACAGACATTTTTCTAAGCATTAGGGACAAAATGATGAAGAACTATTTACTTTCCCTCATTCTGGTGAGAAGAGAATAGAAAGGAAACATGTATAAAATAAGTGAATAATATAATATTTTATAACATGGGAAGTGCTTTTTACATAGCAACATACAACATACAATATGTAATAATTGTATATAATAGTCTCTATACACACAAAATTATTTTTATATTATAGGTAGCACTATGACAGATGTTTAAAGACATAAAGAGGCAGAAAACATGGTGTCTTTTGTCTAAAAGTGGGAGAAGTATGTGGCAGCCTGCTTCCGTAAAGATTACAGCCTTGGAAGCCCTATGGGGTAGTTCGACTCTGCCCTATAAGGTCACTATGAGTTGGAATTGACTTGTCAGCAATAGGTTTGGTTTGGTTTTTCTCCAAAAGCCAGAATCTATTTGGAATTACTCACATACCCAGCTAAAATAACACAAATTAAAGCTTTATTTGTCTCACATAACAAGAACCAGGGGTAAGTTGCTGCTTCATTTATTTCAGTGGATCAGTAATTTTAGGTCTAGGATTCTGAAATTTTCTAGGTTAGCAGAGCTATAGGAAAGGCTGGGAAATAAAAAAAAAAAATTAGCTTTTACAAAGTCTGTTAGTAAAAGCAAGAAATGGAGAAGGAAGTTGAGATTAGGTGTTTTAGATTGGATTCCATAAAACAAGATATTGAGGTTTTGCATGAAAGTAATTTATTTACAGAAAAATTTAATAGAGAAGTGAGGAATGAGACAAAGAAGAAGGAAGCCAAGCAAGGGTGTCACATCAAGTTTAGTCCCCAGAGGATAATTTTTTCTCAGTGCCACAAGGGAGCTTTGGAATCAATGGCAAGTTAACACTATATTCTTTTGGGAGCAAGAGAACAGGAGTATTTATACTCCTATAGCCACAGGTCATTGTTTCAAGACAGCTTCCTAGAAGGAGTAATTTCTCAAACAATTCTGGAATGCCACACTGACTTTTGTTAGCCTACGGGAAGTCCTCTGAAAAAGAGATGGAGTTGCTGGCTATTGGGAGTGGAAGTACACCAGGATCTGGTGTGCATGAAAATGGTAAATGGATTCAAAGGGATACTGGCCCAGCACTGAAATCATCTGCTACAAGTATTGAGTGAACTAACCTACATTCTTCTGCCAAACAACAAAAAAAAAAAAACCATTGCTGTTGAGTCGATTCTGACTCATAGAAACCCAATAGGACAGAGTAGAACTGCCCCATAGAGTTTCAAGGATTGGATGGTGGATTCAAACTGCCAACCTTTTGGTTAGCAGCCAAACGATTAACCACTGGTGCCACCAGGGCTCCCATTCTGCTACAGGAAGTCAAAATATGGAAACACTAAAAATTAAGTAGTAATAAAACCAAAACCAAATCTGTTGCCATCCAGTCAATTTTGACTCATAGCGACCCTACAGGACAGAGTAGAACTGCCCCATAGCGTTTCCAAGGAGCACCTGGTGGATTTAAACTGCCTGTCTTTTCGCTGGCAGCTGAGCTCTTAACCACTGCACCACCAGTGCTCCATAAGTAGTAATAGAAAGTAATAATACTAGACATAGCATAAAATTTAACATAATTAAGAGTCAATATATTAATAATTGATATACAAGGTTGATTTTTTTTTGAGAATCAGATACATTTGAACTATTTTTATTGTATTTATTTATATATCAATACCCTCTCAATTCTATTAAATATATGAACTGGAATGTAGTAAAAATTCAGTATAACCATTCTGAGAAGAGCTAGTCTATCCAGGGCCCTGAGATACAATTATCTAAGCAGAATGGGAAGAATGTCTTGTCCTGTTGAACAACTAGGTCATTGTTTGGACTTAAGAATGTGTGTTGATTATTTTTAAATAAGGTCAAATCTTTAAAATGTCTTTTATGTTATCTATGTTTTAGTGATTTAAGAAAATCCACTTGATAAAACATTACTTGAGAAAAAAGAAAATATATTTTGATTTAAAAAAAAATTCCTCCAAATTACATATTCTGCTCTGTAGTCAACTTAGACTATAAGGAAGGTAAAATTAAACATGAAATAATAATTTACTACTAATAATTTATTTTCCCAATAAAAAGTTTAAGTTTAATAATTTTTTTCTTCTAATCTCCTTTTAAAGATAATCCCCAAATATATGCCTGATAAATCAACAGATCCCGCTTAAGAGGAGAAAGTGGTTGTTATGTGTCAGATATTAGCTACTTTCTATAATCAGTTAATTTGTTCTCACTATTGACTTTTAAGGCCCTTGACGAATTTTTAGTGCTCTTTTTTATCTTGTTAATCATGTTCACTTGAGATGAAGGAAATAGTTTAAATAATCTATTTAAGCAGGAAATTGCTACAGCTATCCAGTGCACTGTGCTGCAGTACAGCTTAGTAGGCAGACACTGGCAACTATTTTATTCCAAAGGAAGTTTGTCAGTGAAGGTCTCTGCTTGAGGGGAAAAATCCTGTTATTGAGTATTACCTTTTGCATAATTGCCTTGCTTCCTGAACCTAATAATATCAAACCATAAAATAATTAAGTGCGATAACTTTGATTTTTTTTTAAGGATAGATTGTATTTTTGTATCATTAGAAAATTAATATTGATTTTAAATGAAATAAAAATCACTTCATCCAAGTCCTCATATAAGAACACTGATACTCAGTAGATTTTGTGATTTACTTTTTTTTTTTTTTTTTAGTTACTCTCATTACTTTCCAAGAAATATTAAGCAACTTAACATACCAGAGCAATACTTACATGCATTGAAGTAAAATTTTATTTAGGAAGTTTCACCGGAGAGTAAGGCTGTTTTCTCTTTTTCCTACTCACCATTCGATCAGTATGATAGCTTCCCTCTATAACATAATAATCTAAATTCTGCCAGTTATTTCTTTGACCATCATAATTATCATATTGCTCATGGAACAGAATTGTTGTATTATAACAATGAACTTCATAAAAAGAAGTTTAGAAGTATTTTATAAATAAATATAAATATGCCATTAAATTTCCATGATGATTGTTCAACCAATATTATTTAGGTATACGCATTAGCAATATTTCATCTTATTCTGTGAATCAATTGTTGGATATATTCAGAAATTGTGACAAAACTGTAAGTGATTATGAGTTCCAATTTGAGTCCTGTTTGTTTGAATAATGTATACTTGAGAATACAGCTATAACTTATAAAGACTAAGTGCTTTATGTTAGCTACTGCAAGTATAATCAAATGTCATTGTGCAATTTTTTTTCACTTACCAGTTATCATTGAAACAAATGTTAAGTCTGCTTAATTGCACTTTGAAAAAACTATATTAGAAAATGGAGACATCTAGTGTGTCTCTGAAACATTGCAATAACATTTACCATGTTGAGTTCCTACTATTTTAGATTCTTTAAATGTATTAGGGCAGATAATCTTTATAGCAATTCTATAAGCAGCCACTGGTATTAGCTTTGATTTTCTGATGAGGAAACTGAGGTTTGTAGAGATTCAGGAAGTTGGCAAGATCATGGCTAGAGACTGAACACCTACTCAGATGCTAGCACTTAAGTCATTTTACATATATACTATTTCCCAGGTCCTCCCAAATTTTATGTGCTTAAGAGAGACAAAAATTTATTTTTAAAAGCACAAACATTCATAACTCCTTTGGATCAAGTAAAGGATACGGGGGAAAAAGGTAAATACTGATTAACTCCGCCTCAGAAACTTTGGAACACTTTATAGAAGAAGTGATAATTGAGCTAAACCTTGAGAGGTCAATTGGTATTTAATAGGTAGCAAATCAGTAGAGATCTTTCTAAGCAGATGTAGTGATGGGGCAAATTGCACAGAATTGAAAGAACTTGACATTTTCAGGGAATTTTGAATAGTTCACTCTATAAAAATATACAATATGACTAGAAATCAAGAGCAGAAATAAGACTGCAATATCCTGGGGAAACTATGAAACAATCAGGTTCGTCACATTATTTAGCTCATATAAACCTCTAATCAGCTTTCTCCTGGAAGGAAACAATCTGTAACAATATCTAAAATATTATTATTCTGTGCAAAGCTGCCATAATCTCTGGAGAGTTCTGAAGAAATTTGGAAATACTTTTTATAAATAAATATAAAAAACGATAATTTTCAACTCTGACATATTACTACTTTACTCAAGATGGGTGGACAGTGAATGTTCTACAAGTCAACAAAACAGCAGATTTTTCAATCTTCAAAGAAAGAGTATTAACGTAATTGATCTCAAAATCATAATTATCAGAATATTAAAAAGTATAAGATGTTTACTAACTTCTTTATTATTTTCAAAATCATCAGGAACCAGTTACCATCAATTTAACTCAGCAGTTGCTAAGACACATGGAAGCAATATCTACGGCACTAATAGTATATTATTACACTATGGCATGATAATGATGCCGAAAACATGCTCATTTTGGAAAAATTTAAATCACCTAGGCATGTTTCATTTATTACTTATAAAGTTTCCTGGAATGAACACATTTGAGTATCATCCTTTGGTAACTAATAATTACTGAAGATTATGGTTTTCAGATGCTGAGAATAATAGCACAAAATGAAATTATATTGCTAAGATAGGCAACATAAATAGTTGGAAGAACATTGCTCCAATATTATTACTAAGCAAGTATATGTCTTGGACTTTTTATTCTTAGAAAATGTATGTAAATCCACCAAAAAGAAATATAACATTATCAATCAGTAAGGCCAGTTTTAAGCATTTGACCTCAAAAAACTATGCAATACTCGGCCATATGTAGATAGTCAAAGCTTTCATAATAGAACACAGAAATTGTGATCGTAGTGGAACACAGAAAAAGATAACCACAAAATTTTCTCAAAATTGCAAATTGTGCTAAAAAACAACTAAAAGAAACCATTAAGAAAAGGAATAGGGAAAGCATGGACTATGTAGTAAATATTCACAGCACGTATTTGATGAGAACTTTTATCTTTCATATATAAAGAACTCCTATAATTTAATAAAAATTTAAAATAGCAGTTCAGTTAATACATGGGCAATATCCTTAAAGAGACACTTTGTAAACAAAGAGATGGTAAATGAGGATGTAACCTGACCTTTCTAAAGCCAGCAAATTTTCATTAGTTCTTAAACTAGCCCAAATCAGATTTGTCCTGCCCTGCTTGTGCATAAACACCAGCTGTGACTGCTAATTGACCTCAACAGAGGGCACAACAACAGGAGGAACAAATCAGAAGGAAAATCATCACCCAGATCCTATTTTGAAGCAAGAGGTCTGACAAGAACCACGTTACCTTTTGTTTCCCGGCCGCCTTCTACAACCTTCCCTCCCCAGAACAACTGTGCGGCCGCCATCTTGCTGCCCAAATCACGTATAAGCCCTGCTTCCCCATAGCTTGGTGAGCCGGATCTGAAGAACTTCCTCCCCGCTCCTTGCTCTTCGCACTGCAATAAAGTTACTTTCTCTTTCTCAAAGACTGGTGTCCAGATATCCGGCAAGTTTGAGCGCGCAGGACAAGGACCCACCTTTCCCGGTTTGGTAACAAGGACGTGAAGAAATAATGACATAGTCATGAGAGAAATGCAAATTAATGCATCTATGAGATACTACTTCATACCAGGATTATTTAGATGCCCTTAGCTAAATTTTTAGATTTCCTATTTGCAACTGGTATAGTATCTGGTTTTATATGCACTAATTTTTGTATTCCTTCACGGGTAAAATCTCTAGAATTGGCTTTAACTGGTCTTGTTCTTAGTGAAGACCATTTAGGGTGGAGCATAGACCAAACACTATTCTATTGGTGTGGTCAACAAGTGTTTATTATTCATAGAATAAACAAGACGGATGAATAAACAGCATACATAATCATCAGCCAAGGTGCGCTGAGGTTAGGCTCCCGTTCTAGTGTGTGATACTAGATTGCATCCATGCATGCCCCACTTCATGCAATGGGAAAAGAATACCGTAAACCCTCTCTCTCAGGATTAATATACTAGCAAGCAGCCATATCATGTGCCAAAAAGCATGTACAGAGAGCAAGTAGAGGTAAGGAGTAATAAAAGGTAAAAGGGTAATAAAAGTGGAAGGCCCCCTGCAGGCAATGGACATTTTTATTGCCCCTGTTCAGGGTGGGTGATCATCTACTATTACTGGCGTCAGAAAACAACCCTTCCTCCTTTACACCGCTAAAATAGCTTAACAGAGTTTTGGGTTTCTTCAGAGGGTAATCATCTCCCCTAAGGCACATACTTTACTTTGTGTCCATTAGCAGCTATGGAGATGGTGGCATGGGGGTGTGGGGAGCAGGGAGGCAGTTACAGTATAGCACACCTGTGCACCCAGCAGGTCCCATTACATATTAACTATTATTTAAGCCTGAAGCATCAATGTTAGAAATATAGCTAATTTAGAACCGGGATTAAAACTAACTAAAAAGCTGTAGTTACATAAATTTTCCAAAGATTCTTTCATATTTCCTTCAACAAAAACTTAATAAAAATTTAAAGACCAGAATAAGGTATTTATTCAGCTACCATGTCACATCAGCATTTTTATTATTCACAGAGAACTTCTACTTGACTGAAATTTGTTTGGTCTTCTTTACTTCCAAAGTATAAACAATCATTATCAAATATAATATCTACATGTTCAATCCTTGATATCTGCATATAAGATGGGTGTGCCTCTGTGTGTGAGTATGTGCATATAAGGATGGAATTTGGTATTAGTTTAAAAAAATCGAAACCAAACCTGCTGCCGTCAAGTTGATTCCAGCTCATAGCAACCCTGTAGGACAGAGTAGAACTACTCCACAGGGTTTTCAAAGCTATAAATCTTTTACAGAAGCAGACTGCCACATCCTTCTTCCACCAAGTGTCTGGTGGGTTCAAACAGTCGACCGTTCAGTTAGCAGCTGAGTGCTTTAACCACTGTGTCACCAGGGCTCATTGGTATTACTTTAGTTACTCTAAAACTGTATTCCCTTCTGTTTCTATTGAACTAACAGACAAATTGACTGCAGCTGGCAACAATTGTTTTTGAAAGGAATCTAAACATATAATTTCAAACACAAGTACTGTATATACAATTCAGCAAATGATTAAATAACTACACCACATCACTCATTCAAAAAAGTACTTATTGTGAACATGAAGCAAAGGGAAATAGGGAGGTACTAAGAAATTCTGGGTCTCACCTCAACTATTTATTAGGTAGTTATTTAATTTTTATAGCATCTCTAAATTAATGAACGTTAATACCTGTTTAAAACATTACACAGATAATAAGTGTATAACTTCTGTAAAAAAAAAAAATAAACTCAATTGTTTCTTCATTAAAACTAAAACTCTCAAAAAACCCACAGGCTTTTTTGCAGAAATTGACAAGCTAAATTTATATGGAAAAATGATGAACTATAACAGCTAGAACAATTTTGGAAAAGAAGAAAGTTTGGGAACTCACACTAGCTTTCTTCAAGATTATCGTAAAGCTTCACTAATCAAGACAGTGTGGTGTAGTAAAAGAATAATTAGATAAATCAATGGAACAGAATGTAGAGTCCAGAAATAGTCCTAATAATGGTTGATCAATTGATTTTTTTTTCTAATTAACTGCCTTTATTTCCGGAACACTTTAAAATTCACAGAAAAATTGAGCAGATACTACAGAGAGTTCTGATATACCCCCTCCACTGTACAGTTTTTCATTATTAATATCTTGTGTTAGTATGGTACATTTGTTACAACTGATGATACATTATTATTATTAACTAAAGCCCATCGTATACATTGCAGTTCAGTCTTTGTTTTGTAGAGTCCTATGGGTTTTGACAAAGCATAATGCCATGTGTTCCTTCATTACTGTATTACACAGAATAGTTTCACTGTCTTAAAACCCCTGGCAACCACTGACTATTGTACTGGCTTTATAGTTTTGCCTTTTCCAGAATATCATATAGTTGCCATCAAATAGTATGTAGCCCTTACAGACTGGCTTCTTTCACTAGAATATGGGTTTAAGATTTCTCCATGTTTTTTATGGCTCAATATCATTTCTTTTTATTGTTGAATAATACTCCATTGTGTGGAGTTTGTTGATCCACTCAACTACTGAAGAACATCTTAGTTACTTCGTTTTTTGGAAATTTCGAATAAAGCTACTATAAACATTTTGTGCAGATTTATGTTTGGACATTAATTTTCAACTCAATTGGTTCAATACTTAGAAGTCTGATTGCTCGACCATACGGTAAGACTATGTTTAGCTTTGTAAGAAGCTCCCAAGATTTCTTTCAAAGCAGCTGTACAATTTTGCGTTCCAACCAGCAATTATTGAGAGTTCCTGTTGCTCTGCATCCTCATCAGCATTTGGTGTTGTCAGTGTTTCGAATTTTAGGCATTCTGACAGATGCGTAGTGATATCTTGTTTTAATTTGCAATTCCCTAATGATATATGATCTTGAGCATCTTTTCATATGCTTATTTGCTATCTTTATATCTTCTCTGGCAAGGTGTCTGTTCAGATCTTTTGCCCATTTTGTAACTGGTTTTTGTGTTTCTTAAGAGTTATAAGAGTTCTTTGTATATTTGAGATATAAGTCCTTTATCAAATACGTGTTTTGGAAAAGTTTTCTCACAGTATATGTCTTGTCTTTTCATTCTCTTAACAGTGACTTTCACAGTATTTTTTTTAATTTTAATAAAGTTCATCTTATAATTTTTTTCTTCATGGATCATGCTTTTGGCCTTGTATTAAAAACTCACCGCCAAACCCAAGGTAATCTAGATTTTTTCCTGTTATCTTCTAGAAGTTTTATAGTTTGGGGTTACACATGTAGGTCTAAGATCCATTTTGAATTATTATTTTTATTATTTTGTAAAAAGTGTCAAGTCTGTGTCTAGATGCATTTCTTTTTCATATGATAGCCAATTGTTCCAGCAACATTATTTGAAAAGACTGTACTTTCTTCACTGAATTGTCTTTGCTCCTTTGTCAAACATCAATGGACTATATTTATGTGATGAACATATGAACAGACTTTTATTATATGTTATTTAACAAGATAAATGTCTCTTTTCCCTAATAAGTTACACTGTTCTTTTTTATATTATATTTGATTGTAAGTCTATTCCAATCAAATCCCTAAAAGAATATATTTTTAGAACTTGATTAAATGATTCCAGAGTTCATTTATATCAATGAATACCAAGGAGAAGAGAAAATATGGTGAAAGTGAAGAATGTGGAAAAAGATATCACCAGAACTAAATTCAACTCTAAAATAATTAAACCAGTACATTAGATACCCAGGAATTGACAGGCAGATAAATGAAAATGAAATCAAAGCCTAGAGACAGAATAAAATTATTTTAATATGCTCAGTAAAAATTAAACCTTAGGATAAATAAAAATAATGATGATAGATTATAATTTAAATTTTTAGTTTTTATCTTAGAAAACCAAAGAAGAGAAAATAAATATCTCTTTGTTCTTTTGGTTTAGTAACTATTTATAGTTTTAGAGTAACCCAAAAATTATAAATTAAATCTTCTTAACTGATATGACTAAATAAATATGACTAAAACTCATAACAACAGTCTTAAGTATATAATAACTGTTGACTTTTTAAATTCTATCCGTAGTCATTGCTCCTAGGTAAAATGATCATAAATGCAGAACTCTGATGTAAAAAATATTTACTATAGAAATAATTATAATAACCAATTATCAGAAACACCCTTAATATTCAAATATTGGGATTTCAGTAACTAAATTTCAATAAAACTAGAATATGAGACAATCATTACAAATAATTTTCTCCAAAAATATGGTTAAATAATGTCAATAACTTTTAAGTTAAAAAAAGTGGCTTATAAAATAGTGCGAACAGAATGATACTATTCTGTCAAAAGTGTGTATATATTTATATGTCTCTGCCTTTCCATATTTATTTATAATATCATTAGCTACATAGGCACATGTGATTAAAAAAAAAAAAAAAACCCGTTGCCGTAGAGTCGATTCTGACTCCTAGCGACCCTATAGGACAGAGTAGAGCTGTCCCATAGAATTTCCAAGGAGCACCTGGTGAATTCGAACTGCCAACCTTTTGGTTAGCAGAACCCCCTTTTTTGGCTTAAGGATAAAATTATTGCTTCATCCATGAATATGCACATTATGTAAATAGTGCGTAGTTGAGTATAATGAATGCTTCTAGGAAAGGGACAGTAGAAGAAGATGAACAGAGCTGTTGGCATTGAATAATGACACACTAAACAGATATGATTAAAACTCATTAAGAATGGCCTTAATAGATGTACAGTATTTTTAGTACCATGCTACAGAGCACCGGTAATTGTAAGGCAGGATTTTTAGAGCTCTGGTTCACAGTCTATTTGTTAGTCCTGAAGTAAACTTAGGAGATCATGCCCAGTAAGTAAAGGAAAGGAAAGGACAGGAAAGAAAAAGAAAGGTCTCTCTTTTACAGCTTTAAATTTATTTTTTAATTAGTCATAAAACTATAATCCTTTGCTTAATCTTCATAAACAGATTCAAAGAATGCAATTTATTAACACCAGAGTATTTTGTGTGTGTGAAAATGTCACACGAAGATGTTTCTGCAATTACTATCTTATAATTTCAAAAATAATATTAAATGAGTTTGATGAAAGTTTCAGGCAAGACATCTTGGGTAGGTATATCGATTTTGTTATCTGGTTTATTGTACCTTAAGCAGTCTTTACTGCATTGTGGCAGGATTAAAAGATAGATCAACATATGTTAAAACACCAACTGAAATATTTAGGTTTATTATCTTTAGTTAGACAAGAATCATGTTAGATTGACTTAATTCAGATTTTTTTCTTATATTTAGCCCAGAAAATATAAACTTTATCGTAATTTCTTGGGTCTAATTAAAATGGAGTGTAAGTATCCAGAATCCAAAGTTACACTTAATAATCTGAGTCATTTTTATTGTTTAAGACATTCTTCATATTATTTGTGACATTTACAAGTAATGTCTTAGAATTTAAATTTAGAATATTAGCCATACAGGAAAAATAGTAGGTTAGCAATAGACTTCTAAGTTATAACATGCTGTTCAAAATTGGTTGACAACTTCTATTTTTATTCAGTTTATTCCCTTTCAATATTGAGATCCTTGTAACAAACTTCTTAGAATTAAAGGGGGAAATATCCTTCCACATTTTGGAAAATTTGCTGCTTATTAGGCGGTAGGGAAATTTTTGATACCCATATATTTCATGTCCAATGAACTGTAGCATTAGGTCATGAATGGATGCTTCATTAATAGAGTTAATACTCATCAAATGTGTCTATATAATTAGTTGTCTTGTTTAGCTTTCATCTCCCATATTTTTCCAAGTTTTAAAGCTTCTTCCACCTATGTTACTTTTTGAAACGTCATTGAGCTTCATGATCTTTTTCTTTTTCTGTAACCTTAATTTACTTAAGAACTGTACCATAACATCTAGGATTTACCCAGGTACTCTAAGTCGTCTTTACTTGTGTACCTTGTTTTTAACTTCCTCTAGTGCTTGCTACAGATTTGACCTGGAATAGGGACTGAAATAGATCTCGACCTTCCTTGCTACAGATGAACTTATTTTTATTTGAAAAAGCTTAAGAAATTTCTCTTTTCAAAACAGCATACACAACCACCTTTACTAACAATGGAAAATGTTCAATTTATGTAAGTTCACTATAGATGCAGTGTTGTAACCTTCTATGAAAAATCTGAATCTGATACTTCAATGTCACTAAGGAAATAAAATCACAAAAATAGCATCAGATGTGATCACAAAGCCATTACTCTCAAAAAAAATTATGTCAGAGCACAATTTCAGTAGTTTCACTGCATAAAGAAAAATAGAGTACTTAGCAATGTTGTGCCAAAAATAGAACTGTTTTACTAGAAATAGCTGCATATATATCTACATGCACCTACTTTGTACACTTTCCATCTGTGCATTTTATTGTATGCTGTTTTTAACTGAATAAAATTGTTTTTTAAAAATCTCTATTTGAAATTACTGGAGAGCTAAACAAAATTAAAAATAATGATGTCTAAATTTAAAATAATGCTGTGGATATAAACTCAGTGTCTTAGTCACCTAATGCTGCTATAACAGAAATATCAAAAGTGAGTGTCTTTAAAAAAAAGAAATTTATCTTCTCACAGTTCTGGGGACTAAAAGCCAAATCAAGGTCTTGGCCCATCAATTGCTTCGCTGGGTCTCTCTTCTAGTTTCTGGTGACTGCCATCAATTCTTAGCATTTCTTGGGGTCTGTCTTCCCCTGTGTGTGTCTCTCTTTGTCTTTTCTGGTCTTTTTATAACTCAGAAGTGATCAGTTTTAGCGCACACCTTACTCTGATATGACCTCGCTAACATAACAAAAGAAAACCCCTATGTCTAAACTGGGTCATATTTACAGGTACAAGGGTTAAGATTTCAGCACATATTTCTGGACAACACAATTCAATACACAGCATTCTACATCCCACCACTACCCCCCCAAAAAAAAAGTCCTTCCCACACGCAAAACACATTCACCCTATCACACTTAGAAAGACCAATGTCAGATAGAGATAATCAGAAAAAGAGTCTTAAAGGCAAACGAGCCTTGAAGAAGACCTTAATGAAAAAGTTAGGACTGTATGTGTATGTGGGAAGTACACAACTTACAGAGGATGATAGAAATGTGTACAAAAATTTACGTACGACCTAAAACAGAAGTGAACCCGCCATATTTACTAGGTGCACATTATGAGCAGTTGAGAGAGAGTAGAATAAAAGTAGTGTCAAAATTTCTAAAGAACATCATTTGACTCTCCAGAATGCCATGATTAAGAGTGAGGAGTCTGGAATCCAGTGACTTGGTTTTAAATCTTTGCCCCAAATTTCCTAGCTCTGTGATTTTGGACAAATTATTTAATCTGAGCCTCAGTTTTCTTATTTATAAATCGGGTAGACAGCAACATGTACTTATGGGATTTGTAGTGAGGATTCAATGACATAAAATATGTGAATCTTTTAATGCTGAAGAATAAGTCTCACATATTTTTATGGAAATTAGACACAGTGTTATATTAGGAGAAGTCTCTACCAGTGTAGTCTACACAGTAATAAGATTGAGCTGTATTTTTCAAACATATTGCTTCACAATGCTTTCTATGCAAGGAACTGATTAATTTAACAGTAGGGAAACAAAGGTAAATAATTTCCCCATTGAGTAAAGTTCACATCAGTGAAGAAGTAAATTTCAGCAGAAACTCCGATAATGTCTCTTGTGACATCTCGAAACTGTGTATGCATTAAGTGGTATGACAGACGCTTTCTTGATGAATGAGATCTAGGCTGCGTTCAACAAAGTCCCTCACTGTACTAGTCCAGTCTGATAGTAATGAAAATGAATTTCAAAACTGTTATGAAAAATAAGAGTAACAAAGAAAACTTGAACATTATATGTACCAAATTTTACTTAAAGTGCACATAGTCAATAATTTGACATCAACATTGATATATGGAAAACCAAAACAGCTACACTATATTAGCACAAAACATTAGACACAGAACTGCTAGATTTAAACAACATTTTGCTAAAAAAAAGAAAGAAAACTCCTGAAGAGGGGAGATCCAAAGCAGAAACGTTTTGTTCTAAGAAAAGAGCAAATAATACAAAAAAAAAAAAAAAAAGGCAGACTCTTGTAGAGGAGAGATTCATATGTGCAGAAGTATTGACATCTTTGAAGTTATTTTTAAGTATGTAGAGTAACCAAGGCTTCAATTAAATAAATCTACAAATAAAGTCTAAAGTAAAACAGAACTATTCCTTGTCACAAGTTAGACAGTTTTTCTCTTAGAATTCGTGCTATTCACAACTATTCCATGTTGCTTCTGAAAAACAGATTGTTGAATATACTTACTCATTAACAGAAGTCTCAATAGGCCAGCTCCACCAAATGACAAATACACAGAGAAAAAATGGAAGAGTAAATTGAGTTTGAATTTGTAATGATATGCACATCATACTTTGGAGATAGTTAACCATATGCCAAAAAATCTGTGGTTTCTTGATATCATCAATAAAGCTACACTCAAATAACGTTATCACATTGAAACTATCATTTGAGCTGTCTTTTCTTTAAATCATTACATGCCAGTGCTCACCAGGAGCTAACTGATTGTCCTCACTACCGTCCACATTGCACATTTTATAGTCATAGTGGACAGATCATATGACAGTGGAAGACCATGTACCATACACCAATTTCTCTTCCCTGGCGTCATTACTTGTTTGGAAGGTAGGCTGGTTTTGACTCATCAACAAATCCAAGAAAAATCTAGGTTACTGTATAGGTGAACTTTAGATATAGTGACTGACTGTCAATCTAAAGCTTCTCGTTATGGACTGATTAGTCCAAATTCTCTCTCATTATCTATTTATGTGGCTCAAAAGAGTCTTTGATCAAAATATACTGGTTGAGTCATATCTTTAACAGTGTCAGAATAAGATTTTTTTCCTTTTACATCAGCCAAACTGCTTTGCGATATACACTCCCCCAATGACTTTCACAGCCTTCACTACTATGCACATACCAGAGAGGTCATGCTGAAAGTGTTGTTCCTTATGCCTGACGCAGAGACTCTGCCACTAGGAAGTCTATTCAATCACTCAAAGTGCGTATCAGCCATGAGGAGTCCTAAGACTCTTGTTATTTGTTAAATCCCAGGTTATTTGGTAGGTACTGCAGGCTCCACATTATTTCTTGAGAAGGTACATCTCTTAGGTAGTATCGGCAATATATGCCTCATCAGAGTTAAATGGGGCCATTTATATCCATTGACATTCCTAGATGTCGGAATAACAATGGCCAAGTATCTCTGTAGACCACTGACTCAGAGTTTGCTGAAAATATCTTTTTTTTTTTTTTTTTTTGGTGTCTCTCTAAGCATTTTTTTTTTAACTTTATTTTATTTTATTTTTTATTGTTTTATGAAGGTTTACAGAACAAGTAGTTTCTCATTGAACAGTTAGCACACATATTGTTTTATGACATTGGTTAACAACGCCACAACATGTTAACATTCTCCCTTCTTGACTTTAAGTTCCCTATTACCAGCTTTCCAGTCCCCTCCTGCCTTCTAGTCCTTGTCCCTGGACTGTTGTGCCTCATTAGTCTCGTTTTGTTTTATGGGGCTGTCTATCTTCGGCTGAAGCATGAACCTTGGGAGTGACTTCATTACTGAGCTAAAAGGGTGTCCGGGGGCCATACTCTCGGGGTTTCTCCAGTCTCTGTCAGGCCAGTAAGTCTGCTCTTTTTTTGTGAGTTAGAATTCTGTTCTACATTTTTCTTCAGCTCTGTCCAGGATCCTCTGTTATGATCCCTGTCAGAGCAGTCAGTGGTGGTAGCTGGGCACCATCTAGCTTTACTGAACTCAGTCTGGTGGAGGCCATGGTAGTTGTGGTCCATTAGTCCTTTGTACTAATCTTTCCCTTGTATCTTTTCTTCATTCTCCCTTGCTTCTGAAGGGGTGAGACCAGTGGAGTATCTTAGATGGCTGCTCACAGGCTTTTAAGACCCCAGATGCTACTCACCAAGGTAGAATGTAGAACATTGTCTTTATAAACTGTGTTATGCCAACTGAGCTAGATGTTCCCTGAGACCATGGTCCCCACAGCCCTGCGCCCAGCAATTCAGTCCCTCAGGGAGTTGGGATGTGTCTATGGACTTTCCATGACCTTTCCTTGTACAAGTTGTGCTGGCTTCCCCAGTATCGTGTACTGTCTTGCCCTTCACCAAAGTTATCACTTATCTACTGTCTATTTAGTATTCCCCCCACCCCTCCCATCCCTTGTAACCATCAAACATTGTTTCTTTTTGTGTGTAAACCTTTTCATGAGTTTTTATAGTAGTGGACTCATACAATATTAGTCCTTTTGTGATTGACTTATTTCACTCAGCATAATGTCCTCCAGTTTCATCCATGTTATGAGATGCTTCACAGATTCATCACTGTTCTTGTCGCATAATACTCCATTGTGTGTATGTACCATAGTTTGTTTATCCATTCTTCTGTTGATGGACATCCAGGTTATTTCCATCTTTTTGCTATTGTGAACAATGCTGCAGTGAACATGGGTATGCATATGTCTATTTGTGTGATGGCTCTTATTTCTCTAGTGTATATTCCTGAAGTGGGATTGCTGGATCATATGGTATTTCTATTTCTAGTTTTCTAAGGAAGTGCCATATCGTTTTCCAAAGGTTGTATCATTTTGCATTCCCACCAGCAGTGTATAAGAGTTCTGATCTCCCCGCACCCTCTCCAACATTTGTTATTTCCAATTTTTTTGATTCGTGCCAGTAATGCTGGGGTGAGATGGTATCTCCTTGTGGTTTTGATTTGTATTTCTTTAATAGCTAGTGATCACAAGTATTTCCTCATGTGTCTGTTGGCTGCTTGAATATCTTCTTTGGTGAAGTGCCTGTTCATTTCCTTTGCCCATTTTTTGACTGGATTATTTGTCTTTTTGTTGTAGAGGTGTTGGATTTTCTTGTAGATTTTAGAGATTAGAACTTTGTCTGACTTGTAATGTCCAAAATTTTTTTCCCAGTCTGTAGGTTCTCTTTTTACTCTTTTGGTGAAATCTTTTGATGAACATAAGTGTTTAATTTTTAGAAGATCCCAGTTATCAAGCTTATCTTCTGGAGTTTGTATGTTGTTGGTTATGGTTTGTATCCTGTTAATGCCATGTATTAAGGCCTCTAGAGTTGATCTTATTTTTTCTTCTATGAACTTCATAGTTTTTGGCTTTATATTTAGGTCTTTGATCCATTTTGAATTAGTTTTTGTATATACTATGAGGTGTGGGTCCTATTTCATTTTTTTGCAGATGGACATCCAGTTTTGTCGGCACCATTTGCTAAAAAGACTGCCTGTTTCCCATTTGATGGACTTTGGGCCCCTGTTGAAGATCAGGTGACCATAGGTGGATGGATTTACATCTGGGTTCTTAATTCTGTTCCATTGGTCAATGTATCTGTCATTGTACCAGTACCAGGCTGTTCTGTCATAGCTGTATAGTAGGTTCTAAGGTCAAGTAGTGGGAGTCCTCCTACTTTATTCTTCAGTAGTGCTTTACCTATCTGGGGCTTCTTCCCTTTCCATATA
This sequence comes from Trichechus manatus latirostris, assembly GCF_000243295.1. Lineage (NCBI taxonomy): Eukaryota > Metazoa > Chordata > Mammalia > Sirenia > Trichechidae > Trichechus > Trichechus manatus. The sequence continues at coordinate 102,392 of NW_004444034.1, forward strand.
AAGTTAATGATTAGTTTTTCCATCTCTTTAAAGAATGTTTTTGGTATTTGGATAGGGATTGCATTGTATTTGTAAATTGCTTTGGGTAGAATTGTCATTTTCACAATGTTGGGTCTACCTATCCATGAGCATAGTTTTTCCATTTATGTAGATCCCTTTGGGTTTCTTGCAGTAGTGTTTTGTAGTTTTCTTTGTATAGGTCTTTTACATCCCTGGTTAGATTTATTCCTAAGGATTTTATTTTTTTAGGGGCTATTATAAATGGTATTGTTTTCCTGATTTCCTGTTCATCTTTCTCTTTATAGGTGTGTAGGAATCCAATTGACATTTATATGTTTATCTTGTATCCTGCTACTCTGCTGAATCTTTCTATTAGTTCCAGTAGTTTTCTCATGGAGTCTTTAGGGTTTTCTATATATAGTATCATATCATCCACAGATAGGGATAGTTTAACCCCTTCATTACCAATTTGGATGCCCTTTATTTCCTTTTCTTGCCTTATTGTTCTAGCTAGGACTTCCAGCATGAAAATATCTGGATGCTTTAGTTTTCTTTCTTAGCTCTTGATTTTATTCCTGTGAGTTACCTTCTCCTAGTTCAGCTGACATAGTTTACATCCTCTACCTCTACTTTTGTTCTTGCTCTGCTGCCAGATATATTAAGAGTCCTAGGCCACCTGACATCCTAATTCACCGTATCCAACTTGTAAATATATGCTTTACTTACACTAGTAGTCCTGACACTAACAGTTTCATATGCCAGATCTACCTTTTAAATGTGGTTGTATTTATCCAAATTTTACAAGATATGTTGTTGTTGTTGTTGTTAGGTGCTGTCAAGTCATTTCCCACTCATAGGGACCCTATGTACAACAGAACAGAACACTGCCTGGTGCTGCGCCATCCTCACAATTGTTGCTATATTTAAGGCCATTGTTGCAGACACTGTGTCAATCCATTTCATTTAGGATCTTCCTCTTTTTTGCTGACCCTCTACTTTACCAAGTGTGATGTCCTTTTCCAGGGACTGGTCCCTCCTGATAACATGTCCAAATTAGTGAGATGAAGTCTCACCATCCTCCCTTCTAAGAAGCACTCTGGCTATAATTCTTCCAACACAAATTTGTTCATTCTTCTGACAGTCCATGGTATAATCAATATTTTTCTCCAGCACTATAATTCAAAAGCCATCAATTCTTCAGTCTTTCTTATTCATTGTCCAGCTTTTGCATGCATATGAGGCGATTGAAAATACCATGGCTTGGGTCAGGCCCACCTTGGTCCTCAAATTGACGTCTTTGCTTTTTAACACTTTAAAGAGGTCTTTTGCAGCAGATTTGCCCAGTGCAATATGTCGTTTGATTTCCTGACTACTGCTTCCATGGGTATTGATTGTGGATCCAAGTAAAATGAATTCCTTGGCAACGTCAAACTTTTCTCCATTTATTATGATATTGTTTATTGATCCAGTTGTGAGGATTTTTGTTTTCATTCAAACATCTCCATTTTATACTGACATATTTAAGTAATTAATGTAATATTTTCCAGGGAGCCATGCCACACAAATCCATAGATTCCAGGTCTGTTCATCAAAAGTTCCTAGAAAAACTAAATAAATCATACTAAAAGCATTCCATATACAAGAATTCTCCTGCTGTCAATATCATTAAATTGTTTGATTGGAGATCAGTCATTAACACGTTTACAAGATCTGATGGGGCCTTTCCCCCAGTAAAGTTCACAAACTGTGTTCGGCTGCTAACCAAAAGGTTGGAGATTTGAACTCACTCAGCAGCTCCGCAGGAGAAAGACCTGGCCATCTGCTTCTGTAAAGATTACAGCCAAGAAACTCCTATGGAGCTCAGTTCTACTCTGTAATATATAGGTTGACTCAGTTGCAACAGGTTTGAATTTTTTGTTTTTTCCCACAGAAAAGGGAGAGAATAGATTGCAGGACTGTTACTTAAAGATTTTCTTCCTACATAATAAAAATATATATTTAATATCTTAAGTTTATCATTTAGCCCCTTAAAGATTTTATGAATAATTTATTGGTTAGTTAAAGGCAATGATGATTAAGGTAATATCTGCTATATCAACACTATAATTTTTTTGATATTATAGTCTTTTAAATGCCTTGTCTTTAGTCTTAGAAAAACATGTATCGGGCTGACTTGATTTGCCACTCACTGGTTAAGTGATTTTTAAACAAGTTACTTAATCTTTCTAAATTGAATTTATTCTTTTGTAAAGCTGAAATAATAATACTAGCTAATTATTGTGTACTATGATTCTCACTGTAGATGCTCCATATATGAGTTTCTTCTTCATCACCATCTTCTCATCTTCTTAATACTTTTATTGTGCCCATCTCATTTTTCTTACTATCACTCTGTTACCTCAAAGTGTGACTGCCTGATTATATGCAATGCTGTCAGTATAGATGCATCATATTTTAGTAAAAGTGAGTTGTGTTCTTTTCAGGAGCAAAGTTTCATAGAATTTTAGATTTCAACAAAGAAATTTACCTGTATGTGAAACAGTGGAAAACAGGTATTAAGTGGGCAAACCTAGATTTTAAATGGCGTTGGATTAATGATTAACTACATATTAGAAAGATATAAAGCAATGTAATTTTTTTCTTAATATTGAGCAGTGACTAATACTGATGCAGTAGATATTTAATCCTGGGAAGAAAAAAAAGAAAGGCTTTAATTATAATAAATGACTATTAAATGTAGGTATGTTGACAAGTATTGTGCATATTTAAAGTTTACAATTTATACTTCTGTGATGGAGGAGTGACATTACTTTTAGCAAAAGTTACCTTGCGAGAAAGTTTCTAAATGGGAATAATATATCTACTTCATATGCTTACTATTATTCTTCAACTTCCAATTAAATTATTGTGTTGTTATTGTTGTTGTTAGGTTCCGACTCACAGTGAACCTATACACAGCAGAACAAAACACTGCCAAGTCCTGCACCATCCTCACAATCGTTGCTATGTTTGAGTCCATTGTTGCAGCCACTGTCTCAATCCATCTCATTGAAGTCTTTCTCTTTTTCATTGGTTCTCTACTTTACCAAGCATGATGTCCTTCTCCAGGGACTGGTCCCTCCTGATAACGTGTCCAAAGTACGTGAGGTAAAGTTTCACCATCCTTGCTTCTAAGGAGTATTCTGGCTGTACTTCTTCCAAGACAGATTTGCTTGTTCTTCTGGCAGTCTATGGATATTCAATATTCTTCATCAACACCATAATTCAAATGTATCAATTCTTCTTCAGTCTTCTTTATTCATTATCTAGCTTTCACATGCATATGAGATGATTGACAATGCCATGGTTTGGGTCAGGTTCACGTTAGTCCTCAAGTCCTTAATCCTTAGTCTTGGCTTTTCAATACCTTGAAGAGGTCATTTGCAGCAGAGGTCATTTGATTTCTTGACTGCTGCTTCCATAGGCATTGATTGTGGATCCAAGTAAAATGAAATCCTTAACAACTCCAATTTTTTCTCCATTTATCATAATATTGCTTATTGGTCAAGTTGTGAGAATTCTTGTTTTCTTTAAGTTGAGGTTTAATACATACTGATAGCTATAGTCTTTGATCATTGTCAGTAAGTGCTTCAAGTCTTCTTCATTTTCAGCAAGCAAGGTTGTGTCATCTGCATACCCCAAGTTGTTAATGAATCTTCCACCAATCCTGATGCCCCATTCTTCTTCATATAGCCAAGTTTCTCAGATTATTTCTTCAGCATACAGACTGAATAAGAATGGTGAAAGGATACAGTCCTGATGCACACCTTTCCTGATTTTAAACCAGGCAGTATCCCCTTGTTCTGTTCGAACAACTGCCTCTTGGTCTATGTACAGGTTCCCCATGAGCACAATTAAGTGTTCTGGAATTCTTATTCTTTGCAATGTTATCAGCAATTAGTTATGATCCACACAGTTGAATGCCTTTGAATAGTCAATAAAACACAGGTAAACATCTTTATGGTATTCTCTGCTATTAGCCAAGATCCATGTGACATCAACAATGATATTCCTCATTCCATGATCCTTTTCTGAATCTGGCTTGAATTTCTGTCAGTTCCCTGTCCATGTACTGCTACAACCATTTTTGAATTATCTTCACCAAATTTTTGCTTGAATGTGATATTAATGATTTATTTATTTTTTTTATAATTTACTCATTCTGTTGGATCCTCTTTCTTTGGAATGAGCACAAATATGGATCTCTTATATTTGGTTGACCAGGTAGCTATCTTCAAATTTCTTGGCATAAAGGAGTAAGTGCTTCCTGCATTGCATTTGTTTGTTGAAACATCTCAGTTGGTATTCCGTCAATTCCTGGAATTTTGTTTTTTGCAAATGCCTTCAGTGCAGCTTGGACTTCTTCCTTCAATACCATCAGTTCTTGGATCATATACTACCTTTTGAAATGGTGAATGTTGATCAATTCTTTTTGGTACAGTGACTCTGTATTCCTCCCATCTTCTTTTGATGATTCCTGTGTCTTTCAATATTTTGTCCATAGCAGCCTTCAAAATTGCAACTTGAGGATAAATATATACATATATTTTTAATATGCTTATATCAGATATCTATGACTCAGAGAATTTTCACAGACTGATTATACCTGGACATCAGCACCTAGATCAAAAACATTAACAAACCCCTAGAAGCCTCCCTTGTATGCCTCAGTAGTCTCCACCCACCCCAATTCCCCAGGAAAAATCACTATCCTGGCTTCCAACAGTATAAATTAATTTCAGCCCTTTTTGTAAGGAGCCTCAGTGGCACAGTAGTTAAGGGCTTGGCTCCTAACAGAGGGTTGTCAGTTCGAGTCCACCAGGAGAAAGATGTGGCACTCTGCTTCCATAAAGGTTACAGCCTTGGAAACCCTGTGGGCCAGTTCTCCTCTGTCATATAGGGTCTCTACAAGTTGACAACAGGCTTTTTTTTTTATTTTTTGTTTTTAGGTAAAGAATTGTTTTTATATTCTTTTTTGTATCCAGCTTCTTTAAAATTAAGAAGCCTGGTGGCACCTTGGTTAAAGCACTAGGCTGCTAACCTAAAGGTCAGTTTTTTGAACCCACCAGGCACTCTGTGGAAGAAAGATGAGGCAGTCAGTTTCTGTGAGGATTTTCAGCCTTGAAAACCCTATCGGGCAGTTCTATTGTGTCCCATAGGGTGGCTATGAGTTGAAATTGACTCAAAGGCAATGGGTTTCTTTAAGATTATGCTTATAAAGACCCAACCATATTTTTGCACATAATTACAGTCCTCTCTGTTTGGAATGCATTTTTTCCCCAATCTTTTCATCTCTGACTCGCTATCACACAGGTGTCTGAAGAAGAGGTGGTATCTCCTCAAAGGAGATGTTTTTGTTTCTCTTCTTCCTTCTATTTAACTACAGAACTTATCATTACTGAAAATTATCTTGCATATTTACTTTTTATTAAAAATTTATTGAGGTATAATTAAGATAAACAAAAAATTTACATATTTGATATAAATTTTGACGTAAGCATACACCATATACCCATCAAAACACCACCACAATGGTACCATGAAAACATTACATTGAGGGGAGGTAGTGACAGGAATGAAACATTAGGGTAGCTTCCTACATATAGTAACATTCTATTTCTTCATTTGAATACTAGTTACAAAGTTTAGTTTGTGTAATTTCATTTAAGCTACATACTTATGATTTGTGCACTTTTTCTTATGTATGTTGTATTTCAATTATAAAAAAAGACTAAATCCCAATTTATATAAAATTTTCAGTGCTTTTCTGTACATGATTTTTAATGTGTAGTTGCTTCCTATACAAAAAAAGATTACAAATTTATGAGTAAAGATTTTAATTTCACAGGTGTTATAACAGTTTCGTGGTACTTTATGTTCAACTAGCTCAAGGGCTAGATTTCGATATAAACATTGACTTGCTGCTATTAACCTAATTTAAAGCTGCATAACCATATATGGGGGTATCAAAAGAAGTAAAGATTTTAGCCTGACTTACAATGTGAAGATTTAAAGTAACTAAAATTTACATAAAAATTGTATAACTCTTAGACAATTTTTCTTTAGAAGACATACTAGTTAAGTCTCTAAAATAGAACTAAAACACTGGTTATATTTTTTCTTGCAGAATTCCTTATGTCTTGTGAAGAAATGGCTTATGTTCAGCATCCACTGAGTTCATAAACACCCCCTGAATGTTTTCACACTATGTAATTGTGTTATGTGAGAAAAGCAGTCCCTTTTCACCCTTAATTGTCTTCTAATGTATGTTTACCATATGGCAAGCTGCTGAGCATAACAAACAGTGATGCTAAAGCTCTTCTATTTTATAGAAATCTCACAGTAAATAAATCAGTAATAATATTAAGACGTTTTCTTTCTTTTTTTTTGAATACTAGGGAGGACCTTACTGCCACTTCTCCAGCGTCAACTACCAGAATACCCACTGATCAAGTAAAGCCAGGTTTATTGCCTGCTGCTGCAAGGGAGACAACTACCTTGATGAAGTCTGAATATTTTCTTAGAACAGAAAGACCTATGGCAGGATATTTATAAGATTTTGGAGGTCTGGTGTAAGGTGGGCCTTTTATTCAGAAGGAATGTTTGAAGTTAGGTCAAATGTGAGTACTAATAAGAAGGGTTGTTGAAGTGAGTTTAGATAAGCCCACTTGAGCATGCTGAGGTTATGAGAAGAGGGCTAATACTCCAGGAGAACTAGTTGAGTAGTCTCTCCTTTGGTGAGTGGATTTTTATGAAGTTCCTCAAACAAAGTTACTTGTAACTTTAGCTTCTTGGGCAACAATTTCCTGGAAGAGTAAAATAATGTTAATGCACAGTGTTCAATATTAGTCTTACGTTAATGAAGACATAAAGCTCTTATCCTTAGCAATATGGCATACTCTTTCTCAGAAATGCCACATATTTATGATCCTGAGAACTGTATAAAATAACTTCATCAAAACTTGAAAAAAAGTCAACGATTTCATACTACCAACTATAAATATGGTGTGCTGGAGGCATCTGACTTCCTCTAACTTCATGAGGGGGAGAGAGTCATTATCAGCCCATAGCTGATTCCTATGAGGTGGAGGTCAGACATATCTCTTGTCTCCAGCCTTTCTACCAATTCTGACACCAGCTGTCCCTCCCACAGCACTCTCTACTTCTCTGCTGGGTCTAATAATTTGTTGTGATGGTCACACAGGGGTTTATTAGGGAAGTAACAGGTGACAATTCAGGATGAGGGACAACTCCAGATACGGTTCTTCCATCAGGACAGCATCTTCTTATCTGTGACCACAGGCAGGCCTCTCTCTGGCCCTTGGCCCTTTAGACCCTTGGCCCAGCCTCTGTTCTGCTTGGGCAAGTGTTACAAAGCTCTTTAGCTCCAGCAGTAAGTGCCCAGAGGCACCACACTCCACCAGGAAGCCTCCTGCCAAAAGGTGTTCAGCTTTCTTGCTCTTTGGGCTGGGAAGCCCATCATGCCATCTCCTGCCAGTCTCTTGGTTCTGCTGCCTCTGCCATCACCATTTCTCTGCTGCTGCTTGCTGTCTCTCGCCATCTCCAGTGTTACAGCTCTCTCTGTCTCCTGGGTCTGTGGAGGTTCTTAGAACAGAGATTCTGGGTCCAAAGGACACGTTCCACTCCTGTCTCTTCTTCTTGATGGTAGTTAGAGCCACCCCCCACCCCCTTTCTGCCTCTGGGATGGCTCATTTTAAGCCTAGATGGATGGCAAAACTAACCAATCCCCTCTTTAGGGTTCCATACATTTTATTTGCATGGTTCCACCCCCACCCCCACCACAAGGCTGCCATGCACCTATTTTGCATTATTAGGAAGTTTTCCAATCCCTTTGGAGGGACAAAAGCACCTAATTTGCATAGTCCCACCCAGTCATTTGCTGGGAGTTACAAAGACTATGGATAGAAGGTCCATATTAAGTAATTCAGTGCACTACATACCATAAAAGTAGTACTAAGTAAATGTAATGGAAAAGCACTGATCTACTGTAACAAAATATTTCTTCTGATTTTCATAATTTTCTCTTTCAAACATTTTAGAAATTTTGTGGCATTTATTACTGTTTCCATATGTGTCTTATCTTCAGAAGGTCATTTCCCAAACTTACTTTTGTCTATATATTACTCTAGTTAAACTCTTATAGAGGAACATTTTTCACATTCATTTTTTCTAAAATTGCAATGCCTCTTACAAATGGGGAAATTTTAAAATCACTGTTAATCAGGAGGTAAGTGTTAAAAACTCCTATTTTTAGCACAAGAATCAAAATCCTTATGTTTGCTGAACTATTGATATTTAAATATAATTCAATATTAACTATTCAGTAATTTAGTAATCAATATTGTAGGTAAAATTTGAGAGTATGCACAACACTTATTTATTAAATTATAAAATTATTTTAAGAAATTATTAACAAATAGTTTTATTAAAAATTATATGATTTCTGAGTTATATGTTGGAGCTTATTAATAAATAAACTCAATAAACTTGAGTTTATAAGTTTCAGTTGATTCATGAATTGTAGAAGAGAAAAATTACATTATTGAAGCCTTAGTAGACTGATCTTTGCCTTAAATTACACGCTTAAAGAGGTTTTAACATTTAAGTGCTTATTGTAAATTAGACTCCTAAAAGCACACATGGTGTACCATTTCTCAGAAATTATTATTTTCAAAATTTCTATAGAGAAATTATCACTAGGACATTTTATTTCCCTAATTATTGCTACTTCAAATGTGCAGAATTTAAGTATTTTCTTTATTAGTTTACACACGTTGTTTAATTCTGCATTCTAAGAGGAAGATACTTTCAGCCAAAACACTTAACTGTCTGCGTCTGTTCAAGGAGAGACATTGGCTAGCTCATTTACTTTAGGTGTGTGCTCTGCCACAGTCTGAGAGTGACTCTCTCTAATATCAGCATGAGGAAGAAAGTTTTACGGATTAACAAATAAAGAGAAAATTACTTTCAGATACCCATTAGTTTGGTTTTCATAAAGTGACAACATATTCCTTACACTCAGAACACTCATGCTCAAGTCTAAAAATGAGTTTTCATCACCTCTCATTTTGTGAAGGCACTTTTTTTTTTTGTTTAATAATGAGAGAAGTTGAGGAGTGAACATAATTTACCTATTTAAAAAATGTATAAACCAAAAAAAAAAAAAAAAAAACCCTTGCCATCAAGTCAATTCCGACTCATAGTGACCTTATAGAACAGAGTAGAACTGTCCCATAGGGTTTCCAAGGAGTGCCTGGTGTATTCAAACTGCCGACCTTTTGATTAGCAGCTGTGGCTCTTAACAACTACACCAGGGTTTAAAAAAAAAAGGTATACATAACGCACATTGTTAATATACATAGTGCATATTTTTAATATGTCTGGTCTCATTTTATTATGTCTCCTCAATGATCTTTAAATATCTTTATTGTGTACTTAAGCAAGTAAATAGATACTTAAAATGAAATTCAGTAAGAAATTTACATATATTACATTTAAATAATTTGCAGAGCTTCTTTTAACTAATACAATTTTTTTTAAATTGCCTGAATCAAGGTTTCAGCTTTAACTTGTATGAATTTTGTTTTATTTCTACCTTCAGACAAAGGTTAAAACAAAAAACCAAACTCATCTCCGTTGAGTCGATTTTAACTCCTAATGATACTAGAGGACAGAACTGCCCCCACAGAGGTTCAAAGGCTGTAAATCTTTATGGAAGCAGACTGCTACATCTTTCTCCTGTCTGAGCGACTGGTGGGTTCAAACTGCCAACTTTTTGGTTAGCAGCTGTGTGTTTAACCACTGTGCCACCAGGGCTCCTTTAGGTAAAGGTTATGGAACATAAATTCAGTGTAGGATTTGACAAGTGTATGGCTTTTACTGTTGACAGTGCTGGACAAAGAGAATGATACTAGTGATATGGAAATTGGCAGCTACTACAAAAATATGAAGAACTAGTGATATTTGAATTATTGAGGGTCTATCGAATCATCTTCCCAAATAAATATTTTCACTATATCCCATTTATATGCTATCCTCTGAAACAATGCTCATTATTCCACTGACTACTATAGATGCTTAATTAGGTTCTCTAATGACTCAAAAGCTGAATGCAAAGAACCAGTTAATGGAAAAATATATAGCAACAGCTTACTTTTCCAGTACATATTTATTCTATTTCCTTGAACTCATCTCTGCTTCTTTTTATTACTCAATGTGCATATCGCATCCTTCAATTCCCGGATTTGCTGCTTTTCTTCAGAAACTATTTGCATGAAACTTTATTCCAGCTCCTCCAAGAAACTAACACCAAGATGAGATCAAATATGCAAAAACATATTGGGAAAAATGCCTGTGAGAAACAGGGGAGGGACTTGGAGAGCCATCAGTTTGAGATGTAAATCAAATCTAAAGTGAAGGAAAGAGAAGAAGATGGAAGGGAGCTTGGATGGAAGCACCTTAGACTGCTGCAAAGTTCTTTGGAAATTCTGGCAGGGCTCACAGGGAATCTTGGAGCCAAAGTCACTTATCAGAAGAGTCTCAGGTGTCCCTGGAACAGGACTGCCTTAGTATTCCTACCATGCTCGGTCATTGGCTTGGAGCAGTCCATAGGAAGTCTAGTCTAGGCACAAACAGAGTAATAGTTTCAGAGGTAGAACAGAGGAAAATGACATCTGCTGCAGTCTGAGATCTGTGAAGCATGTTTTTATGGGCACAATATACATGTATTCATTTTCTATACCATTTTGGAATTTTTCTTTTAATATCTACACATTTTTAGGTGTAGGAATGTAAATTCCATGGTAGAGGCTATTCTCATTGTCAGATTTTTTGTTTTTTTTAATCTTATTGTGATTAGAACAAAGGATGATGTTCCAAAGGCTATTTGTACCCTTAGGCTATTTAGTCTGTTGTTCATGTATAATACATCTTTTGAGGAGAGACAGTTATTTGAAAATCACTATACTAAAATGAAGAAGAGTATATAATTTACTAGATATTGTTGTAGAGCAACAGTTTTCTTACCATTTTTTTGTTTCAATTTTAATTTTTCCCCAAACAATGTCTTTAAATATCTTTGTTCTGCCTGGAAATGAGTAGCAAAAGTGGTTTATGCTTGACTACTAATTTAATGATTGGCGGTTCAAACTACTCCAGTGGTGCCATGAAGGAAGGCCTGGCAATCTGCTTCTGTAAAGATTATAGCCAAGAAAATCTTATGGTGGAGTTCTACTCTGTAACACATGGGATTATCATGAATTGGAATCAACTCGACAGCAACAGGTTAACCTCTTATTCACAATTATAAAATAATAATAATAAAAAAATCTCTGGAAGCTAAACATGTTTTTGTAATATCGATGCAAAACCTGCATCAGTTTAATGGGAGCCTATTTATAGTTTTCATTTATGGTACTTGTGAATATCCCTATGTTTTGTTGCACAAATATTTATGTGTTTGTAATGGCTTTGCAGTTTGTCAGCTTGGCTTGGCTGGTCTATGTTTTCCAGATTTCTCTTCCTAATATGTTTCTGGTTAAGGTTAGCCGCAAGAGACATTTTCCCACTAAATTTGGAAGGCAGAAGCGAAGCATCGGTCATTTTGTTTTTATGCTCAGAAGGTCAAGGCAGAGAATTTTGTAGTTCACATGTGTTTCCACTTATTTGTTTGCTCACCTCATTGGCATCTGTCAGCTGCCTGGCTGCTACTAAATGCACTTTTCCCTGGATTCTCCTTCCACTTCTTTGACATCTGGGTCAAGTGTGTGTTTAGCTTCATGACAATGGACACTGTCTTCTCCTGCAGGACACTTTCTTTATCAAGTGTGGATACACTGAGAATCTACTTGAATTTTACTACTTTCTTGTGAGTTCCAATTTGTGCTTGTAGCCTTGAGTTTGTTCCTGCTTTCACTACTTTGCATCCACCTTTGCTTCCTGGCTGTCTGCCTTGCAACTTCAAGCTTTAGTATCAGACATTTATAGTGACTGTTTAATCAGCTTTCACAATTGTTTTAGGTCAAATCCTTGCAACAAATCCTCTTAAATATGCACATATGTACACAGCAAAACTAGTGGTTCTGCTTTGCTGATAGAGCCATGACTAGTATAGTATTTGGTAGCAAGAGTGGTTCCAGAAAAATATCTTAAGAACTGCTTCTTTGAGTTGATTCTGGGATAACTAGATTTAGTACTCAGATATGATTAGATTTAAAAGCATTAATGACCCTGTTTTGAGTTTAAAGGAGACATTGGTATTCCATAGCATGCAGAGACAAAATAGTTATTTAAATTATCATCTGTATATATCTATAATCAAGTGTACATACAGGGCAAAATTTGCTACAATAGAACATTTTTGTGAAAATAAGGACTATAATAGGGTTGGTTTATTGTTTCTAAATGCTCTGGAGAACTTGGGGAATAAAAATGATAAATTCAGGGCTTTAAATTCCCACCTGAAAGTAGGCGTAAAGGACCTGAAAGTATAAATGACATCCCTAAAGACACTCGTCTACTGTAGCCACAGAGCCTAGATTTCTGAAAACCAAAGCCAAAGCTTAATCCTGTGGCTAGGTGAACTACAACACAAATTAAATTCCCAACCTTGCATAGTTTCTTTTATCAAAATTAAGATATTGATGGAGAAGGAATGGGATCCTGAAATTCGGGAATATGGGAATATTCTGATGTAGCTGGGGACCTTTAATTCCTAAATTTCTTCCTTGTCATTAGTAGTAGCCCTGTCACCCCTGCATAAGGAGTTTAGTTCCCCCTTGAATGAAGACTTTAATGACCTTCCCTGAGGTAACTGCCTTTCATAGGACGTAGAGTCCTTTCATCAAGACCTACCCCCACTATCTCTCCTTGCTTTTTGACCTATAACTAGACTCAAGACCCAGAAAGCACCAGAGTGAGATACAAAGTAAAATTTGTGAGGATATATGATACATATCAAAAAAGCTACATGATTTTATCAATTTATATCAGGAGAAAACTAGGAAATATGTGTGAGGATGGATCATAAAGATGTGGGTTCAAGGTGGAAAGAATATAAAGTTGAATCAGACCAAAATTATTGATATGAGCTCACTAAGCAAAGATTCCAAATATATTATGCTAGCACAAGGGCTTGTGAATGGCTCTAACACTTTAGTTTGTCCATATTTGACTGAGATATGAACCCAAAGGTGACCTAAACATTGAAGTTCAAAGTCCAACTTGCTTGATATACTGTAGAGAAAGGTATTCAAAGACTTAAGGAGACTGGAATGCTAAAGGAGGTTTATTATGTAAGACTTACTTATTTGTTCCTCTACTTTATCCCCTGGGAAGGTAGAGAGAACTTTTTCTTTACCAAGGTTGTAAAGAATAAATTTGTGAGAGAGGCCCCAGTATCCCTGAAGAACTCTTTGGAGGATCTTCTCTGTAAGATAATTATTACAGTGGAACTGTCATCAAATTGGGATCCCTAAATTCACTGGGGATGGTGAGATGCTGAGGCTAAAAGTGCCAAAAAATGGCATTTAGTCACCAAAGGCAAATCGAGTGTGGTTATTGCTATGCGTGGCAGAGTGAGTATGGTTTCATTGTATTGTTACAAACAAAGGAGTAATTACAAGTCTATCTCACAGAGATCTTTAGCATTGGCTAGTCAACCAGAGTCCCTAGATCTGAAATAGTTGGATAGTCTCGGAATGTCTTACTTGATCTATATAAGTGTAAAAGCTCTAGGTATAGTAAACAGAAATCTGATTTGAATCACAAAGAGTCAAAGTTCATCAATCAATTTCCAAACTTGAGCGAGTTCACAGACCCAAAGCCCTGCAAATGAAGTAGTGGCCAGGTCACCTTTAGGAAGGATCCTGCTACACTGTCAAATATTTATACTGTCATTCTTTCTCCCATCCTTCCCCAAAGGGACCTGTGACCATTTATTACCAAAATCCCAGCCATTAAAATATGTTAATAGTAATTATATGATCTCATAATCTCAGGTTGACTAATTTCACTAACTTATTTGATATACATAAAGAATATATCAGTATGATTATTTTCAAGTACTTAATTATACATACTATTGAGGATGTTGTTGTGACTCATAACGACCTTATACTACTACCCTATCCTACTGAGGGTAATAGTAGAAAAAAATCATCCTAAATACTATGTAAGTCACGATTCATTTTTATTTAAATATATTAAATGTTAAGTGTCAATTTCTAAGGCATATTTGCCATCCAAATTTTATATTTACAAATACATATAAAATAACTACAATATTGGATGTAAGTTCCCTGGGTGGCGTAAACTGTTTGCAGTTGCCTGCTAAGTGAAAGCTTGGTGGTTCAAACCCACCCAGCAGCACCAATGAAGAAAGGTCTGGTGATTTGCTTTCGTAAAGATCACAGCCAAGAAAATCCTACAGAGCACTTCTACTCCATAACACACGGGGTCACCTTGAGTCAGAATCATTTGTTTTTAATTCATTATTGAGGTATATAGGGAGAAAGAAGTTCAAAGTTTTAGATAAAATGGGAAGTTGATGTGGTAATAAATGTTAGCTATAGAATAGTGATGAGGTAGAAAACTGATAATTTTATTTTATTTTTTATGTACTCGGTGCAAAATAGAACTAGAAATTGGACTGGACATTTTTAATGGAATATATATATATATATATACACACATATGTATATATATGTATCCTGGGAGAGGAGTAGATAGAGACTTTCACATGAAGAATCAGTACCCCTTTTGTTATTTGGTTCTCTATTTTTACGTCACTTTACTCCTCCCTGGTGTCCAATAACAGGCCAGACACCTAAATTATTACTTTTTTATGGTATAATTAACTGTGAAGTCTAGTTTTTTTTTTTTTTATTTATAGTTTTCACTTTAAATCTGATGATAAATGATGGGTAGAGTTTTCCCACTAAATAGAAGTCTTTTCTAGTCAATTCAGCTAAGAAATAGAAAATCGTTGTTTTATTATTGCAACAATAGCTTTTGACAGTAGTGGATAAAAGATGCCTGGCCATATTCCCCTTTTTTTCACTACTTTGACAGGAAGGGAATAGCATCAAAAACAGAGAAAATGACATATAAAGGTATTAAATAAAATAGTAATACACTTTATCACATCATGATAGACTATTTTGAAACAACATTGGGCCATTGAGGTACTGGCTTCCGAAAAATCAAAAGGATAAAATATCAGAGCAGGAGATTGCAATGGTGCATATACATTACCTATCAAAATGACAATGAGCCAAATAGAAATGTTGTGAACAGAGCTGACCTGCAGAAAATTCACTCTGGCATTATTTTAGGCCATAGTGTTTTAGTATTTTTATATGTATATCATGTCTATCAATGTTTGTACTCAGGCAAGAAATTACTTTTCTATCTATTTATTGAACAATATAATATATAAAAGTACCTAAGTAGCTATGTGATGCATATAGGTTCTTAAAAAAAAAGTTACGGTCTTCCCTATACATTAACAAAGAGATCAGATTGTATTAGATATTCCCACTCATTTGCAAAATATTTATTTTCATATATTGGAGGACAGTACTTTTCTTGAGCTTGACTTCTGAAATAATATTTATTATGTCTGTAGCTGGTAATCTCTCTTTGTTACCAAATATTGTCCTATACAGCTACAGATGTGCTTTCAGTCTCTGGTCTTTTAACTTTATTCTGAGCTCCATTAACTAAGCCATTATCAGCAACCAATAATGTGCCGAAAGCTAACTGCTTTGAGATGGGCATGAGGGATCTAGGTATACTAACGGTGTCAGCACAGGCTATGGAAATATCTGCATAATCTAAAAAAATGATGAAGAAATATGTAGCCCTTTTAGAACCATTTACCTTCTGGAATAGTCTAAAAAATTTCTTTATATATACTGCCAGTAGCACTGGATTGAAGGAAGCCATCAAGGGCTGAACCTCGCCTTCTAGAAAAACAGCAATATCATTGATAAGTTGATAGGGATGAATCTTAAAAAAAGAAAAACATCATAACTTGGAGTGTCAGGGCCTAAATACAAGAGATTTGAAACACTGACACCAATTTCTTAGTGATGATTCAACAACATATTAAAGCATTAGAGTATTAATTAGTTACTTTTGAGTAACAAGCATAAAGTCAGAGCAGAGATGGTACTTTGCTAAGGAATGAGGCATTGGCCCAAGAAGGAGGCTGGGAACATTTGCAGTATGTGCCTACCCTGAATATTGATCCAAAAAAATAAAATCAGTTTACTGGCACGTGGCCCAGGTAAAGTACATACCTTCTTTGAAGGTATTGCACGTGCTATTGTCACTGTACCCCCTGGGTTATGGCATGGTGGAACCAGTAATGTCAATATCACCACTCTCCAGTTTATAATCTGAAAAGAGGATTCCAATAGAAACCTGGTGGACAATTAGGGTCACATCAAAACCATAATAGTCCAAATTTAGTTTATTTTATGATGTAAGGACTGTGAAATTTTTATTAATATATATGAGGCATCAGTAGTCCTGCTAAAACGGCCTGTAGCCTAGCCCAGTCCAGCTTCTTTTGGTAGTCAGCTCTGAATGAGCAGCATGCCTTTTCCACTGTCCTGCCTTGTTTGTGGTCTTAGTTCCAGATTTCCTGGGAATAAGTACTTGAAAAATATAACATATTCATGTCCACACACCCCACTCTTCCACATAATACTCAGTAACATTCAGAAATGGGAAGTTAACATGCAAGAAGTTTGGCTCCAACCCTGAATTATTTTCATACATGTTATTTTATACTTTTAGTACCAATTAGTAGCTTTTTGTTTTTTACTTGCATCACTACTTTGAAGGAGCTTGTAGTAGAAAATTCTGCAAGCCAATCCAAGTCCTGCAAATCAGAAAATAGCATAAAGCTTTGAAATTATTATTTTTGAATCTTCACATTTCAACATAGTGTAACTTCCAAAAATGACTATTTTAGAGATCTAGTGCCCATGAGTGTGTGTGTGTGTGTGTGTGTGTGTGTGTGTGTGTGCATATTTTGTGAGTGCATGTAATTTTCATTCCTTCTTCTAGACATATGCAAGCCAAAATATGTCCACTGGTTGTCTCTACATAGTAATATTACAGATACATTTTATTTTCTGTGCTATGAAAATTACCACAAGCATGTTACTTTATGAGAAGGAATTATTGATTAGCTAATAATTACTAATATATAGATGCAGAGCTTCAAAAACATACTACTGCTTGCAAGAACTAAGAGAGAGAGAGCTAAATTATTTGGTTACTATATAATTCAGTTTTCCCTCATTGAGGGGAAAAAAGAGTTCAGTGCAATTCAGCCCTTCTGGAGTGTTTAATTACTTTTTTTTTTTTTTTGTAGTTTTTTATGTAATCATGTTATATTTTAGATCACAGATTGTGCTTCAGTGATAATTTTACTTTTTAAATTAGCAGTCACAATATGAGGTGAGATTAGGACCTCCTACTACAACCATCACTTTTGTTGGCTTCCATTAAAAGTATTTTTAGGAATAGAACCAGGACCTGTGTCACTCCACTTAGAACATCTTTCATGCTGCAGGATGTATGCAGTTGGATTGAAAAATATGGGCCCAAAATCTGATTATAGGGTTCTAGTCTTAAGCAGCTGCTAATTCCATTAATATCTATCTTCCTTTTAATAGTTAATGTAGTATCATATTATAAAAGCACAAAATATAAAATTCTGATTATCTTTCCTTCATAGTTGACAAAACGTGTTTTACAACTTTGGAATTTCTTATTAAATCAAGGAAAATCTATTCTTTTAAACCCTAGAGGACTCAGTGATTAACGATAGACAAAGGGGGAAATCTAACCTGAAAGATACATAAAATAAGTAGAACAGAGCAAATATTTAAAAATATAGTTCAAGAACATTTTCCCGAAAGTAAGATAAATTATATATATGAAGAACAAAACTACTACAGGGGAGGTTGACACAAATGGTCAACAATAACAACAACAAAAAAGTCAGGCTGGCATGGGACTCATTTATAATACTGTGGTAGATTTCAGTAATGGCTCAATTTTTCATCTACCCCTATCTCCAGCCCTGGTGGCACAGTGGTTAAGAACTGAGCTGCTAACCAAAAGGTCGGCAGTTTGAATTCACCAGCCACTCCTTGGAAACCCTCTGGGGCAGTTCTACTCTGTACTGTAGGATCACTATGAATCAAAATCAACTCAATGGCAATGAGTTTGGGTTTTGGGGGGTTTTGTCTTGTTACTCGCAGTTCTAAAAACAAAACAGTGGAATATATTTCTCCACCACTTGAATTTGGGTAGACTGCACATCTTGCTTTTGACAAAGGAATATTGCTGGTGTGATGTGACCAAAAGATTTAAAAGTGTTTGTGTGATTGCACTTGCTTGCCCTTCCACTTCTGCCATTGCCATGTAAAGGACATGCATGGGCTACCTGTCTGATCCCAGGAGAAGGATAGAGACATGTGGAGCAGAACCATCCCAGTCAGGCCCAACCTAGATCAACTGGTCTTGAGTCAACACTGAGGTATGAAAGTTATCACCACCCAAATCATCAGCGCTGCCCAGTTGAGCTCAGACTAGATCAGCTGACCCTCAGCTGATTGGCAGAGGCATACAAATGAAAAAAAATGAGTTTAATGTTGTATGCCACTGAGATTTTGGAGTGATTTGTTATGAAGTGAAGGTTAATACATTCAGCAACATTTAATGACCAAAATTAGTGGAGAGACATATACCAATTTTCAAGCGAATAAGGAATTTTATATGGAGGTTAAATTTTTTAAGCATAATTACCAATACTTTGAACATGCTATAACATAAATAATATTGCTAACATGAACCCTTCTAAGGAGACAACTAGAAGAATATCTCCAACCATTCAAGTGAAACTGGAAATTTAAGCAAAAGGAATGCCAGTGAGCGTTCAATATATTTAACTGATGATCCTTTGTTCTAAAACTAAAATCGGATAACAAAAAAATGGAAAGCATGCATCATACACATCGACAATGTAGAAATAATACATCTAAAAGAAACGGGTAGAAAAAAAATGGAGAAAATGTAGAAAAAAATACTTAATGAATATCTCATCTGTAATAGCTCTGTGTCAAAGCTAACAAAACAAATAGTAGAAATCTAAGCTTATAAAAGATTATAAAAGTAAACTCTAAGAAAGACAATATGAGATAAAAAGATAAAATTAGGTGATGAACCTCATTTTTTGTACTTAGAGCAAGGATCTGATAGGTAATATAAATAAAAAAGAGGGAACTAAGTATATCATGTTATCGTTGTTAGGTGATCCAACAGAGTGCGGAAATTATCTAACAATATCATTAATATCACAGGCAAGTAAAATTTTTCTGAAGATAATTCAAAAGCAGTTGCAGCAGTGTATCAGCAGGGAACTGCCAGAAATTCTAGCTGGATTCAGAAGAGGAGGTAGAATGAGGGATATCATTGCTGATGTCAGATGGATCTTGGCTGAAAGTAGAGAATACCCGAAAGATGTGTACCTGTGTTTTATTGACTATGCAAAGACATTCAACTGTGTGGATCATAACAAATTATGGATAACACTGAGAAGAATGGGATTTCCAGAAGAATTAATTGTACTCATGAGGAACCTGTATATAGTCCAAGAGGCACTCCTTTGAATAGAACAAGGGGATATTATGTGGTTTAAAATCAGGAAAGGTGTACATCAGGGTTGTATCCTTTCACCATGCTTAGTCAACCTGTATGCTGAGCAAATAATCCAAAAGCTGGACTATATGAAGAAGAACGTGGCATCAAGATTGGAGGAAGACTTATTAACAATCTACAATTGCCTATGACACAACCTTGCCTGATGAAAGTGAAGAGGACTTGTAGCACTTACTACTGAAGGTCAAAGACCATAGCCTTCCGTATGGATTACACCTCAACATAAAGAAAACAAAAATCCTCACAACTAGACCAGTAATTAACATCATGATAAATGGAATAAAGATTTAAGTTGTAAAGGATTTCCTTTTACTTGGATCCACAATCAATGCCCATGGAAGCAGCAGTCAAGAAATCAGAGGACACATTGCTTTGGACAAATCTGCTGCACAAGACCTCTTTAAAGTGTTGATAAGCAAAGATGTCACTTTAAGGACTAAACTGCACCTGACACAAGCCATGGTGTTTTTCATCGCCTCACATATATGCGAAAGCCATACAATGAAAAAGAAGATGAAAGAAGAATTGATGCCTTTGAATTATGGTGTTGGTGAAGAATATTGAATATACCATTGACTGCCGGAAGAACGAACAAATCTGTCTTGGGAGAAGTACATCTAGAATGCTCCTTAGAAGCAAGGATGGCAAGACTTCGTCTCACATACTTCGGACATGTTATCAGGAGGGATCAGTTACTGGAGAAGGACATCATGGTGAAGTAGAGGGTCAGTTAAAACAGGAAGACCCTCAATGAAATGGATTGACACAGTGGCTGCAACAATGGGCTCAAGCATAACAATCCTGAGGATGGCACAGCACTGCGCAGTGTTTCATTCTGTTGTACTTAGAGTTGCTATGAGTTTGAACCGACTCAACGGCATCTAACAACAACAACAGGACTGAAATCCCATAAACAAAGATTAAGGCAAAACACACTTTCATTATGTTAGTTGAGTCAGGAAGATAGAGAGGAATTAAATTACACAAAGGGTTATATCTGATAGACAGGGGACATGTGATCTTTTTAGTAGGATGGTTAGTTACCAAATGAAGAGCCAAATGAAGGTCCTACTTGAATAGTCATTTCAGTTTAGGCCTAGTAGGTGGGCAATTTTAGTACGCAAGAGAAATTATACAATTATTAGAAACCAAACAGAATTAAGCCAGTACAGTTAGGGGATTAAGCATTCGGACAATAGGCAACAAATGACATAAATCCAATCTGAGAGTTTAGATTACAAGGGTCAGATGAGATCAACAGAAAAGTTTATTTAGAGTCAAAGAAATTTGAAGAAAGACTCCTTTTAATTCTATTCCAAGAGCTAGAATTGGAGCCAAATATTTGCGGAGCTGGAGTTTTATGTAAGGGTTAAATTGTCATCCTTTGCAAGATAAGGTGAGTAGAAAAAAACAAGCATTTCTGACACTGAATAACATGACATATATATTTTAAAATCAAAGAACTTCATTGTTGGTAGTATCTTTAAAGGGCATATTCAATTCCTGCATTATGCAGGACTGACTCCAAGTAAAAAGAAGGAAAAGATCATTGTGAATTGAAGTCCAAAAGGAAGATAAGAAATGATCTTTTGAAAATAATAACCTTTAGCTACATTAAAATAGCTTTTGAGTTATTTTTGTATCTTGCCTTAGTCAAAGAATTTCTAAAGTCAATAAATATAAAGACTCAGGTTATCATCTAACTTTTTTTTACCAATTGCTATGCTAAATTGATTAAAAAATATAAATTATATATTTGTATGTCAAAAATATAAATACTAGTTTCACTAGAAGAAAAAATGAAAACAAATGTGGTAACAGTTCATATAAAAAAACTAGAAAAAGATTAAATATTAAATCCAAATAAATGAAGAGAAATGAAATAATAAATATAAAAACAATCAATTTTAAAAACTGAAACTATATATGCCTAGCATAACATTTTTTTCTTAAAGTCTTATAAACTAAACAATTTTTGTTAAAACTGATAACAAAAATAAGAGGGCATAATCATGTGTTAGTCAGAGTTGTTAGTTGCAAGGCTCAGAAATTAACAATGGGTGAATTAAATATAAAATATATATTGAAAAATAATCGGAGAGATCACAGAATTTACTGGAAGTACAAAGAACAAGGCTTGAAAATTAATGGGATAAAAGTGACTAGATAGCCAGAAGGACGAGATGTCCTGTTAGGATTCTCCTGCTATCAATACTGAAAAGAGTACCTAAAGCTTCACCACCCTCACCACACCAAGACAGTGGCACAGCTGCAGAAGCCCTAACACTGTCACCCCTGCAACCTAGGGTATTAATCCTCTGCTGTCTCTGCGTCTTTGCCTTTCTGCTTCCTTATTCAAAACCTAACAGTGCTTTTAATAGAATAAGACATAACTTGGTCATGTTCCCATGGACAGGGTCAAAGGAGACTGAAGGAGGAACTACAAGGCATTTTCATTTTCAAGAGTAAATGCAGGCTCTGCTTCCCACCAAAACTGATTAATTTGGGCGAAATATCCAAAACAAAAGAAAATTTAGTTGCTTAGAAGACAAAAATGGAGATTACATATCAGTCCACCCCTTTTGCCACTCTATATCATCATATAGTACTTTTATAAAATTTACTTAAAATACTCACACACGCACACATCTAAGTCATTACAAAACAGAAAACATGTTTCTCCAAAGGAAGTCAATTCAAGGTCCCTTAAGGTACTGTATTTGAATCAAATCTTGGATTTTCAAATCTTGGATTCTATAATGATTTCATCTAGATTATCAGTAAATTGCAGCCCAAGTTGGTCATTTATATACCATAAACATATTTTGTATAAAATAGTGTAAAAAATGAAAAGAGACAGAAATGTTTTAAGTATATAAATGTATATTTTAGTCTACATGTTGGAAGAAAATATAGGCAGATATCAAAGTCCTAATTTTTCCATTTTTTCTCCAGAGACTCTAGCAGATACTAATAACTTTCTTCCTCCATTATCCCTCCAGGGCTACACATGAGTGTGGCTGTAAAACCACCAGACTCCCGTAACACTACCACAATCACACTGAAGTATGCCAGCATATCTACAAAACTGTCTGTAAACAAGGCCTGAATTTTTTTTCTCCTCCAGCAAATTTTCATAGAGAGAACACCTCATGTGAGTATAGATAAAAGGTCTATAGATAAACGTATGAAGGAGGAAGCAGTGTAGTAGACATAAACATGTAAATAGTGTAAACCACCTGTTTGCACACCTTCTGTTAGCATGGTCCCTTATGACGATGGAAGCTGCTTGTGTGACTTTACGGCTAGGTGATGAGGAAACACTAGTTTATGACGGAAAAGTTTGGATTATCTGAGTTCCCATAATCAAGTCTTTGTTCTCTAACTAGAGCCAACTATAACAATAAAGGAAAGATTTTAAATGAGGGGACAATGCCACTCAGTCAATTTTGTTTGAATCAAATTTGCACGAATTATTAAGAACTCAATTTGAGGTGAATTTGGCTGATTGATTCATTTCTTCATTTACACATTGGTTCATACTAATGTCTCAGATACCAGGTCATACTCTAGATATAAGAAAACCAATATTATAAAAACAAAATCTGTGTATATTTTGGAATGACATCTTCTGGCTTGATATATATGCATGTGAGTATGTACACTTATCAAATTATATCGAATGTAGTGATCCTGAAGACATGGGAAGGCATTTTAAAATGGGAGGAAGGAGAGGTGGTTTCTTCTTCATTCTTTTGTACCTGTTTCTTCTCTTGGAGAATATTATAAAAATTTGATTAAGATTCCAATTAACATGGGATCTACTATTCAATGAATTTTCACAACTGCAAAATTCTATTCATACATACAAGTAGCTACACATAACGTATACAGGTCATCTCTCATAAAGGAGTTTTATCTTAATCATTTTGCTGTGGTCTCATGTGCTTTTAATGGGGCAAATCAATAAAACTACAAAAACAAAACTTAAAACTAAACAAAAAATGCCAATTCTTAGCAAGTACTTATTAGTAACCAGGCTCTGTTAAAGTTATTGTGCAAATAATTAAAATAGCAAATGTTTTATTTATATTTATGCTTTAAAGATGAGGATGAGGAAATTGAGGCTTTAAAAAGAGTAAGAAGCTTTTGACAGATTACCTTTTTAGGAGATAGTGGAATCAGGCTTCTAACAGAGGCAATCTGATGACAGCATTATGGTGTGTACTATAAGGCAAGAGAGAGCATAGCTGTAGAAGCTGGGAGTAAAGCTGGGTATCTTTAATAAACAGTGAGAATTTAACACAGTAAAAGGAGAGGCATCTTCAGTGCTGTTTTCAGATGAATGAGTGCCATACAACAATTTTCATGGCTCATTTGGTAAGACACCCTGGCTGATTTAATTATCTCCTTCTTAATCATCTATTTATTCAATCATGTTTTCACTCTAAGAGAATATATTTGATCTTGGATGAATGAACTGTTTTATCAACAGTATATACATAAGACCGAAGACTTAGTTGATCTAGGAGCGGTGCATTTATTAAGAAGTTTACTTCTATCCAAGCTTGTCTTCAGTTAAATGCATGCAAAATTAGATCCTCAGACAATCTTTGTAAGTATTTTAGTTGTGAGTTGTTGACTCTATCAGAGAACACATCAGCATTCAAAGTTTACCATTTTGATTATTATATTTTTACCTAGTTTATCATGAGGAAGCAGAAGACCATTAGCTTGTATTTTATTTACAGGGTTTAGAAATATTAACATATGTGGTGTGATAGATTGCTTTTGTGTGGCCTGTCTAGCCAAGGTCTTATAACTCCCACTCAGGTGATTGGGCAGGACTGTGTGATAGGATAATTTTGTCCACTAAGGGGATTGGTCAGTTTTGCCTTAAAAGAGAGCCAATTCCAGAGCAGAGGGGAGGATCCTACCACCACCAAGGAAGAACAGCCAGGAGCATAGAACACATCCTTTGTACCCAGGATCGCTGAGCTGAGAAGCTCCTGGAAGCAGAAGGCCGAGAGAGAGAGAGAGAGAGAGAGCAAGCTGTAACTCTGAAGATGGTGAGAGGCAGTGGCAGGAAAGATCTGGCAGCAGAGATTCAGCAGCAGAAGACTGAGCAGTGGGCTTCTGCACCACAGAGAGAGAAAGCTGAGTGCCTTTGGGGAGAGGCCTAGGACTAGGGAGAGGCATGCCTTCCAGCACTGTTGGGAAGAGGCTGTCCTCATGGAAGAACTCTATCCTGAGTGTTCCTGAACCTGAATTGTAATCTGTTATTTCTCTAAAAAAAAAACCATTATTAGGGGTTCTGTGTGGCCGTTGCAATGAATTATCGAACCCAGCAGAGAAGTATAGAGCGGTAGAGACTGCTGTGTGAGGGACGGATGGTGTCAGAATTAGTAAAGATGGGGGAGAGAGCAGGCATGTCTGGCCTCCACCTCATAAGAATCAGCCTTGCACTATTGATCTTGGTTCTCTTTCCCCCTTTTGGAGTTGAAGGAGGTTAGACACTGCCCCCAAGCTGTTTTTACAACATATAATTATAACATAGTGTGATGAGAAGTAGAAAAAATTAAGTGCAGATAGGTGAGTATTTAAATACCCCTGCTGAAGAGATAATGGGGGTCAGTAATCTTTTCTCAGATTAATTGGCATTAATTTTCAATGAAGTGCTACACACTTACCAACTTTTGCACTACCTACCACTTGATCAGGAATTGAACTGATAAAAATACAGAGAATGTTTCTGATTAATTTGCATTATAATTACACTTTTTGATGTATATGCACTTTAGAAGCCTTTAAAAATAACTAATTAAATGCTCTGAATATAATTATGAAAACCAAAAACCCATTGCCATCAAGTCGATTTTGAATCATGGGGATCCTATGCGACAAAGTAGTACTGCCCCATTGGGTTTCCAAGGGGCGGTTGGTGGATTTGAACTGCTGACCTTTTGGTTAGCACCTGATGTCTTAACCACTGCACCACCAGGGCTAAAAATATATATATATCTCCATACATACAAAGAGAGCAATAGGGACAGAAGTTACAGTTTAAATTATATTAAAGCCCTTTATTTTTTATAATACAACAACATTTGTACGGTTATTATTAAATAATAATTGAATAATACTTGTTTGAATATATGAGGGTACTGATACCACTACACTCTTATGTAGTGTATTTTAATTTATAATATGACAAACTAATAGTTGAAATAATACATCAATATTGGTTTTATTTTATAATTTTATCACTAGCAATTATAAATCTTTTTAAAATGTATTGATTATTTGTTGTTTCTCAAGAACTGTCTGTTTATATATTTTGTACATTATTTTATTGGGGTATTTGAAAGGTATTTAATTGATTTATCATATCTCTTTTGATACTAAAATCATTAATGCTTCTTCTTTCCTATTTGTTATAAATATTTCTCTACACTTTAGCATTTTCATTTTAACTATATAATGTTTAATCTAGAGGTGACTGTACTTTAAGTAGTTAAGTCATTATTGTTTGATTTGTGATATGTTTTATTTCTTAAAATGTAATTTCCTATTCTGTAGTTAGTTAAATATTCACTTATATTATCTTCTAGTTTCAAATTTATTTTAACTTTTCTGTTAAACATTTAATCTACAATAATATTTTTGATGTATGGCATAATGTGGAAATTAACATATGGGTTTTCAAAATCTATCTTTCATTTTGATACCAAACCCCCGTTGCCATTGAGTAGGTTCAGACTCATAGTGAGCTATAGGACAGAGTAGAACTACCCCCATAGGGTTTCCACAAAGCCCTGGTGGCTTCAAACTGCTGACCTTTTGGTTAACAGCCAAGCTCCTAACAATGAGGCTACCTCAGAAATATTTCTTCTGTTTACTTCGTTCTCTCCAAGCCACTGTCCTTACATTAACTCATTATCATATCATTCCTATTACTAACTTGCTAACTGCTCTCTTACTATAGATTTGTTTACACGAGTTCATTTTTCACACTGTCAGGAGTGTTAACTTCTTTCAAAAGCAAATTAGATCATTCCATTACTTTGGAGGGAAAATATACCACCACCACTGGCTCTCCATTGCTTAAAGGATAAATGTCTAAGGTCTAAATCCTTTAACATGGCAAATAAAGTGCTTCACAGTAGGACAACTTTATTACGTCTGTGGAATCATAGATTATTGTTTAGTTTTTTTACACTATATAGCAAGCATGAAATATATAATGCCATTTCCAAAACGTAAGATACCATTTCATGTTTTTGCATATGATCTTCCCTCTGCTCAAAATGTCTGTTTCTTCCCTCCTCTAGCTTTCTTTTCTGCTTGAAAAAGGCTACTCATCTTTCAAACCCAACTAAAATATCCACCTTTTGTTAAAACCAAAAGCAACTTTTATTTCTAAATCTCTTAAGTAATGTGTATTCACTTTTGAAGATATCAACTAACTAATATTTTTAATCCATTATTTTTCTAAAAGAGATGAAAAATTAAAGATAATTGAGAGGCAGGGCCAAGATAGTGGAGTAGTTAGATGCTTCCTGTGGTCCCTCTTACAACAAAGACCTGAAAAAGCAAGTGAATCAATTATATATGACAATCTAGGAGTCCTGAACATTAGAGGCAAAGTTGAAGAATCAGACCAAGTGGTGGGGGGCAGAGAGAAGGTTGGGAAGCAGAGAGGAGTTGTCAGATCTGACCCAGCAGGAGCATGACCCTTCAGGCTGGATTGGCAGGTGTCTGATGTGAAGCAAGCAATGGCGCTCAGGAGGTTTCCACGTCAGGAGAGACTGAGTGGCAGAGAGTCTACTCAGGCCTCCAGAACCAGTGAAAAAGTGGTGCTCAATAAGTACATGTGTCTGACCTAACACACAGATCAAAAAAAGCCCCCTTTGGGTAAAACTTGTCTCCTTTTACCTGCCCTCTCCCCACTCTGCAATGGGTCCCAGGCCAGCTTCAGGGACTGCTGAGTCACCTGGGTCAGAAGTAGGACCCATCACGCACCCTGAGTCATTCTCCTGACCTTGGAGAAGGAACGAATTAACAAACAGAGAAAATTAATCTACCAGCTCTCCTAAGCCGGGAACTCAGGGTAGGCACAGTTCCTTTACCTAGGCAAAGGCATAAGAGGTCCGTGGAATATGAATGTCTTTCACCCCTGCATAGACCTATGTGGGCCCATTTCAACAGCATAGACCCTCATTAACACACTGCATCAGGGTATATACCTGAAGGCTAACTTCAACTGTCAGCTATATAGTGGAGTGGTGGGTTCGTGACATTTGACACTGCTCTGACCATTAAGCAGGGTACTCATCTCCACACATCAGGGGCCTAAGGACTGGTGGCTCCAGTCATGCCACCTAGCCACCCATGACAGGGGTCCAACAATAAGTGGTGCCTCCCAGTCCTTACAGCTAACAGCATAGGGTGCTCATAGTCCAGCTACGAAACCCACCCACCTACACTATCTAGGGAACAGGGACATGCTTTCCTCCCAGACACTCAGGGGCAGCAATCAGTTCCCTGCCTTGCTCAGTGTGTGACCCCCTACTGCAGCCAGTTACCTGTGTGTACACCAATCACCCCTGCCTGTCTAGGACTCTAGGTGAGAGCCTGCACCACACACTCGGTGACCAACTACCTGGACACCTGAGCTGAATCCATACAAGAAAAGTAAACAGACTCCTAGGCTCACATACCTAGTAACAGATCCAAACAATTGATGACAGGGCGTTAGAGCTTCAAAGACACCAATAATCAAACTAGCTCACATGAGCAGCCTATTTGCACATATCAATACAGAACAAAACAAGACACTAAGACACAGTAAGCAAACATAAAATAAATAAAAATAATTACTTATTGATGTCTTGGAGACAACAGTCAATATCAAATCATATAAAGAGGCAGAACTGATGGCTTCAGCAAGCACCCAAAACAAAGAATCAAGAAATTTTTCCAGAGGAAGAGAATTTCTTGGAATTACCATAGGCAGAATACAAAAAGATTAATATACAGAACTCTTCAAGATATCCGGAAGGAGATCAGGCAAAACGTGAAACAAGCCAAGGAACACGCAGACAAAGCAATAGAGAAACTTAAGAAGATTAGAGAAGAGCATAATGACAAATTTAACAGGCTGCAAGAATCCATAGAGAGAC
>NW_004444034.1:131473-135189 GCF_000243295.1 Trichechus manatus latirostris
AAGATTAGAGAAGAGCATAATGACAAATTTAACAGGCTGCAAGAATCCATAGAGAGACAGCAATCAGAAATCCAGAAGATTAACAATAAAATTTCAGCATTAGACAACTCCATAGGAAGTCATAGGAGCAGAATTGAGGCAAAAGAATTCAGAATTAGTGATACTGAATATAAAGCACTTGACACCAACTTATTTGAGGAACAATCAGATAAAAGAATTTTAAAAAATTTTTAAAACTGGGACTCTATCAAGAGGAATAACCTATGAGTGATTGGAGTACCAGAACAGGGGGGATAACAGAAAGTACAGAGAGAATTGTTGAATATTTGTTGGCAGAAAACTTCCCTGATATCATGAAAGATGAGAAGATATCTATCCAAGATGCTCATTGAATCCCACATAAGGTAGATCCCAAAAGAAAGTCACTGAGATGTATTATAATAAAACTTGCCAAAACCAAAGATAAAGAGAGAATTTTAAGAGTGGCTAGGGATAAACAAAAAGTCATCTACAAGGGAGAGTCAATACAACTAAGCTCAGATTCAGGCAAGAAGGCAATGGGATGACATATATAAAGCCTTGAAGGAAAAAAATTGCCAGCCAAGAATTCTATATCCAGCAAAACTGTCTCTCAAAAATGATGGCCAAATTAGGACATTTCCAGACAAACAGAAGTTTAGGGAATTTGCAAAAACCAAACCAAAATTACAAGACATACTAAAGGGAGTCCTCTGGTTAGAAAATCAATAACATCAGATAACAACCCAAGACTAGAACACAGGACACAGCAATCAGATATCAACCCAGATAGGAAAGTCACAAAAGTAAATCAAAGCTAAAACACTGAAAATAGAGAAACACAGACATAAATATGGAAAAGATGACAACATTAAAGCAAAAAAGAGGGACTAAAAAATGTAGTGATAGATCTTTCATATGGAGAGGAAGACAAAGTGATATAAAGAAATATAAGACTGGTATAAACTCAGAAAAATAGGGGTAAATATTAATGTAACCACAAAGGAAACTAACAATCCTACACATCAAAATAAAAAACAAGAAAAACGTAGACTCAGAAAATAGAAAATCAACAGCAATGAAAAAGATGAAAAGAAAATACATAAAGAAAAATGACTCAGCACAGAAAATTAAGTGGAGCAAAGAAACTGTCCACAACACACAAAAAAGACATCAAAATGACAACACTAAACTCATACCTATCAATAATTATGCAGAATGTAAATCAACTAAATGCACCAATAAAGAGATAGAGAGTGGCAGAAGGGATAAAAAAACATGATCAGTCTATATGCTGCCTACAGGAGACACACCTTAGACTTAAGGATGAACTGACAGAAAAAAAAAAAAAAAAAAGTAAAGGAAGCAAATAACTTGAATAAGAAATGAGATGTGCAACATCACAACAGGCCCAACTGAAATTAAAAGAATCATAACAGAATACTATGAAAAATTATACTCTAACAAATTCGAAAACCTAGAGGAAATGGACAAATTTCTAGAAATTCACTACCTACCGAAACTAACACAAACAGAGGTAAAACTACTAAATAAACCCATAACAAAAGAAGAGATTGAAAAGGTAATTTAAAAACTCCTGACAAAAAAAAAGCCCTGATCCAGACGGTTTCACTTGAGAATTCTAACAATCTTGCAGAGAAGAGTTAACACCACTAATACTAAAGGTATTTCAGAGCATAGAAAAGGAAGGAATACTCCCAAACTCATTCTGTGAAGCCAGCATAGCCTAATACCAAAACCAGGTAAAGACACCACAAATAAAGAAAATTACAGACCAATATCCCTCAAAACATTGACGCAAAAATCCTCAACAAAGTTCTAGCCAGTAGAATTCAATAACATATAGAAAACATAAGTCACCAAGACCAAGTGGGATTTATACCAAGTATGCAGGGATGGTTCAACATTAGAAAAACAATTGATGTAATCCATCACATAAATAAAACAAAAGACAAGAACCACATTATCTTATCAATTGATGGCAGAAAAGGCATTTGACAGAGACCAACACCCATTTGTGATTAAAACTCTCAGCAAAATAGGAGTAGAAGGGAAATCTCTCAACGTAATAAAGGGCAGTGATGCAAAGCCAACAGCCAGCATCACCCCTCATGCACAGAATCTGAAAGCATTCCCACTGAGAACTGGAGCGAGACAAGGATACCCTTTACTACCACTCTTATTCAACATTGTGCTGGAAGTCCTAGCCAGAGCACTTAGGGTAGAAAAAGAAAGAAAGGGCATCCAAATTGGTAAGGAAGAAGTAAAAGGATCTCTGTTTGCAGATGATATGATCTTATACACAGAAAACCATGAAGAATCCACAAGAAAACTACTATAACTAATAGAAGATTCCAGCAAAGTATCAGGATACAAGATAAACATACAAAAATCAGCTGGATCCCTCTACACCAACAAAGTGAACTTTGAAGAGGAAATCACCAAATCAATACCATTTACAATAGCCTCCAAGAAGATAAAATACTTAGGAATAAATCTAACCAGAGACATAAAAGACCTATACAAAGAAAACTGCAAGACACTACTGCAGGAAACCAAAAGAGACCTGCATAAGTGGAAAAACATACCTTGTTCATGGATAGGAAGACTCAACATTGTGAAAATGTCTATTCTACCCAAAGCAATCTACAGATACAATGTAATCCCAATCCAAATTCCAACAGCATTTTTTTAGCAAGATGGAGAAATAAATCACCAACTTCATATGGAAAGAGAAGAGGCCCTGGATAAGTAAAGCATTACTGAAGAAGAAGAATAAAGTGAGAGGCCTTACAGTACCTGATTGTAGAAACTAGTATACCGCCATAGTAGTCAGAACAGCCTGGTACTTGTACAACAACAGATACATAGACCAATGGAACAGAATTGAGAATCTAGACATAAATTCATCCACCTATGAGCAGCTGATATTTGACAAAGGCCCGAAGTCCGTTAAATGGGAAAAAGACAGTCTTTTAACAAATAGTGTTGGCATAACTGGATAACCATCTGCAAAAAAATGAAACAAAACCGAGATCTCATACCACATGCAAAACTAACTCAAAATGGATCAAAGACCTAAATATAAAATCTAAAATGATAAAGATCATGGAATTAAAAATAGGGACAACTCTAGGAGCCCTAACACATGACATAAACAGAACACAAACCATAAGTAACAATGCACAAGCAACAAAAGAGAGACTAGATAAATGGGAGCTCCTAAAAATCAAGCACTTATGCTCATCAAAATACTTCAGCAAAAGAGTAAAAAGACAACCTACAGACAGGGGAAAAATTTTTGGCTATGACAAATCCAATTAGCGTCTAATGTCTAAAATCTGTAAGATAATGTAAAACCTCAACAACAAAAAGGCAAATAACCCAATTAAAAAATGGGCAAAGGATACGAACAGGTAGTTCACCAAAGAAGACGTTTAGGTGGCTAACAGACACACAAGGAAATGCTCATGATCATTAGCCATTAGAGAAATGCAAATCAAAACTACAGGGAGATACCATCTCACCCCAACAAGGCTACCTTTATTTTTTTTGTTTTTTATTGTACTTTAGGTGAAGGTTTACAGAACAAGTAGTTTCTCATTAAACAGTCAGTACACATATTGTTTCATGACATTGGTTAACAACCCCACAACATGTCAACACTCTCCCTTCTC
>NW_004444034.1:135289-143104 GCF_000243295.1 Trichechus manatus latirostris
TTACATTCTTCCAGTTGTGCTGCTATTCTCACTATCCTTTTCCAAATTATTCCATCACCATTATCTTCAACTCACTGGCCCTGAGGCTTCCCATCAAACCTTTAAGCTGTTCTTCTCAATTTGATCTCACATAGGTAATTCTTTTTTTTTTTTTTTTTTTTGTACCTTAGATGAAGGTTTACAGAACAGATAGTTTCTCATTAAACAGTTAATACACATATTGCCTTATGGCAATGATTAACAACCCCATGACATGTCAACAGTGTCTCTTCTCAACCTTGGGTTCCCTTCACCAGCTTTCTTATCCTCTCCTGCCTTCTAGTCACAAGGCTACCTTTAATCCAAAAAACACAAAATAATAAATGTTGGAGAGGTTGTGGAGAGACTCAAACACTTATACACTGTTGGTGGATTGTAAATGGTACAACCACTTTGGAAATTAATTTGGCGCTTCCTTAAAAAGCTAGAAATAGAAGTACCATAAGATCCAGCAATCCCATTCTTTGGAATATATCCTAGAGAAATAAGAGCCGTCACACAAATAGATATATGCACACCCGTGTTCATTGCAGCACTGTTCACAATAGCAAAAAGATAGAAACAACCTAGGTGCCCATCAAAGGACAAATGGATAAACAAATTATGGTATATTCACACAATGGAATACTACATAAAGATAAAGAAGAACAATGAATCTGTGAAACATCTTGTAACATGGAGGAATCTGGAAGGCATTATGCTGAGTCAATTTAGTCAGTTGCAAAAGGACAAATATTGTATGAGACCACTCTTACAAGAACTCAAGAAAAGGTTTAAACACAGAAGAAAATATTCTTTGATGGTTACGAGTATGGGGAGGGAGAGCATTATTCACTAACTGGATAATAGACAAGTATTATCTTACATGAAGGGAAGAACAGCACACAATAAAGGAGAAGTCAGTACAACTGGACTAAACCAAAAGCTAAGAAGTTTCCCAAATACAACCAAACACTTTGAGGGACAGATAGCAGGGGCAAGGTCTAGGGAGCATGCTTTCAGGGGACATGTAGGTCAATTGACATAACAAAGTTTACTAAGAAAATGTTCTGCATCCCACTTTGGTTAGTGGTGTTTGGGGTTTTAAAAGCTAGCGAGCGACCATCTAAGATTCATCAATTGGTTACAACCCACCTGGAACAAAGGAGAATGAAGAACACCAAAGATACAAGAAAAATATTAGCCCAAGAGACAGAAAGAGCCACATAAAACAGAAACTCCATCAGCCTGAGACCAGAACAACTAGATGGTGCCTGGCTACCACCAATGACTGCCCTGACAAAGAACACAATAGAGAGTCCCTGACGGAGCCGGAGAAAAGTGGGGTGCAGAACTCAAGTTCTAGTAAAAAGACCAAACTTAATGGTTTGACTGAGACTTGAGGGACCCCAGAAGACATGACCCCCAGACTCTCTGTTGGTCCAAAACTAAAACCATTCCCAAGGCCAACTCTTCAGACAAAGATTAGACTGGACTACAGAACATAAAATGATACTCATGACAGCGTGCTTCTTAGCTTAAGTAGATACATGAGAATAAATGGGCAGCTCCTGTTCAGAGACGAGATGAGAAGGCAGAGAGGGTCAGGAGCTGGTTGAATGGACACGGGAAATCTGGAGTAGAAAGGAGGAATGTGCTGTCACAGTATAGAGAGAGCAACTAGGGTCACATAACAATGTGTGTATAAATTTTTGTATGAGAGACTAACTTAAATTGTAAACTTTAAAAGCACAATAAAAACAATTAAAGATAATTATAACTGGCAATAGCATAAATGAAGCATACATGGAACATTCCTATTTCTAAAATTAATCTATGCTTATTTTTCTTATGAGCAATCTTTTCAAAGTATAACTGAACCTAATGTATCTCTGGTCTGTGAACCTAATGTATCTCTGGACTGTAAATTAACACAGTTTTCCTGAATGTGGAAACTGCCTATATAAATTGATTTTATAGATAAAATTGAGTTGTTATTTGTGTATATTGAAAACCTAACTGTCTCAGAAACAGTGATTGCAACTTCTAATAAAAATGCTATACTTCAAAAACACATTTCGATCCTTGTTTCTACACAGTTTCTTTTCATATGTTGATAGGCAGACAGCATACTCATGTGCTTATTTTTGTCATAATGCCTTACCTACGTGAATATTCTGATGATACTGCAAATTCATACACCCTAAACTGCGTTCAGTAATCTTAAATCGCCAAACTTCTTTTCTCCTTTGTATTTAACCTCAGTGAATGGCAACATCGCATTCCCCCTCAGATAACCAATCTTGAAACCTGGGCATTGCTTTTGACCATTTGTTTTTCCTCTTTCTAACCTCACATTCATTTAATCACCAAATCCTGACATTTTCTTCTACTCAACACTACTAACAACTTTTTTTTCCTAGTATAGATTTTTCTACCCTGGATTCTAGCAGTATTCTATTAACTGGAACTCCTACCTTGACGCCTGCACCCTGACATCATTCTTTGAATAATCAAAGTTGTTTACCTAAATCACTTATCGATCTAGGTCCCTTTAATCCCTTGGTGGCTGTCAGGACTATATCTTTCCTATCAGTATTCCTTGTGCCCAGCACAGAACCTATGATGGAGAAGCAGTTAACAGGGGACATTAGAGATGTATTTAGTAATCAGAAAAGTGTAATTTTAAGAATGTAACTGCTTAAGACAAATAGTTTATGAAGATATAAAACTAACATAGACTATGAGAACTCTGAAAATTCTAGGATGTTAGAAACATAGACCTTACAGTAAGTGATCATGTAAAATTCTCCTTTATATGTTAAATTTGGTGACGATTTAGAATCATACTCCCAGCTAGTCACCAAGGTTATAATTGTAAATTTGTCATCAAATGAAATGCTTTCTTTGTTGAGTTCTGGATCAAAATTAATTTTTGTTTAGTGATGCTATCATCTCTTGTCAAATGTGCCATTGTTTTAAATATTTACTTTCTGCTAAATTTAAAGGGGATGCTACAATAGTACTATAGTTTATATGACAGATTCTTTTAGTTATAAATCATCAATATATATTTTACATAGCTGTTAGAAAGAATACATTTTTAATCTTAAACTTTTTTAATGCTTTTTGTCTTTTATTTTACCTTATTTTATCTCTGTCACTTAGCCATTTTCATAGGCCTATCTCAGATAATATGAAGTTAAATTCAAAGTTAAAATGATAAGAAAATCATTTTAGAGTGCTATTCAGGGCATCAATTCAAATTGCCCTTTGTTTTCCTCTCTAGTTGTTTTATGTTTAAAAATGGATGAAAATTGCATCTTAGATAATGATTCCCAGACACTTCACCGTGACCTCTTTCATCTCTTTGATCATGAAGAATAGCAAGTTTACTTAAATTGCTCTTTTTGAAATCCATTTCATCCTTTTGACTTATCCTTTCTTCTTTGGCATACAGACCTTGTTTATATACTTAAATATCTTCTGAACATTTCATTTAAGATTAAGCTGGAGTTATTGTATTTTTATCGTAATTATGAATGCATACCATTTTAGAATCTGTTATAAACATAGTTAAATTACTTGAAAACTTTTCTTTGGATTCATGTTATGGTTTGTATTTTCTTTTCCCTTCAGATTTAATCAATTATTGGCAAGGAAATCACAAGCCTGGAAAAAATATATACTAAGCCAAAGTTCAGGGTTTATGATGAACAGTTTTTATTACATTCTTTTTTTTTTTTTCCCTCTCCTATTTTGCTATGAAGATATGTTCATAAGAGGCAAGGCTGCCTTGTCATTATGAAAATTCTTAATGGGCTGACCTTTAGCTTGTAGAGGGCTAGAACTGAAATCCAGCAGGTTACTTTTAATTAGTGAAGATGTCATTTTAAAAAAACATTGTGAAACAAAGTCATAATTCTGGTAGACATTTTTGTTCAACGGGGAATTGGGGAAAGTTGACAGGAAGCAACACTGTCAGGCTTTAATGACTTCTTGGGCCTGAGTGACAACACAGCATTTCATTATAAGTAGGTCAAGGTTAGTCTGACACTCACTGGCAACACAAATATATACTACAGTCCTAGCACATATATCGGGATGAAATCAGAAAAGCAAAGGAGAGAGGATTAATGTTAGGGTTTATTTCTGTTTCTTAGCCAACGATTTATAAAAATACCAGAAGCATCGCTGTAAACTGAAGTGTTCGTAATATACGCCTTTCTGCATATACATTTAAACAAATTATTAAATCTACAAACTCAATTTTATTTCTCAACAGTAGTTGGCATTTAACTTTCTTATTGACTAGTTGAAGAGCAGGAAGGAAATAATTAAATTTGTCTTTATCTTACTGTTAATCAAAATTCCCTTCAAGTTCTTCTTCAGCTTTGTTTTCTCCTAGGTGATTTTTTCTAGTAGCTATAAAAAAAAATTATAACTACAAATAAAAACAATTAGAAATCTATAAACTTGATAAATAAAGTAGTAAGTGTATTTATAGTTAGTGACTATAACTATAATGTCATGCTACTTGTTGACTTAGTAATTTACTACTTGCCGAAACCTGACCTAGGCTCTTTCATTCTATGCATACTTGGAGTTAGCGTGTTTGGATACAGCCATCACTTTAGTAGCTATTTCCCTACTACTGAGAAGAGTCACATTGTGAATATGTTTAAATATCAGGAATCAGTCTTTATTTGTAAATTCTAGTATTTGAATCATTAAATAATTTACTGGTTGCATTTTGTAATCTTTGACATATAATCTTATTTATACATCTAGTAAATCTAATTTAAAAATGGTTCTTACCATTAGTAGCCATATTCAAAAGTTCGCACTGATCTATTAAACAGAAGGATGCAGTCCGTAGGAGGCAAATTAATCAGGAAATTTCCCTACATTATTAATCCTCCTTCTATTACTGTTTTCAATGTTATTTTACTCTACTTCTCGTAATAGGTATCCCAGTTGCCCCCGAGACGTTAAAAACAAAAACAAAAAAACCCTTCTGATTTCTTTTCCAGGAATTTTTCTTAGTATATTGCTGACTCTTACATAGTTTCAGCACTAATGGACGATCCCTCCACCCTTCCTGCCCCCGTGTCCCCAACCCCCACTACACAGGGTTATTTACTGGGAGGGATATTAAACATATTCTCATAATGGAAACATACTAGATATATATTGAAGTAAAGCAAAGAAAATGTTTACGAATCAATAGTTTTCCTAATCAACTATTCACCAGACTTAATTAGAATTGTGAATTCCTATATTCAGTGTAGAAATGTCGTAGAATAAACACAATGACGAATTTGGTCTGGAAGATTCATAAAATAAATTTAAGAGAAATCATTTCTTTTAGCTTCAAGAATATAGGGCTTTGAAGTTTAAGTTTATATTGTAAAAAAGCTGCATGTTTTTTGAAACAGAACAGCAATAGATATTAATTGCCATGGGCACTTCAAAAACTTGTCTTCCCACGTGCTGTCTGTTGTTATTTTTTTAATCATCTTTTACAGTTCAGTTTATTAAGTAACATTTTTCTAATTGTATAGAACCAGAGTTTCTTAGATTCTGACAGCCCTCATCATGGGAACCTGACTATAACTCCCAAAGTGGACTAGCTTCTGACTGCAAGGAATGTCCTAAGTTTATTTTAACTTGAAGAACTGTCTACTCTATCAAGTAACCAATTTAATGATACGATATGGTGCAGCAGTAATCAGGATCTTCTCTTCCCTAGGGAAATGGATTTTGTCTTTACTGCTACGTAGCATATTTAGATGCTCAGACTCAGGAAATGAGGATTGATATTTCTAATGGGACTCTCAGGAAATCTTTTTAAGTGGCTGACAGTCATGTGAGCAGAATTGAGTCCTGCCATGCTGCATGCTGGGAAAATAGATTTATATAAAGCCCTTTAACATCTCAGAACTCCAATTTTCCCTTAAGTGTAAAAGGGCTGGGTAAAAGAATAGAAAATGAAATAAAGGGCAAAGATGAAAAAATCCTCTCTTCTTACTAAATAATCAAGAAAATAAAATTATTTTAGATGATACTTTAGATAGAAAAATGTCATTTTTACTTAATAGACCCATAAATAATTTATAAAGATTCTTGATAAATATTAATAAATAAAACATACTATCTTCAATAACTTTTTTTTTTTTTTGGTCAATATGAAGTCAAAAAACTCCCTGCAACAGGGGTCTGACAGAATCAGAAGTAATGGTTTTAGATATTGAAATATGAGATGAAAGAGAAAAATACCCTGAAGGTATACATATGTTTTTCACAAGAATTAGCAGTGTTGAAAAAACTAAAATATATGCTTTGTTGTTGTCGTGTGCCATCAAGTCGATTACGACTTACAGGGACCCTATGGGACACAGTAGAACTGCCCCATAGGGTTTCCTCTTAGCAGCTGGTGGATTTGAACTGCAGCTTTCTGATTAGCAGTCAAGCTCTTAACCACTGTGCCGTAGGCATAGGCACATATACTACTTATGTAAATGATCTATTTGTTTTTTAGATTTAAGCAGTGTTTTGCATGTCATCTGGCTAGTAACCTAGCATTTGTTACAGTAATAAACTTCATATTAGAGTATTATGTTCTTCAACTGAAAAACAATAATAAGCCCAGGATCTATAATCCTTTAGCTTTCAAGTCAAATGTATTTCAATTTTTGACAAAAATATGAAGGCTTCTTAGAGCTTTTCCATTCCAGAACACATGTATTTATCTCTTGCACCTGGATATTGTTTCTTGAAAGGCTTATTTGTTCAATCATTTCAAGAATTATTAAAGTATTTGATAAATCAGTGACTGAATTTTTCTTTTATAGAGTGCTAACAAATAAATAAAATTTTATATAATGGTAAAATTAAATCCCAAATGTTCCTCTAGAACCTCTAATTTTCTCATTTCAATGTTATACAGACTTATTTTGAGCTATAAATGACAGTAAGGGATGGCTTGTCACATTCAATTCTCAATTGCATCTGAAATATAAGACAAATTAACTAAGATAATTATATCACATTTAATAAAATTTTCAGGAAATACAAGTGGGTTTTATTAGTTGTTTTCCAGTTGATATTTTCTAGGAAGTACACTACTTCATAGTTTCCTGTGGTGTCAGAAAAAACAAAATTAAAATATAGCAAGAAATAGACTTTCTAATTCCTTTCAACCTCTAGGTAAGTTAAACTTCCCTATATGTATTATATTTGCTTTCATTTTCTTTTCAATTTTTATTTTATTTTTATTTTTACATTAGATTTTGCATGTGATCCCTGTTAAGTCAAAATTTCCTCACCATAAATTGTTGGATTTTATATTCATATATTTTATATATAGTATTGATACATTTAGCTCACCATTTTCATCTCTGGATGTCGTATAAATTCTTGCCTTTGAATCTCTTCTAGAATCTTATTGTCTAAAAATGTGATAACTGTTACCTTCAAGATTTCTCCAGGTTTACTAATAATATCCATAATGAAATCCATGGCACATTTGTACAAGACATTTCTTCATACATGTTGTCATCAACTAGTAAAAACTTTAGAATTTCCTTGACATTATTATTTTCATGTGGCCTATACTCCCCATTTTCTCCAAGGACAGTTTTTTTTGTTTTGTTTTCTTTTTTTTTATTGTACTTCAGGTGAAGGCTTACAGAACAAATAGTTTCTCATGAAACAGAAGTACACATGTTATTTTATGACATTGGTTAACAACCCCACAACATATTAACCCTCTAACTTCTCAACCTCTTTTTTCTT
>NW_004444034.1:143204-164460 GCF_000243295.1 Trichechus manatus latirostris
ACCCCCTGTTTGCTGGACTCTGATAGGAGTCCAAGATGGCGGATCCGCGCTGCATTAGCTGGTAGGGGACCTCTGCATGAATCTCTCCTCGCTCTCCGTTCTCTGTTAGTTTTCTCACTCCATTTGGTGCTTGGCTGAGTTCTTTATCTCTTCATTGATGTTTCAGGGTTTCAGGATTGTTGTGTTCTCTTTTCGGCTTAGTTTTTCGGATCTTTGCTGTGGAGGGACAGCGTGTTGCTTCTGCTTAGAGTGCCATTTTGCTGCATCTCTCAAGGACAGTTTTTATGAAAAATTAAATACCATTTTTTCATTCCCTGATCACCAAACACTTGGCCATAATAATGTGGTCTTATGGAAACTATGGTTTTAATTTTTTTCCCTCATAATGCTTCCAAAGCTCCCATTTTATTATTTGTATCAAGACAGTGTGTCTAAAATTTGTGATATATAATTTTTTATGTCATTATAAATTTTGGAAGCCTTTGACCACTGCCAGTTTTTAAGGCCTCTCCTCATTTTCAAAATTATACAGTATTAAACTTTATCCATATACCTTGGAAATAGTCATCTTGTCCAAGAAGTTAGGATTATTTGAAAACCAAAAGACTCTTGTTTCCATATCTTTTCATATCCACAGGCCAAAAAGAATTTCAAAATCAACCTTACCATTGGATTAGGAACTGGGTGAACATTGTTTTTAGCCCACATGTGTGGTGCCCATAATGCATGCTTTTCACCTTCCCCTAGACAGGCCATCACTAAAAAATGGACATTTCTGAAAAATTGAATACGCACAATACAAATATTTAATTTTAGAAATTTTATTTTCATTATGTCTAGACTTAAACAAAGATTCCTTCTTTCTCCCATTCTTCTCGTATCCATTAAGCAACTTCTCTCTGTTTTATTTTGTTTCTTTTAACATGTTTGCTCCCTGTTGCAAGTCAAAAGCCCTTTGAGGCTAGATACAATGTTGGATTCATCTTTATCCTGAGCATAGTAGAAGAAAAAAATATACTTACTCTCACTTAATAGTGTTATATCTTTTGGCACTATCATGTCATCCAAAAAGCTGAATTATTTATAAGTCAACAGTATTCATCTTAACAAGAAATCTAATATAAAATATAATAAATTCTCAAATTCTAACCAGCTAATGTTAGCATTAATTTAACTGCCTCAATCGGTGCTCTTATAGCTGTATTTTCATTACTGTGATCATAATTTTAAACATAATGTTGTGGTTGACACCATTATTGGAAATCCATGGCAATCTTTGCCTGAAGCTACTATTTCAGTACCAAAGTTATTGATCTGTTATTTTTTTCTTGGACCCATCCTGCTCCTGGCAGCCATCACTATGTGACACAGAACACAGTTTGCAGTGCTTCTACCATATGTGGAAGTCCTCTCTCACACCCATTCTGACATATCTTTCCTTTTTCAACTGCAACTCATCTGCATTCTATCGTTCATGGATTATAAATTTCTATTCCATAAAAAGCCACTCTTATTTTTCAAGTTGTGTTTATCTATCTATCTGTCTATCTGTCTGTCTATCTGTCTGCCTCTCTCTATCATCTATCTACCTATCTATCCATCTGCTAATCTTCTATCCACCTATTACATTTATTCACAATGTCCCTGTGGTTTGGGGCCTTTATTGTGAAAAAGAAAGCTAAAGATGGTGGTATTTGCATCCATTATTTCAAAGCAGCAGTAACTTCCACAATATTATGCACGTTTCAGTCATTCTCCCTGAGTAGTGCCTCTGTAGCTTCTTCCCAAAGGAACATTTAGTTTAAATCAGTATTTTATAAGATTTTTATAAGTTACAGCTCAAGTTGCAGAAGTCGTAAAAGACAAGAAAGAAGAAACTGGAAATATGGCAACATTGCATAATAATTACACGTCTGTCAGTTTGTTGTACCGTGGAGGCTTGCATATTGCTGTGATGCTGGAAGCTATGTCACCACTATTCAAATACCAGAAGGGTTACCCATGGCAGACAGGTTTCAGCTGAGCTTCCAGACTAAGACAGACTAGGAAGAAGGACCTGGCAGCCTATTTCTGAAAAGAATTAGCCAGGGAAATCCTTATGAATAGCAGCAGAACATTGTCTGATATAGTGCCGGAAGATGAGCCCCTCAGGTTGGAAGCCACTCAAGAGATAACTGGGGAGGAGCTGCCTCCTCAAATTAGAGTCAACCCTAATGACATGGGTGGAGTTTAGCTTTTGGGACATTCATTTGCTGATGTGGCATGCCTTAAAATGAGAAGAAAAAGCTGCATACGTCCATTAACAACCAGAATGTGGAATGTATGAAGTATGAATCTAGGAAAATTAAAAATTGTCAAAAATGAAATGGAAAGTATAAACATTGATATCCTAGGCATTAGTGAGCTGAATTTGACTGGTATTGGCCATTTAGAATCAGACAATCGTATGGTCTACTATGCCAGTAACGACAAATTGAAGAGGAATGGCATTGCATTTATCATCAAAAAGAACATTTCAAGGTCCATACTGAAGTACAACACTGTTAATAATAGGACAATATCCATACACCTGCAAGGTAGTCCAGTTAATATGACTATTATTCAACCACAAGGGCCAAAGATGAAGAAATGGAAGATTTTTTACCAACTTTTGCAGTCTGAAATTGATCAAACATGCAATCGAGATGCATTGATAATAACTGGAGACTGGAATTTGGAAGTAGGAAACAAAGAAGAAGTAACAGTAGTTAGAAAAAATAGCCTTGGAGATAGAAACAACGCCAGAGATCACAAGACAGAATTTTGCAAGACCAATGACTTCTTCATTGCAAATACTTTTTTTCAACAACATAAACAGTGACTATACACATGGACATTGCCAGATGGAATACATAGGAATCAAATTGACTACATCTGTGGAAAGAGATTATGGAAAAGCTCTATATCATCAGTCAGAACAAGGCCAGAGGCTGACTGTGGAACAATCCATCAATTGCTCATATGTAATTTCAAGTTGAAGCTGAAGAAAATTAGAACAAGTCCACGAGAGCCAAAGCACAACCTTGAGTACATCTCACCTGAATTTAGAGACTATCTCAAGAACAGATTTGATACATTGAACACTAATGACCAAAGACCTGACAAGTTGTGGGATGACTTCAAAGACATCATACGTGAAGAAAACAAAAGGTCATTAAAAAAACAGGAAAGAAAGAAAAGACCAAAATAGAAGTCAGAAGAGACTCTGAAATTTGCTCTTGAACGTCAAGTAGCTAAAGCAAATGGAAGAAATGATGACATAAAAGAGCTGAACAGAAGATTTCAAAGGGCAGCTTGCGAAAACAAAGTAGAGTATTATAATGACATGTGCAAGGTCCTGGAGTTAGAAAACCTCAATATTGAAGGATTCTATTGGGAAAATATTAAACGACACAGGAAGCATCAAAAGAAGATGGAAGGAATACACAGAGTCACTATACCAAAAAGAATTCGGTGATATTCAGCAATTTCAGGAGTTAGTATATGATCAAGAATCAATGGTACTGAAGGAAGAAGTCCAAACTGCACTGAAGGCACTGGCAAAAAACAAAGCTTCAGGAATTGACGGAATATCAATTGAGATGTTTCAACAAACGGATGCAGTGCTGAAAGTGCTCACTTGTCTATGCCAGGAAATTTGGAAGGCAGCTACCTGGCCAACAGACTGGAAGGGATCCATATTTATACCTATTCCCAGGAAAGGTGATCCAGCCAAATGTGGAAATTATCGAATGATATCATTAATATCACATGCAAGTAAAATTTTGCTGAAGAATATTCAAAAGCAGCTGCAGCAGAACATCGACAGGCAACTTCGAGAAATTCAAGCCGGATTCAGAAGAGGACATGGAACCAGGGATATCATTGTTGATGTCAGATGGATCCTGG
Organism: Trichechus manatus latirostris; assembly: GCF_000243295.1. NCBI lineage: Eukaryota > Metazoa > Chordata > Mammalia > Sirenia > Trichechidae > Trichechus > Trichechus manatus. Next base: position 147,132 of record NW_004444034.1, read on the forward strand.
CTGAAAGCAGGGAATACCAGAAAGATATTTACCTGTGTTTTGTTGGCTATGCAAAGGTATTTGACTGTGTGGATCATAACAAATTATGGGTAACATTGAGAAGAATGGGAATTCTAGAACACTTAATTGTGCTCATGAGGAACCTGTACATAGATCAAGAAGTCTTTCAAACAGAACAAGGGGATACTCTTTGGTTTGAAGACAGGAAAGGTGTGTGTCAGGGTTGTATCCTTTCACAATATTATTCAATCTCTATGTTGAGCAAATAACTCGAGAAGCTGGATTATATGATGAAGAACAGGGCCTCAGGATTGGAGGAAGACTCATTAACAACCTGCAATATACCAATGACATAAGCTTGCTTGCTGAAAGTGAAGTGGACTTGAAGTACTTACTGATGAAGATCGAAGATTACAGCTTTCAGTATGGATTACACCTCAACATCATGAAAACAAAAATCCTCACCACTGGACCAATAAGCAACATCATGATAAACAGAGTAAAGGTTAAAGATGTCAAGGATTTCATTTTACTTGGATCCACAATCAACACCCATGGAAGCAGTAGTCAAGAAATCAAATGACGCATTGCATTGGGCAAACTGGCTGCAAAAGACCTCTTTAAAGTGTTAAAAAGCAAAGATGGCACCTTGAAGACTAAGGTGTACCTAACCCAATCCATGGTGTTTTCAATTGCCTCATATGCATGTGAAAGCTGGACAATGAATAAGGAAGACCAAAGAAGAATTGATGCCTTTGAATTATGGTGTTGGTGAAAAATATTGAATATAGCATGGACTGCCAAAAGAACGAGCAAATCTGTCTTAAAATAAGCACATCCAGAACGCTCCTTAGAAGCAAGGATGGCAATACTTTGTCTCACATACTTTGGACATGTTATCAGGAGGGATTAGTCCCTGGGAGGGATATCATGCTTGGTAAAGTAGAGGGTCAGCAAAAAAGAGGAAGATCCTCAATGAGATGGATTGACACAGTGGCTGCAACAATGGGCTCTAGCATAACAACGATTGTCAGGATGGTGTAGGACTAGGCAGTGTTTCATTTTATTGTACATACGGTGGCTATGAGTTGGAACCAACCTGATGGCACCTAACAACAACAACAACATAATAATTACTATCACAAGTGCTCCCTAAGTAAGACTGATCACATCACAATTTTGTTCTAGGAGTTTTAATGTTTTAACAGTAAATGACCCTAATAATGTGTTGGAGTTTGTCACAAGCACAGAAAGGAATCTTATTCAGCTAACCATAAATCACCCAGAAAATAGAAAAGATATATTCATGATATATAAAAGAAAGATGTAATATTCCAGAAATATTTTCAACATTATATTTGAATATAACATATTTCAATGTTATAAATATATATTCTATATAAATATATGTTTGAATATACACATTACAATGTTATAAGAATATATATATATATACACACACATATATAGTCACCCTGTGTACAAGAGAACAAAACACTGCCCAGTCCTGTGACATCCTCACAATTGTTGCTATGTTTAAGCCCATCGTTGAAGGCATTGTGTCAATACATCTTATTGAGGGTCTTGCTCTTTTTTGCTGACCCTCTGCTTTACCAAGCATGATGTCTTTCTCCAGGGACTGGTTCCTCCTGACATCATGTTCAAAGTACGTGAGACAAAGTCCTTGCTTCTAAGGAACATTCTGGCTGTACTTCTAACAAGAAAAATTTGCTCATTATTCTGGTAGTCTCTGGTATATTTACTATTCTTCACCAACACCATAATTCAAAGGCAACAATTCTTCTCTGGTCTTCCTTATTCATTGTCCAGCTTTCAGAAGCATATGAGGTTATTGAAAATAGCATGGCTTGAGTCAGGCATGCCTTAATCCTCAAGGTAACGTCTTTGCTTTTTAACACTTTAAAGATGTCTTTTGCAGCCAATTTGCCCAAAGTAATGTGTCGTTTGATTTCTCGACTTGCTTCCACAGGTGTTGATTGTCGATCCAAGAAAAATGAAATCCTTGACAACTTCAATCTTTTGTCGGTTTATCATGATGTTCCTTATTGGTCCAGTTGTGAGGATTTTTGTCTTATGTTGAGCTTTCCATACTTAAAGCTGTAGTCTTTGATCTTCATCAATAAATGCTTCAAATCTCCTTCATTTTCAGCAAGAAAGGTTGTGTCATCTGCATATCATATGTTGTTAATGAGTCTTCCTCAAACCCAGATGCCACATTCTTCTTCATATAATCTCGCTTCTGGGATTATTTGCTCCACATACAGATTGAATAAGCGTGGTGAAAGGATACAACCCTGATGCACAACTTTCTTCATTTTAAACCACACAGTATCCTCTTGTTGTAACAGCTGCCGCTTGGTCTATGTAAGTTTCCGTATGAGCACAATTAAGCGTTCTGGAATTCCTATTCTTTGCAATGTTATCCATAATTTATTATGATCCACACAGTCAAATGCCTTTGCATAGTCAATAAAGCACAGGTAATCATCTTTTTGATATTCTCTGCTTTCAGCCAAGATCCATCTGGCATAAGCAATGATACCCCTCCTTCCATGTGCTCTTCTGAATCCGGCTTAAATTTCTGGTGGTTCCATGTCTATGTACTGCTGCAAACTGTTTTTGAATTTTCTTTGGCATAATTTTATTTGCATGTGATATTAATGATATTGTTCGATAATTTCTGATTCTGTTGGATCATCTGTCTTTGGAATAGGCATATATATGGATCTCTTTGAGTCAGTTGGCCAGATAGCTGTCTTCCAAATTTCTTGACATAGATGAGGGAGCACCTTTAGGGCTGCATCCTTCTGTTGAGACATCTCAACTGGTAATCCATCAATTCCTGGAGCTTTGTTTTTCGCCAATGTGGAGCCCCTGTGGTGCAGCGGTTAAGCACTCGGCTGTGAACAAAAAAGTCAGCATTTCAAATCCGCTAGCCACTCTTTGCAAACCCTATGGGGGCAGTTCTCTGTCCTATAGGGTTGTTATGAGTCAGAATCAACTTGACGGCAACAGGTTTGATTTTTTGGTTTTCAGTAAGCTTGGACTTCTTCCTTCATATCTTTGGTTCTTGATTGTGTGCTACCTCTTGGAATGCTTGAATTCGACCAATGTTTTTTTTTTTTGTTACAGTTACTCTTGTGTTCCTTCCATCTTCTCTCAGTGCTACCTGAGCTGTTCAATATTTTGGCAGAAGAATCCTTCAAAATTGCATCTTGAGGCTTGATTTTTTTCTTCAGTTCTTTCAGGTTGGGGAACACCAAGTGTGTTGTTTCTTTTTGTTTTCTAACTCCAGGTCTTTTCACATTTCATTATAATACTTTACTTTTGAAATCTTCTATTCAGCTCTTTTACTTCATCATTTCTTCTTTTTGCTTTAGCTACTCAACCTTCAAGAGTAAACTTCAGAATCTCTTCTGGCATCCATTTTGGTCTTTTCTTTCTTTTCTGTTTTTTAATGACCTGCTGCTTTCTTCATGTATAATCTTTGATGTCATCCTACAACTTCTGTGGTCTTTGGTCATTAGTGTTCAATGCATCAAATCTATTCTTGAGATGGTCTCTAGTTTCAGGTGGGATATAGGTAAGGTTGTACTTTGGCTTTTGTGGACTTCTTTAATTTTCTTCAGCTTCAGCTTGAACTTGCATGAGAGCAATTGATGGTCTGTTCTGCAGTTGGTCCCTGGCCTTGTTCTGACTGATGACACTGAACTTCCCCATTGTCTTTTTCCACAGAAGTAGTCGATTTGATTCTTGTCTCTTCCATCTGGTGAGGTCTACGTGTATAGTTGCCATTTATGTTGTTGAAAAAGGTATTTGTAATGAATAAGTCCTTGGTCTTGCAAAATTCATGTGATCTAAGGCATCAATTTTTATCACCAAGGCCGTATTTTCCTTCTTCTTTGCTTCCAAATTTTGCATTCCAATCACCGGTAATTATCAATGCATCTTGATTGCACGTTTGATTAATTTCAGCCTGGAGAAGTTGGTAAAAATCTTAAGTTTCTTCATCTTTGGCATTATTGGTTGGTGTAAATTTGAATAATAGTTGTATTAACTGGTCTTCCTTGACGATGAATGTGACCAGTCCATTTTAGCTCAGTAATGCCTAGGATATCAATCTTTAAGCATTTCATTTTATTTTTGACAGCTTCCAATTTTCCTTGATTCATACTTTGTACATTCCACCTTCTAATTATTAATGGATGTTTGCAGCTATTTCTTCTCATTTTGAGTGGTGCCTTGTCAGCAAATGAAGGTCCCGAAAGCTTGACTCCCTCCATGTCGTTAAGGTCTTCCCATTTGTATTCTGAGTGCATTCCAACCTGAAGGGCTTGTTGTCTGGCACTATATCAGACAATGTTTTGCTGTTATCCATAAGGTTTTTACTGGCCAGTTTTTTTCAGAATTAGATCTCTAGGTCCTTCTTCACAGTCTGTCTTAGTCTGAAGCTCTGCTGAAACCTGTCAACTATAGGTGACCTTGCTGGTATTTGAAATATCAGTGGCATAGATAGCTTCCAGCATCACAGCAACTCACAAGCCACCACAGTGTGACAAAGTGACAGACAAGTGGTGGATTGAAACTATAGGAGCCACTAATTATAACTTCATAAATATTGTCTCTTCTAAATTAAATAAATAGATAATTTACCTTTATCTGGTAAATATCTCTACTCTCTAGTGCTACTAATTTGCTGCGAAATTATCAGGAGAATGGTTTATTTCAAACTGAAGACATTCTTTCCTCTTTTTTTTTTTTTTTTAGTCAAACAAGTGAATACCCGTGGTTTATACTTTATGAGATTGTATTAGTGGCTGAGAATATAAATGTTTGTTTGTCAAAGTATCTGCTTTATAGGCAATCTGTTATTTCTTATTCCATATATATCAATAGAAGCTCACCATGTATAAAAGATAGCATATAGTATTATGATAAAATGCTGATACAGTATTTCTTACTTTGCCATGCTACTCCCCCTTAAATAATAAAATCCACAGTCTTTATATGCACATATTTTTATAAGATTCAGATTCAAAACAATTCCAAATATCTGGTTACCATATTATTAATCTCCAAGAGGTATAAAGTTCTCAATGATTAGAAAAGTATAAAAACAATATTAATTTTTAATACTACCCTTCTTCAATTTGAATAATTTGAATATTACTGTCATTTCAGTGTTCATACCTGAAGAGATGCCAGGATAAATTATTAGGTAAAATATGAATATTTAATATTACCTTATAATGCACAAATATATGTAAGACTAGCTGGGAATTCACATCAGATCATACCTCATTTTCATCTAAAATGACCCAGTAGTTATAAGCATATTGTTCAAATATTGTTCAGCCAATGAGATAATAAGGTCAAGGACTAATTTTGATTCCTAGATTAAGTCCAGGTGTTTTTTTCTTTTTCTTTTTTTCTATTTAAATACACCCCCCCCCAACACACACACACACATACACACATCCTAACAGCAAGCAACCACAATGCACAGTAAAATCCTTATGTTACATATTCACATCTATTCCGTTGCCTGTCCATTTTCAGATAAAGCTCTGTCAAGATGTCAATGATGATAGGAAGTGTTGGATGTCAACACAAAAATGCATCATCTCCACATGAAAAATAAACACAGTCATAATTCACTCTAGATACTGAGTTGATAAACTTACATTACTAAACTTTCACTACATTTTAAATTTTCATCCTAATATTTCAATACTGACCATCCTAATTCATACAATAAGTATCTCCTACCTGGACTATTAAAATTTGTTTCCTAAACTGTAATCTCTTACCTGCATAAGTGGACCTTTAGACTTTCTTGGAAAGTCAATAACTTAATGTCTGAAAAACAGATATTACTATCAGAAATACCTTTTAAATTATGTTAGATTCTTCATCAAAAGCTTGCAATGGTGGTTCACTGCTTACAACAGTGTTTTCTCCAATCTGGATGCATTTTAAAATCACCTGAGGAACTTTAAAATACAAAACAAAACACTGATGCCTGATTCCCATCCAGAAATTTTAGTTTATTTGGTCTGGGGTGGAGCCCACATATCAGTATTTTCTAAAAGTTTCCTCAAATGATCCTAATGAGTAGACAAGGTTGAGAATAACTTGTTTACTGGTTGAAGTCCAAAATCCTCAGAAATATAATCTTTTCTTAAACTATTTTTACAGCTTAATTGTCTATTATATACTATATAGGCCCAAACTCTCAGTCACTATAGGCTACTCCCAATCCCTGAGTCTATTCGTGTGCCTTGGACTGATAGTTTTCTCCAAATCCTCCACTAACAACCTAAATTCTTCGAATCTTTAAAGAATCACTTTAAGACCTATCATGGGGAAACTTTATTTAATTACTTATGTCTGCATCTTTTCAAAAATTTTATTGTAAATATACATAACAAAAAATACTTGCCATTTTAACCATTTCTAAGTGTACAGTTTAGTGACATTAATTACATTCACCATGTTGAGCAACCATCACCATTGTTGTTCTTAGGTGCCGTCAAGTTGATTCTGACTCATAACAACCCTATGTACAACAGAATGAAACACTGCCTGATCGCTGTTATGTTTCAGCCCATTGCTGCAGCCACTGTGTCAATCGATCTCGTTGAGGGTCTTCCTCTTCTTCTCTGACACTACCAAACATGATGTCCTTCTCCAAGAATTGATCCCTCCTGATAACATGTCCAAAGCATGTGAGACATACTCTTGCCATGTTTGCTTCTAAGAAGCAATCTGGATGTACTTCTTCCAAGACAGATTTGTTTGTTCTTTTGGCAGTCCATTATTCATTTCCAAATGTTTTTCATAACCCTAAACAGACGTGTTATAAAGCAAATATGTCACCTTGCAGACTAAGGTGTGCCTGACCTAAGCCATGGTGTTTTCAATCACTTCATATGCATGGGAAAGCTGGACAATGAATAAGAAGACCAAAGAAGAATCAATGCCTTTGAATTACGGTGTTAAGGAAGAATATTGAATTATCCATGGATTGCCAAAAGAATGAACATATTTGTCTGGAAAGAAATACAGCAGAATGCTCCTTAGAAGCAAGGATGGTGAGACTTTGTCTCACATAGTTTGGACATGTTATCAGGAGGGACCAGTCCCTGGAGAAGGACATCATGCTTGGTAAAGTAGAGGGTCATCAAAAAAGAGGAAGACCCTTGTCATGGGTTGAATTGTGTCCCCCAAAAAGATGTGTATCAATTTGGCTGGGCCATGACACCCAGTATTGTGTGATTGTCCACCATTTGGTCATCTGATGTGATTTTCCTATGTGTTGTAAATCCTGCCTCTATGATGTTAATGAGGAGGGATGGGCAGCAGTTGTGTTGATGAAGCAGGACTTGATCTACGGGATTGGATTGTGTCTTGAGCTGATTTCTTTTGGGATATAAAAGAGAGAAGCGAACAGAGAGAGACAGGAGGACTTCATACCACCAAGAAGGCAGTGCCGGGAGCAGAGCACATCCTTTGGACCCAGGGTTCCTGTGCAGAGAAGCTCCTAGTCCAGGTGAAGATTTGATGATAAGGACTTTCCTCCAGAGTCAACAGAAAGAGGAAGACTTCCCCTGGAGCTGACGCCCTAAATTTGGGCCTTTAGCCTATTTTACTGTGAGAAAATAATGTCTCTTTGTTAAAGCCATTCACTTGTGGTATTTCTGTTATAGCAGCACTAGATAACTAAGACAATCCTCAACAAGATGGATTGATAAAGTGGCTGCAACAATGGGCTCAAGCATAACAATGACTGTGAGGATGGTGAAGGACTGGGCAGTGTTTCGTACTGCTGTACATAGGGTCGCTATGAGTGGGAACTGACTTCAAGGCACCTAACAACAATAACAACAAACAAAAACTCAACACCCTTTAAGCAATAACCTCCCATTTTCCCCTCCTCCTAGCCCATGGTAACCAGAAATAAACTTTCATTTCTATGCATTTGCCTATTCTAGATATTTTATATAAATGGGGTAAAAATATTTGTCTTTTTGTGTTTGCCTAATTTCACTCAGCATAACGTTTTTAAGGTTCATCCATATCATAGCATGTATCAGAACTTATTTTTTCTTTATTGCTGAATAACATCCCCCTGTATGAATAGATCACATTTTGTTTTTCCATTCACTTGCATTGTTGATGGCAGTTACCTTATCTCTACAGTTTGACTATTGTGAATAATGCTGCAATGAACATCAGTGTATTGGGTATATACTAGGAGTCATAGTACTGGGTCATATGATAATTTTATGTATATCTTTTCTAGGAACTGCCAGACTGTTTTCCAGAGCGACTGCATCATTTTACATTTCCACCAGTAATGCATGAGGGTTCCAAATTCTCAACATCCTCTCCAACATCTGTGTTGTTTTTTTTTCTTTCTGTTTTTTAATAATATCTGTGCTAACGGATGTGAAGTAAGAACTTATTGTGTTTTGGACTTGCATTTCCTTAATGACTAATGAAATTGAGCATATTCTCATGTGTTTTGGGCCATTTGTATATCTTTTTTTTTTGAGAAATGGCTATTCAAGTCCTTTGTCCATTTTTTAATTGGGTTGTCTTTTTGTTGCTAAGTTGTAGGAGTTTTTTAAATATATTCTGAATATTAAACCCATATATCTGATATATGGTACCAAATATTTTCTCCCATTCTGTAGGTTGTCTCTTCACTTTCTTAATAAAGTCCTTTGATAATCAAAAGTTTTTAGTTTAAATAAACTTTATCTGTTTTCTCTTTTGTTGCTTGTGCTTTTGGTGTTATATTGAAGTATCTATTATCATAAACTAGACCCCAAAACATTACCCATATATTTTCGTCTAAGGGTTTTATCTGTAAGTCAGAATTGACTGGATGGTAATGGGTAAGGATTTTATACTTTTAGTCCTTATATTTAGATCATTGATCAATTTTGAGTTAATTTTCATACATGGTGTGATGCATGGGTCCAACTTCATTCTTTTGTATGTGGAGACGCATTTGTCCCAACACTATTTATTGAAGAGACTATTCTTTCTCCCATTGAATGGACTTGACACCCTTATTGAAAATAAATTGACCAAAGGTGCATGGATTTATTTCAGGAGTTTCAGTTTTATTCCATTGATCTATGTATCTATCCTTGTACCAGTATAAGACTGTTTTGATTATTATAGCTTTATAGTACATTTTGAAATCAGAAAGTGTGAGTCCTCTTACTTTATACTTCTTTTTCAAAATTGCTTTGGCTACCCTTTGCATTTCCCTTGAATTTGAGGACAGATTTTCTCATTCCCGCAAAAAAGGCTGCTGGAATTTTGAAAGGAATTGTATTGAATCAATAGATCACTTTGGGTAGTATTGACATCTTAACAATATTGAGTCTTCCAATCTGTGAACACTGGTCATTTTCCTTAGTAATCATTTGAGGGGTGGAGGGCAGGAGTGTGAAACTGCTCATGCTGCCATCCTCCAAGAACTCTGTTGGCATCACTTTGTAATCATTTATTATTTGTTTTATCTATTTCAGTGTATATCTTTTTTAATTCACCATAAACTTTATTGTGACTAACATAATAGCTTGAGTTGTTCAGTACAGTTCTCTTCAGTAGTTCATTTTATTTATGATATTAACTGGGTTTAGCACAAACCTATTAGTTTTACATAAATCAAATTAGAGCTTGTTTTCCTTAATTTCTGTTACATGCATCGCTTTCTCAATACATGCATTGTATGAAGAATAACTTTACTGGGATTTATTTAATACTTGATTTACATGACTTGTGTTTTAATTAAATATTTATTTTTAAAAAGTTTATAATTCTATTATTAATGGAAAAATAGTATCTCTGATTATAAAAATAAACACAATGAGAAGTATTATTCAATTAGATGTGACCTGAAATCATAGTTTTCCTCTTTTTTTCAATGGAAATTATCAAGTTTTATAAAGTTGTCTTACATGTACTAACATGGACCTGTGAATTCCTCCTTAAATTGAGAGAGATTTAATAAAAAATAATTTTTTTAATTAAAAAAGAGTACTTTATATTCAATGTTATTTAATGTTCTCTCAATATGCTATCTAAAACTATTTGATGTACTAAGAGGGCTAACATATATTTTTAAACAGTAACTTAAATCAATTGATGGTAACTAAATCACACACACACACACAGAGTATAAATTTTTTAGCATGAAATTAATCCAGACTATATTTTAAATATCCAAGTTTATTTAGAAATAAGTATTTTTAAAAATAAAACCTCAAGACTTCCTTTAGTAGTCTTGGATTATGTGCTTAATTTTTCTACCACTAAATCCATGACTCATGCTTCACAAAAGAAAAAAAAAAAAAATCTTAGAAATGTTTTTAAAGTGTTTCTGGGCACCTATAGATTTAGAGAGAAAAATAATTTTTAGGAAGTCATTTGCCTAAAATTGTTGTGTAATTGCACTTTACGAGGTCTATATATAAACTCCATAGCGTTGGTGGCACAGTGGTTAAAGCACTCTGCTGCTAACTGAAAGGTCAGCAGTTCGAACGCACCAGCCGTTCAATGGGAGAAAAATATGGCAGTCTGCTTCCATAAAGATTTACAGCCTTGGAAACCCTATGGGGCCGTTCTACCTGTCCTATAGGGTCTCTATGAGTCGGAATCAACTCAAAGGCAATGGGTTTCGGGTGACTTGAAGATAGGGTGTGATACCTTATTTTATATCCCATCATATTCTTTTTGGAATTTTAAGACAATGGAGAATTGGTCTATCTCTATATCCAGTATAACATCTTTTATTTATTGTTATTATTCTTCAGGTTAAAAATAATAGACAAGGGCTTACTCAAGACCGTGATATACACTTTCCCTGTGCCTCCACACCCCTTGAACATGGCAATATTCCATAGGCTCTCTGAGTCAATATTAATGTTAATAGTGGAAAACTGTATTACAAACACTATTAAGAATATACAGTAAGCTTACAAATTAAATGAAGATGAAAAGTCAGTGTTATGGATTGAATTGTACCATTCCAAATATATGTTGAAGTCCTACCCCTTGCACGGATGAATATGACCTTGTTTGGTGAAACTGTTTTTTGTTTTTTTTTTTTTTACCTGCAGAGGTTATAAATTAAGTCAACTAAATCATAACAGAATAAGATGAGTCTTAATTCTAGTCGCTTCTGAGTGGCATTTTATAAAAGAGAGAGACAGATGTGGAAATATGTCTTCTATACAAGGAAAAGACAGTTTGTGAGGATTCAATTGAAACTTTCAAATTAACTAATAAAAGCAAAAGTCTAAATATTGAACCTTGAAATGATGTTTAATAAATAGTGAATATGTTATATATGTAAAGTTCTCCAGAGTCTTTGTGTGCGTGTGTGTGTGTGTGTGTGTGAGAGAGAGAGAGAGAGAGAGAGACCCATATCATTTTTATTATAGTAATACTGTCAGAAATAATATAAAAGTTTCCTAGGTAACAGACAAACAAGAAGAAAATAAATTAAGCCTGAGTTACCATTGTTTTGCACTCCCCAATAAATTGGTTAAACATGAATATCAGAATATCAGAATAATATTAGGCAATTCCTAACAAATATTTTTATTGTTAGAGAAATGCATTCCAATATAACCAGTTGATAATGCCCCTGAGCTACCTTTTAAAAACTGAAAATGTGCCAAGCAAACTCTTAATCTGAGAGGATTAACTAGATTGGAGGTTAGATTGATTTTTTTCCAAAATTAAATATAGAGATTTGCACATAGAAAAATGCACATATTGTATAAAGTTCTACCAATGTTTTTATCACACAAAAGCTTCAGCATAGAGTGCACAATAAATCTTCTGCACTCTCTCATGCTGCGGCCTCATTTTCAAATGCATTAACTTCACACATTGATCCACAGTGAAGGATATTACCAATCTCTCATTTTTGTGGGAGTGGAGAGTGGCTGACTGGTACAAAGAATACCATATGCCCTGTTGCTCAACCAGCTAAGCAAATGAACTACAAGCAGACTCACTAGGTATAAACTTACATCACTTTCTATGAAAATTCTTCATATAAAATATATCTAATTTAGAAGTACTTCTAAGTAATTTCAATCTTATATTGTCTTTGATCATTGTCTCCTTCATTTAGCGCTTTGAAATCTACAAAATTAATTAAAATAATTATCTATTTGATCTTTGAAGAATCCATTCTTTAAATCATACTTTGAGTTATTATTTAAAGGGATTATTACTATAAGAACTCATTTTAATTAAACATATTTATTAAAACATATTTTGGAAAGTAGTCTTATTTACCTGGTGAAATAAAACATATACATTTTTTAGTTAGAAAGCAAAACAACATTGTGTAGCAATATACCAAAGACATGTTAAAAGGAGTCATATTGGCAGATTTTCCTCCAAAAGTTGTAGGTTTTTATTTACTTAAATTGAACCCATGACCAATATCACCTGAGGTGAAAAATTGCTATTCTATATTTATTAATTTGGCAGCACAGACAAACAGTACTCAGGTAACAACTTGGAGAGAAACTGCAAGTTCTTTTAAAAGGTTAAACTATATATTTAAAAGCCCATATGCAAGAGTTATATATATTACCTTATAAAAACACTAAGCCTTGACTAGAATACAGTCACATACACTGTAGATAAACTCTTGAAAAAAGCTTGTCTAATTTCATATACTACAGCAATAAAAACAGTGACTTAGAAAGAGTAAGAAAATACGACTAGAGGCAGATCTGTTGAAAGCAGCAAACGTGACACTTGATAGACTGAAAAATAATTTTCATTCTAGCTTCTCCACTGAAAACATTAGAACTCCACTTCCAGAATATTTACTGCAGAGACTAACCATTGTAAGTATGACTATTGTCAAAATAAATGTTTTTTTGCCTAAGAAGTTAGCTACAGTTATATGGAAATTAATTTATATAAAACATTACATCCAGTAATATTTTTATGTAACAGGACGGACCAGTCCCTGGAGAAGGACATCATGCTTGGGAAAGTAGAGGATCAGTGAAAAAAGGAAAACCCTCAACAAGATCGACTGACACAGTGGCTGCAACAATGGGCTCAAACAGCATTGATTGCGAGGATGATAAAGGACCAGGTAGTGTTTCTTTCCCTTGTACACAGAGTCACTGTGAGTTGGAACAATCTTGACAATACCTAACAACAACAACAACAACATTTTTCTAGAGTAATCATGCTTATTTAGTAATAGCCATAGAATCTAGAATTATAATGTAAACATAAAAAAATTGTTTCTTCCCTGAAGAATATAATAATTTGGTCATTTACTTAATTAGTTTGCCAAACATCTGTGTAGACAGCTTTAATTTGCATAGATTTGCATTGTGAGTTTGGAAAAATGTTTAGAGATCTTGAAACACAGGGAAAACACATTGTTGTGAAAGTATTGATTTTTAATATTACCAACACCAGGTGCTCAAATGATAAATGCTTTCCTTCCAGGAAAAGTCATGAACTAATAGACTACTAGAATACCAACATACCAACATAATAAAAGACATAATTTTTAACTAAGAACAAATCTTTTGCAATATGCAACAACCATGCCAACCATTGTTTTGCTCCTTGTCTCATTTCATCTTACATTTACCTTTTCCTTTCATTATCTCTCCTTGTTTTTAGGACATTTTATATGACTGGCATGGCTTAGTAAGTGTTCATTTTTTTAACCTTCACAGCTCTACAAGGTAGCTAGTTTTATTATCTCCATTTCAAAGATATTAAAGTTGAGGTGCAGAGACTAAGTAACAAGATGAAGACCCTAAACTTAGAAAATGATTGCATCAGGTTTAAACACAAGCAGTTGTCCCCTGAAGTTTATATTCTTAATCCAAAAATATACTGACTTTATTCTTAAAATATTTATAAACAATTTTAGATATTTTACCTAAGTTGTCAAGGGACCCCCCTCCTCCCAAATTGAATTTTAAAATAAATTTAAAAACTTGAAAAAATAATTTTGAAAATTTACATTCCATTTTATAAGTAGCACTTCTTTTAATCCCTCTGCTATAATCTTAGTTTCACATTGGAGACGATTAGGAAAACCATTATTTTCAATACTTCTACAATATTTAGAATTTTTTTGACTATATTATGCCAGATGATAGAAAACAATGATGTTTATTAGATGTTTATTAGTATGACCTGGGAATCAAGAAATTGAGAACTGTGTCCAAGACTATAGTCTGCTTTCCCTGTAGTTGTTCGTAGGTGCCATTGAGTCTTTTTTTTTTTTTTTTTTGGACTCATAGTGACCCATATGAAAGAACTGAACTACCCCATAGGGTTTTCTTGGCTGTAGTCTTTACGGAAGCAGATTTTCAGGTCTTTCTTCTGCAGCACAGCTCGGTGGTTCGGAATTGCAAACTTTTTGGTTAGCAGCTGGGTGCTTAACCATTTGTGCCACCAGGGATCCTTCTGATTTCTCTAGAGGTCCTTAATGGACTAGAGGTCTACTTGAGAGAATGGCAGGGAAAGTAAAGACACTTTATTGGTTGTTGAGCTTTGAGTCTCATGTGCCAATCCACTAGCATTAATTTGAGTCTCATGTGACAACCCACTAATATTCATGTTATGATCTGTTAACATTAATTCAATGTGTTCAAAATTTCTGTCTTTCTGAGATAATTCATGGGTTCACCTATCTTCTCAAAGGGTCAGTAGGGAGATAGAGTAGACTTGAAATTTCAGTTCATTCCACTTACCTGACGTTAGTTGTTATATGGCAGTTACTCAAAAACATTGATTAACTGTTTCTCTTCCAACACTCTGGAGGAATGTGTCACACATTCAATGACAGCACTACTTCACTTGGGCAGTGTCTCTTAACTGGATAAGTGACAGAAAAAAATGAGGAGGAGAACATTGGTGATAGTGGCAAAGGGGGTGGGGAGGTAGTTCTAAGAACTAAACTCTTCTCTAGGCTTTGACTTTAAAACAAAAAAAAAAACAATTACATATGACCTGCAGAATCAGACAAGTTCAGTTATCTACAGTGAACAAATACATTTAATTTAACTTTTCAACTAAGACTAAATGGCTTTGTTGCAAAATTTTTTGTTTCAGCATCTCATATTTGAGAGGAAAATTGCTATTCGGTTGTCCAAATCAATATAGACGTATATTTACCATCTGTGAACTTTATGTTCTTATTTTTGGTAATTTTTCTCTGCTTGGATATAGATATCCTTGGTTATAGATACTGTTTGTTTGATAAATTAATGCTAGATAAATTGTTTGAGTCTAAACTACTCAAAAAGATTTCTATCAATGAAACGTTACTAAGTAAGCATCACCAGCAAATTCAGAATTAATCCAGTAGAACCAATTATGGTGTGAACAAACCTACATTTTAGAAAATAGGTGAAGTTCAAAATATTATTATATTGAATTCAAGTAGTGAATGAACAATCTTCACCTTGAGAAGTGGTATTTATGAAGGTGCTGGACAAAAATAGTTTTTTTTTAAAATAATGAAAATAAAAGAGGAGGGCATTTAAGAGAAGATGATTTCTCATTAAATATAATTGGCATGTTTTGCCAGCCTCTACTTATTCCAACATTTGCTTTTCAGAAACCAGGATAAAAAGGGGACCTGGAGTTTTATTTGGTTAAGGCAATGACATTAGTTTCCTACGCTCTTGTAACAAGTTACCACAACCTCAGTGACTTAAAGCAATAAAATTTATTCTCTTATAATTCTATGAGATCAGAAATCCAAAATTACTTTCATTGGGTTAAAATCAGGGTATTGGAAGGGCTGCATTTCTGCTGGATGTTTCAGGGAATGATCTGTTTTTTTGTCTTCCCAACTTTTAGAGGCCACTTACATTCCTTGGCTCCTGTCCTGGTCCTCACATCAGTCTAACATCTTGCTTTATTCCAACCTCTTGCTTCTGTCATCACATCTCCTACAATCCCCTTGGCATTCTTACCTCCCTCTTACAGTGACCCTGTGATTACATTTATAGCCCACCCAGATAATTCAAGATACTCTCCCCATATCAGACTCCTTAATTTAATTACATCTGCAAAGTCCCTTTTGCTATGTAGGGTAAAATTCGCTGATTCCAGGGATTAGGATGTGGATATCCTTGGGGATCATTATTCAGCCTTTCACAGAAATGATTGGCAAACAAAACAAAACCTAGCAAACAAAAACACACCACCAACAATAAAAGCTTTATCTTACAAAGTAAGTAAAATGTACTAGAAGCTTATGGTGTTAGAAATTTTGCACTTCATTTTAGATCTTTTCACTTCCTATACTAGGATGTTTCACTGTTCATAAACACCCTCAAGATCAAAGCTGATGCTTACATTTGTCTTCTATGTTTTAACATTAAGTGATTATACAGTGACAGTATTGTTAGCACCAGAAAAATTGAATGTCCCTAATTCAGCAGAGTCAGCCAGTTACTTATGGGAAAATAATTTATGGGCAATCCAGGCTAATTTATTTGACAAAAAGATGCTAAAAGGCCTCAGGCAGTTCCATTTAGTAAATGCACTGTGGCTAGAAGTGGAGTTAGATGTTCGTTAATCTGAGCCATTGCACTGTCTGCTGAGATGAAATGGTAGAATTATTATTATATGTGGAGTAGTTAATAGGAGTATGAATACCCAAGACAGTGAGATCAGAAGAAACTATTATATAGAGATGATAAAATTCACTAAATACATCACTGTCTTAAATTACCTTGTGTGTGTGTGTGTGTGTGTGTGTGTGCGCATAACTGTTTCTTTTATCTCCCAACTGGAAGGTAAGCTTCATTAGAGCAATCATTGCGTGTGTATTCATTACTACTTTATCAGTGCCTGGCTCAAACTAGGCATTCAATAAATAATCAATTAATGCTTTCAGCTGATTTTTATTATGTTGATCAATTTGTTTTGAATTTCCACAAATATGCTCTTGAGACGCTTGTTATAAAAAAGGAAAAACATCAATACACCCATCTCAACTGGTTTTCATCATTCCAAAAACTTCTTCAAGAATAGTGTATTGTGGAGTTCTGGCAAAATGGCACTCTAGGCAGAAGCACCACGCCGTCCCTCCACAGCAAAGATCCGAAAAACAAGCCAAAAAGAGAATACAACAATCCTGAAACCCTAAAACATCAAATGAAGAGATGAAGAACACAGCCAAGCACCAAATGGAGTGAGAAAACTGACAGAGAACGGAGAGCAAGGAGAGATTCACGCAGAGGTCCCCTACCAGCTAACACAG
>NW_004444034.1:164913-166369 GCF_000243295.1 Trichechus manatus latirostris
GTCCAGAAACACCAGCCAACATTAGCTGGCTCTCTGAGTGCCATTCATTGGCTGCTGGTGTTGCTTTTTTTTTTCTGCTTCTTTTGATTTCTTGCTTGCCTCTCGCCGCCTCCCCCTCCTTTCACTCGAGTGCCTGGCTCCGTGCGCCATCTTTGCTTCTTCTCGAGTGTGGAGCTGCTTCCCAGTCTGGGCTACTACGCTGGTGGGATCCCGGAGCTTTTGTTCGTTTGTTCCTTTTGAATTGTTTGTCTGTTTTCTTTTGATTTTCTTGAGTTGGGAGCCCTTTCTGGCCAGGGAGAGCTGCGTGGAAAGGAACTCCCCTTCAGCTTCCACAGACGTGCAGAGGGATCCCTGAGTGCATTTCTTTTTTCATTGTTTTTTTTTTCCCTGTTTTTTTGGGGGGGCCTTTCTTTTTCTTTTTTTTTAATTGTTTTTCTTTTCTTTTCCCTCTTTTTTCCTTTTTGTCTTTCTTCATTGCTCAGTTTCTCCTCTCTCTATATCTTCCTTCTCTTTCTGATCCCTGAATATCAGGCGTTGTATACCTCTAAGCCTTCTAGCCAGGCTGTACTGCAACACCTGAGAGCGACTTCCCCGGACCTCATACCTGCATCAGTGGGATCCCTGGGAACTTTGTGGTTCTTTAACCTTTCTGATTTTCATTTATTCATTCTTTTCTTTTCTTCCTCTTCCCCTTTCTGTTTTTCTCCATTTCATAGTCTCTCATCTCTCCATTCCAATGGCAAACTCCCCTAGCATTCTTTTTTGTTTGTTTGTATGTTTTTGGCTCCTGTTCCTTTCTCCTCTCCCCAATATCCATCTTAGCTCCACACATAACAGTCTCCCCACTGCATCCTGCCTACCAGCACCATGAGCTTGACATCATACCACCAAGCAGCACAGGCACGGCCTACTGGAACCTGCCCTGCACTGCTTACTGACCCGCCCTGGTGGCTGTAGTAAGCACCACAAACAACCCATCCCAGTAACTCCTCTTCAGCTAGACCTGCCCTGCTGTACCATATCTGAGTGACTGACCCTGCCAGTTGGAGAAGGAGGTGAAAAGTATTGAGCGCACAGATGAGCAAACAACAAAGAACACACAGTCCGCGTGATCAGAAATAGTCAAATTTTTTTTTTAAAAAAAGGGACGGAACAAACAAATCTACAATCAATAAATGAGAAAAATAACTACTAAATGCCCCCAAAACAGCATACAATATTAAAACATTTACAAAAACTGGACAGTATGGTTGCAGTACGTGCCCAAAATAAAACACCAGATGACTCTCCTGTGGAAGAAAATGCACTAGAACTACCTGATAGGGAATTCAAATCTCTAATACTCGGAATTTTCCAAGAACTGAGGCAAAAAGCTGACAAACAAGAGGAAAAAATAGATAAATTCATGGAAAATACAGACAAAAATTGGAAGAATTCAGGAAGATGATGCAGGAAC
>NW_004444034.1:170809-219468 GCF_000243295.1 Trichechus manatus latirostris
CCAATGTCATAAAACAACATGTGTACTACTGTTTCATGAGAAACTATTTGTTCTGTAAGCCTTCACCTGAAATACAATAAAATATAAAAAAAAGAAAGAAAAAAAAAGAATAGTGTTGTGATATACAAAACCAAAACCAAACCCACTACTGTCTAGTAGATTCCGACTCATAGTGAACATATAGGACAGAGTAGAACTTCCCCATAGGGGTTCCAAGGCTTTAAGTCATTACAGAACCAGACTGCCACATCTTTCTCCCTGTAGAGCAGCTCATGGGTCTAAGCCGTCCACCTTTCAGTTAACAGCTGAACATTTAACCACTGCACCTACTGGGCTCCTCCAATTGTGGCATAGTTGTTTATTTGCTATCAGTGACCAACATTGATATTTGTCTTCAAAATACAGATCTTTCACTTAATTATTACTAACAGATATTTTATTTGAGACAACAAAGTCCCTAGTTGAAATTTTTCATGTCCCTAGGTTCCCTTGCCACTAGATGCGGCCGTGTAACACAGTTCTGATCAATGTGATGTAACCAGTAATGTACTAATTGGGGTTCCAGGAGAGTTAATGTTTTTTAGTTAAAAGAAATAGAATTAATATGAACATGTCTTTTTGTTCCTTATCTTCCCCTCTTACTTCTGACTGAATGGAATATTAACTCAGTACCAGTAGCTATTTCTCAACCAAAATGCTGAAAGCCACATTGTAAAGAAAGTAAATAAGCTAGCTAGTAGGAGCCTTGGTCCTTGATGAATTTGTGGAGTAGCCGCACGAGCCATGGTGCATATACCTCTACATTTCTTGTCACTTGAAGAAAAGTAACACCTATTCATTAGAGTAAAATTTCTATTACATGCAGCCAGACACACTCTTTATTGTTATGCTGCTAACGAAGGAATGTTGAATTCTCAGCCTAATTCTGTCCCTTGAAACGGTAGATAATATTACAAGGCAAAAACCACTAAATCCTAAAAAATGACTTTTACTTATGACTTTTACTCTGAGGTGTCTAGATGGTGAGGAGGAGGAAAATGTTACCTGGTGAATATCCAGTTCTCGTAATAAAGAAGTCTGTCCATTCAATGTTCAGAAACTGCAAATAGACGCTAAGACTCGTCTCATCAGAATGGCTCCAGTTAGAGGACTGATATTTATTGCACAGTTAACTTGTCAACTTTCTGTAATTCAAAGTGCTGAAATTAAAACCTCTCTCCATCACATCCACATACAAAGCAATGGGTCTTATGGTTCAGTTAAAGTATGTTTCTTTATAAAAATTCCTAGAATTATTTAGTATTATATATGAATAAATTACTAGTGTAGGGAATACAAAAAATCTAACATGAACCATAATATTTGTTCATGATATTAGGTTTTATTTTGTTTTTTCCTCCTTAAAACAAAACTAATTTTTTAACGATGAGATTACAATTGTATTATAATAATATAATACGTAAATTTGAGTATTTTTTAAAATCAATTATGCCTGATAGATGAGGGCCATTATGATCTAATAACTAAAAATACTCATCCTTTCAAGTAAATTTTCTTTCATTGTTGTTGTTGTTAGGAGTTGTCAAGTCGGTTCCAACTCATAGCAACCACATGTACAATGCAATATTACATTGCCTGGTCTTGTGCCATTCTTGAAATCATTATGCTTGAGCCCATCCTTGCAGCCACTGTGTCAACCCATCTTGTTGAGGGTCTTTCTCTTTTTCACTGTCCCTCTACTTTACCAAGCATGATGTCCTTCTCCAGGGACTGATCCTTACTGATAACACGTCCAAAGTAGGTCAGATGAAGTCTTGCCATCCTCGCTTCCAAGGGGCATGCTGGCTGTACTTCTTCCAAGACAGATTTGCTTATTCTAGCAATCCATGGTATATTCAATATTTTTCACCAACATCATAATTCAAATGCATCATTTCTCCTTTGGCCTTTCTTATTCATTGTTCAGCTTTCATATGCATGTGAGGTGATTGAAAATACCATGGCTTGGGTAGGCACACTTTAGCCCTCAAAGCGATATCTTTGGTTTTTAACCCTTTAAAGAGATCTTTTGCATCAGATTTGCCGAATGCAATATGCATTTGATTTCTTGACTGATGCTTCCATGGGGGCTGATTATGGATCCAAGTAAAATGAAATCCTTGACAACTTTAACCTTTACACTCTTTATCGTGATGTTGCCTATTGGTCCAGTTGTGAGGATTTTTTTGCTTTCTTTATGTTGAGGTATAATCCATTCTAAGGCTATGGTCTTTGATTTTCATCAGTAAGTGCTTGAAGTCCTCTTCACTTTCCACAAGCAATGTTGTGTCATCTGCATATTGCAAGTTTTTGATGAGTCTTCCTCCAATCCTGATGCCACGTTCTTCTTCATATAGTCCAGGTTCTCAGATTATTTGCTTAGCATACAAATTGAATAAGTATAGTGAAAGGATATAACCCTGACACACATCTTTCCTGATTTTAAACCACGCAGTATCCCCTTCTTCTGTTCAAACGACTGTCTCTTTTTCTATGTACAGGTTCTGCATGAGCACAATAATGTATTTGGAATTTTCATTCTTGGCACTGTTATCCATAATTCGTTATGATCCACAGAGTGGAATGCATTTGATAGTCAATAAAACACAGGTAAATATCTTTCTGGTATTCTGTTTTCAGACAAGCTCCGTCTGGTGTCAGCAATGATATCCCTTGTTCCACATCCTCTTCTGAATCTTGCTTGAATTTCTGTCAGCGTGCAATGTACAAGGCCAGTTGAATTATCTTCAGCAAAATTTTACTTGTATGTTATATTAGTGATATTGTTCGATAATTCACATTCTGTTGGATCACCTTTCTTTGGAATGGTCACAAATATGGACCTTTTCCAGTCGGTTGGCCAGGTAGCTGTCTTTCAAATTTCTTCCATAGATGATTGAGTGCTTCCAGCATTGCAGCCTTTTGTTGAAACATCTCAGTTGGTATTCTGACAATTCTTGAAGCCTTGTTTTTCACCAATGCCTTCAGTGCAGCTTGGACTTCTTCCTTCAGTACCCTTGGTTCTTGATCATATGCCGCCTCCAGAAGTGGGTGAACATCGACCAACTCTTTTTTGGTACAGTGACTCCATGTATTGCTTCCATCTTCTTTTGATTTTTCCTATGTCTTCCAATTTTTTGCCCATTCAGTATTGCAACTCAAGTTGAGATTTTTTTTCTTCAGTTCTTTCGGCTTGAGAAATGCCGAGCATGCTCTTCCCTTTTGGTTTTCTAACTCCAGGTCTTTGCACATGTCATTATAATACTTTACTTTGTCTTCTCAAGCTGCCCTTTGAAATCTTCTGTTTAGCTCTTTTAGTTCATCATTTCTTCCATTCACTTTAGCTACTCTACATTCAAAAGCAAATTTCAGAATCTCTTCTGACATCCATTTTGGTCTTTTCTTTCTTTCCTGTCTTTTTAATGACCTTTCGCTCTTTTCATGTATGATGTCTTTGATGTCATCCCACAATTAGTCTGGTCTTAGGTCATTAGTGTTCAATGCAAGAATTCTATTTTTGAGATGGTCTCTAAATTCAAGTGGGGTATACTCAAGGTCTTACTTTGGCTCTCACTGACTTGTTTTAATTTACTTCAGCTTCAACTTAAACTTGCATATGAGCAGTTGATGGTTTGTTCTTCTTATAAGTTCTTTATTTTTTTCCTCTTTACATGTCATTCTTTCCTTCTGGAAGTAATATTATACAGCTACACTATTACTTGGATGATTGCTTAAATATTTTATATTTTCTCTTATAATGTGTTTGTATTTTTTGTTCAATATTCTGGTAAGATCTTCCAATATGATTTTTCAGTACCTTAATTCAAAATTTTGGAAAGCCTATTATGTTTCATTATTTCCTTGACTTATTGTTTATATCAACAACTATGTTAATTTCAAGAGTTCTTTAGGGTGAGATACAGAAAGCAAAACAAAACAAAAACTCTTTTGTTCTGGGTTTCTGAGAGCCAGACTACACTAGAGGCCCACTTGGGGCCCAGATGCTGGCTAAACCTCTGGAGGCGTTATGTAATTTATCACAGTCACCTAGTGATGCTAATAAGAACCCCAGGATAGAGGCTCCCCTGGGGACCCTATGCTGACTAAATCTCAGGAGACATCATGTAATTTATCATGGCCACATGGTGAGGCTGATAAAAGCTCTGAACTTTGAGGCTCAGATGGAGCTTCCTGGTTGATAAAAGCAAACATCTAGTCTCGGGAGAGCACTGTGTACCCTGAGGACATAGAAGCTCAGTGCTGAGATCCTTCCTGGACCTCGCCCTATGCAGCTGTTCATTTGTACACTTTTTTTGTTATATTAAAGCTGTTGTTGCAAGCATGTTATTTTTCTGTGAGTTCTGTGAGTTATTCCAGAAAATTATAGAACCCAAAAGAGTAGTGAGGGAGGTGGCTAGTCTGAAGTGAAGGGAATTATGTGGACCTCCAAGCATGCAGCTGGTACCCTGAGAGGGTAGAGGAAACCTTCAAATTTGGGGCTGGCTTGTATGAAGTGCAAGGAGTTGTGTGGACTCCCAAGCTTACAGTTAGTACCTACTGGTCTACCCATGTGTGGCTCAGGATGAGCGAGAGAAGGACTATGTTGGCAGCTTGGGTCTGAACTGAACAGGGAAGAGAAGCTGAGATTTCTATAAAATGCATTTGGCATGTGAAGTAGTATTTGTTATCCACCACACAAGTTGGCATCAGAAGTGGGTGACCTTAGTCTCCCTGGACTGGTTTGCACAATTGGCATAGTTAGCAGGATTCTCTAGAGTGAACCCTGATGACGCATTTAGTCTTCTCCAACCAGTCTTTTTTAGTAGAATCTCAGTCATATTTTTTATGCAATATTCTCTTGAATATCCCTGAGGTTTGGCTCCCGAAGTTAAGTCTATTTCATGGGAACAACATTGTGTGTTTGTACAGCACGGTTTTCCACTTCAAGGATCCATCCTACTCATTTTTTCCCCAGTTTATATTAGCAAATTGTCATATAGGTTGAGAATACCTGGCAGTTTGTGTGGATTTCCTTAGTCATTATGTATATAACTGCTCAATTCACCTTGTAGGATAGTCTAGATCCAACTGGAAGGGTCACTTTGAGAATCAGGTGATGACTAGAGGGTGTTAAGTACCAAGTGAAAACTCCACTAGCCACTGCGTATCTAAGGCTTTAGTGAAATCCTCAAATACATTAATTTATAGATGCAATATTGAGTAATATACCATATTTTTACTTTTTTCTACTTCTTATTTTGAAATAATTTGATCTTGATAGAAAGCTTGCAAAAATAGCATAGTTTACATATTCCTTCACCCACATTCAACAAATCTGTGTGAATACTCCCACACACACACACACCACACACACACACACACACACATATTTTAAAACATTTGCCCCATTACTCCTAAATCAGTTTTTGCTAAAAGAAAGGATATTCTCATATAATCACAGTACTTTCTGAATTACAAAACTTTGGAAAATACAGTGCAAATATTCCCGTATATCTTTCTCTCAGATTCCCCAAATATTAACATTTTACTACACTTGTCTTATAAATTATTTATTTTTGTCTGAAACTTTTCAGAGTAGGCTGCAGATTTAATGCCTGTACCTCTAAATATTCCAGTATGTATTCCAAAAGAGTAAGAATATCATCTTACATAACCACTGGATAATTATTAAAATTAGGATATTAACATTGATAAAATAGTATTATCTAATCTGTATACCTAATTCATATATTGTCAATTGTTCCACTAATATCATTTTTCTGTCTCAGGGTCTAATCCAGAATTACATGCTGCTTTTAGTTTCCATGTGTATTTGGTCTCCTTTATCTGGAATAGTTCTTTGATCATTCATATTCCTACATAACTCAATAATTTTAAGATCCATGATGATTCTTGCCTCAACAACTATTAATATGGTGACTGTCACATGATGATTTTCTATTTCTACCCTGTAGTAGTTTGAATTTTGTTGTACAGAAGAGCTTTCCCTTCTCTCAGCAATATTTGGTTTATTCATTAATTAATTTATATACAATTCTAATCCATCACCACCAAGGTTCATTCTAACCTTCTGATTCCCTTCTTTCCTATGCTATTGTGTAAGCAGAACTATGTTCCTGTGAGACTGGAAACTGTTCTCAATGGGGATTCTTAAAGGAATATCAAGGTGCATCAACACGGTAGGAAATGGTAGTTTCCAAGCTTGCTTTAGGGAAAATAGAAATTGAGTCAGCTCTCCAGCTGTGGGCACTTATATTAGCAAGAGAGAGAAAAGGACACAAAGAGAGAAACAAAGAAGTATTAACTTGGGGCTATAGCATTCATACAAGAAAAAATTTCAGTTGTTTACACTAGTTGGTTGCTTCCAGGACAAAGATCAGGTACCCATTCTTTGCAGAAAAAGAGGGGTGCTGATCACTATCAATATAATTTAATTTAGTTTAAATGCTTGAATTTGATCCATTTGTTCACAATCATATGACATGTGATCTATTGACAGTGAATCCAGACTTCCTACGAAATTGTGTTTGAAAGAAAAACCAAAATGAAACCCATTGCATCTATTCCGACCAACACATAGCGAGTTTATAGGACAGAGTAGAATTTTCCCATAAAGTTTCCAAGGAGTGACTGGTGGATTCAAACTACTTACCTTTTGGTTAGCAGTCCAGCTCTTAACCACCATGCCACCAGGGCTCCTCTGTTGAGAGAAGTAGCTTTTGAATCATATATTCTTGGCTTTAGTTTCTTGTCTGGTTCATCCCATACATTTTATTTCTCCAAGTAATTAATTCAAATGTATTTTACTGCTTACAACTGCCTTTTCATACCCTGCTCTCTTCTTTGTTCTTCTTTGTTCTTCTTAGAGACTATATTTTTACTTCAGTGGGGCCTCTAGAAAAATGGAAGAAAAACAGATGTTTGTCAATTTTAAAACTTAAGATTAGAATTTACTCTTCATTTGTAAATAACATAAAATTATTTGTTATCAATTTCCAATTGATAAGATTCAGTTTCAACTCAATAAACAAAATGGAAAATTACTTTTATCTCATCTTTTATGCCCTAAGAATGTTACCTAAAAATATACAAGACAAAATGCCAGTTACACAGCCATGAAGTCAGAGACAATAGATTAATAGAAAAGAAAACATGAGACCCAAAAATTCTGAGAGAAACATACAGGTCATATTCTGATTTGTTTCCACTGCCATCGTTCACTTTTCATCAGAAGAATCTCAACAGGCATCCAGAAGTTAACAACTAGGTAACCTCTTAAGCAGTTCCTCAAGTACACACATACACATACACCATTTTATTTTTAAAGGAAGAAGTTGAACTTTAAACACCGAATGCTTAATTTTAACCAATCCACTCTCACCAATCTCTCAGACATAACATTTGACAATTTTATGAATTCTATCATAAAATCAAAACAAAACAAAAAGCCATTTTGCCTTTTACATATTCCAGTGTCACACATTTAGGGGACATCTACCATTAAAATAGACACTTGTGATTATAGTCTAAATGATAGCCGCAGGAATATTTTGTGCCAAAATGATTTTATTTTTAAGATGGAGAGAGGATTTGAAAAATTGTCTAGTCAGTCAAGAAAAATCTTGTGGTAGGCTTAAAGAGACTTAATTACAATCTAAACTTGTTTACTAGTATATGTTCTTGTTGTTGTTGTTAGGTGCCATAAGGTCAGTTCTGACTCATAGTGACCCTATGTACAACAGAACGAAACACTGCCCAGTCCTGTGCCATCCTCACAATCGTTGTTATGCTTGAGTCCATTGTCACAACCACTGTGTTGCCTTCCAATCTGACGGGATCATTTTCAGGCAGTATATCAGCACTGTTCCGCTGCTATTTATTAGGTTTTCACTGGCCAATTTTTTTCAGAAGTAGACTGCTAGGTCCTTCTTCCTAGTCTGTCTTAGTCTGGAAGCTCAGCTGTCCACCAAGGGTGACCCTGCAAGTATTTGAAATATTGCTGGCAGAGCTTCCAGTAATACAGCAACACTGAAGCCACCACAGTACGACAAACTGACAGATGCATGGTGGACTAATACATGGCCATAGGCAATTTACTCAATCTCTTTGCATTTCTTTTTTTCTTACCCATATTTAGGGAAAATATCTATCCTATTGATTTAACATAAAATTTGAGGAGGGAAATGTGTTTTTAAGGAAATGTACTTAGAAAATTATATACAACAATTTGCTGAATATTTTCCATCCCTTTCCCTCACTCCTCTCTATTATTTTCCATCCTGCTCTGAACCCTGGTAGACTAACCCCTTCAGGGACTACATAAATGATTTCCCTGCCCTGTGGCTTCTAGTTAAGGTTAAGGAATTGCAGGTATCAGATAAAGTTTGGAAAGCCTGTGTGGAGGGCGGAGATACAGATCTATTCTTCCTAGGCTATTTCTCCGCCAGAATAAAAAGGGCTAACTGTGTCTCTCAACTGAAAGATACAATTTCTCTCTTCAGGGGCAGATTATTCAATAGGCAAGGTGCTTACTTTGCTTACAAGATTATCTGTAGTGAAAAATTTCACATCAAAGTTGTGGTGAAAGCCATGTAAAATTGTTCGCTACAGATTAGTAAGTATGCACAAGTAAGCCCGTGTTTACCTTGCTTACTGGGCCATCTACCCCTGTCAAGGATTGTAAATTTGAAAACAGGCTTTGATTCTGTAGGAAGGTGTTGTGGGGTTGGTGAGAGACAGATGGCAGCCATACCTGGAAGCATCATCTTTGACGTGGTAATAAAATATGAAATTGTTCACTAGGGATGATCTGGTAAGCAAGGTAAGCACTGTGCTTATCTTGCCTGTTGGATACTCTTCCCCTGCCTCTCCTTCAGCCATTTTCTCTACACTTTTGAGTATGGCTCCTACCCATTGACCAGAGAGTTTAAGAGACAGCAATGGCTCCCAAATTTTTACTACCTCTGTGGAACTACTACCTTTTCTCTTGTTGATTTCCCTAACTTTGCCTATTTATTAATAGTCTCCTTATTAAATTTTATCAATCACTAGAGTTACCATGGAGCACTGGTAGCACAGTGGTTAAGAGCTCAGGCTGCTAACCAAAAGGTCAGCAGTTCAAATCCACCAGCTGCTCCCAGGAAACCCATGGGGCAGTTCTACTCTGTCCTGCAGGGTGGCTATGAGTTGAGATCAACTCCATGGCAATGGATTTATTTTTAGAGTTACCATGCACCCAGGTTTACTCAGTAAAGTTCCAGTTAATGCTTCTTCTGCTGCTGTACTTATTAATAGTAGAGTATCAGGAACTAGATAATAAGCAATATGTTCATCTTGTGAGTAACGTCATTTGAGTATATCATTCTTTTCCGATGTGACCCTGACAGATATAGACCATTATACAAATATGTGTTGTGTTTGATAATTATTCAATAAATAGTTTGTGAAGATAATTGAGTTCTTAATAAACATATTATTGACAAAATATCCATCCAGAAATCATCTGTAATTTAATTCTGAATACCGTTTTATATTCACGTGTATAAGTAATTTGGTGTTTATAATTTGGTAAGAGAGCGCTTAAAAGATATGTTATTTAATTCTGACATAACTGTAGACTAGCAAATGCTCTGTAAAGGAATTCATTTATCTCATGAAGCAACCTTGTCATTGAAAAGACCGCCTGATTAGTGAGAGGTTTTTTTTTTTATTATTTTATAGGCAGATTTTCTAATAGTATTCCGGTTATTAAAATTTTAAATGTGATTAATCTCTTATGTTTCCATCATGAAATGTAGAATAGTCTGAATATTCCATGACAGAACACCTGGTTTTATGGTAAGTGCCTCAAAGATATTTATTTATATCTTCACAGTCTAGAAAAGTAGAATCAATAGAAGCAATAATGTTCCCACGTTATTAATCCATTTGTGAAGAAGTTTTGCCTAGGAAGAGCTAATAATATACCCCCTTTATTTGTTCTAGCTGTTAGAGGGATCTAAAAGACAGATCTCAGATTATTTTTACAACTATTTTGTTGCTTTAGGGTACTTACTATGAATTAGTTCCCTGAAGTTAATCTTATCACATATCGGCAATACATGAACTGTTAATTTTTTAAATACAATTCTTTTTCCAGTGAATTAATACATATGTGTGAAGTTTCCCTTATATTTCATTTACTTCCCCAAAAGGTCTGATAGTTCCACAAAGTTAGTCTCTGAGCTTTCAATTAGCCAAGGCAAAGAAGGAAAAACAATAAGATGTGGATCTCCTCATTTGTTAAAAGGAAGTATATGAATATGGTGGATTATTTTCCAGTCATTGTATTCTAAGCAGGCTATTTTTATAAATCATAAGAAAAAAAAGTATATTGACAAAATTTTTCACAGTGGAAATTACAGGAATATTCTTATATAAATATTAGTCTCAAAAGTCATTTTTCTGTACCTGCTAAAAGAAAAATAGCTTGTTGCTATTCCTGTTTGTTCTCATCAGAGCACCTTAAAAATATGAAAAACATTACAAATAAGCATTCGTTTGATGATTTATCATGGAATCTAGGACTTCAGGAACAAAGATCCTAGAGAGAATAAAAACACATTGAAGCAAGCCTGATTTTCTACACCGCTTTTCTCCTTGAGACATTTGGAGAGTTGCAAGTGGCACAGGACAGAGAGTTCCAGAAATTGAGAAGAAAGTAACAGCTGCAACACAGTGCTTAGAAGGCAAAAATTGGATTGCAGGGCCTGCAAAGGAGGAAAGTCCTTGGTAAACATTCCAAGCTCCCAGTTAAAATTCCCTAGAGTGGACCAGTAAGCAACATCATGATAAATGAAGAAAAGACTGAAGTTGTCAAGGATTTTATTTTACTTGGATCCGCAATCAACACCCATGGAAGCAGCAGTCAAGAAATCAAATGACTCATTGCTTTGGGCAAATATGCTTCGAAAGACCTCTTGAAAGTGTTAAAAAGCAAAGACGTCACTTTAAGGACTAAGGTTGCACCTGACTCAAGCCATGATGTTTTCAAGTGTCTCATATGCATGCGAAAGCTGGACAATGAATAAGGAAGACCAAAGAAGAATTGATGCATTTAAATTATGGTGTTGGTGAAGAATATTGGATATAGTATGGACTGCTAGAAGAACAAACAAATCTGTCTTGGAAGAAGTAAAGCCAGAATTCTCCTTAGAAACAAAACAAACAAACAAACAAATAGCCATCAAGTCAATTCTGACTCATAACAACCCTATAGGACAGGGTAAAACTGCCCTATAGAGTTTCCAAGGAGTACCTGGTGGATTCGAAGTGCTGACCTTTTGATTAGCAGCCAAACTCTTAACTACTACAACACCAGGGTTTTGATGGCAATGGTGTTCTATCTTAGTCATCTAGTGCTGTTCTAACAGAAATACCACAAGTGGATGGCTTTAACAAAGAGAAGTTTATTCTCTCACAGTCCAGTACGCTACAAGTCCAAATTCAGGGCATCAGCTCCAAGGGAAAGTTTTCTCTTTCAGCTCTGGAGGAAGGTCCGTGTCATCAGACTTTCCTTGGTCTGGGAGCTTCTCTGCTCAGGAACCTCAGGTCCAAAGGACTCACTCTGCTCCCAGCACTGCTTTCTTGGTGGTATGAGGTTGCTTGCTTCTCTTTATATCTCAAAAGAGATTGGCTTAAGACACTATCCAGTCTTGTATACCTCATCAGTATAATCTCATCATAGTGATAGAGTTTACAACACATAAGGAAATCACATCAGAATAGTACACGATCATGCAATACTGGGAAACATGACCCAGCCAAACTGACAGATGGGGACACAATTGGGGGACACAATTCAATCCACGACAGGTTCCTTAGAAGCAAGGATGGTGAAAATTCATCTCATATATTTGGGACATGTTATTAGGAGGGACCAGCTCCTGAAGAAAGACATTATTCTTGGTAAAGTAGACAGTCAGTGAAAAAGACGAAGACTCTCAACGAGATGGATTGATGCAGTGGCTACAAGTATGAGGATGGCACAGGACCAGGCAGTGTTTCATTTTTTTGTGCATAGGGTCGCTTTGAGTTGGAACCAACTCGACAGCACCTAACTAACTAACTAGAGTGAAATAGAAGGAGCTCTGGTGGCACAATGATTAAATGCTTTGCTGCTAACCGAGACATCGAGGTTCAAACCCACCATCCACTCCATGGGAGAAAAGACCTGTCGATCTGCTTCTGTAAAGATTACAGCCTAGAAATCCTATGGGCCAGTTCTACTCTGACCTATACGATTGCTATGAGTTGAAATCAACTAGACAATACACAACAATAACAGAGTGAGGTAAAGACAGTCATTAACCGACACATTCCCAGACTGAATGAAGATGATCTATCCCGATCACAGTGTCCTTCCAGAAAGTCAGAGTTCGTTCTCATTGGATGAAGCATGGTTGAACATTTTCACAAGCCAATTCTACTAAGATTCCAAAGACCAGATAATCTCACACCACATAATTGTTTTCAGAGCAGAGTAAATAAAGAAAATCTGTCAAATTATTTTTAAGTATATTGATAACTAAATATGATTAAATAGCATAAAATTATAATTGTCGCAACAAAAAGATAAAATATTTCAGAATAAGTTAATAAATGTATGTGAAAAATTGATATAAGGAAAACTTATATACACTACTAAGTGTCATAAGTGTAGACTTGAAAAAATGGAAAGATACCTTGTCTTTGGGTAAAATAATTCAGGATTATAGAGGTCAATGCACTCTAATTTATTAATTTAACTTGATACCAAGACAATTGTCAGAGCTTTGTTTTGTTTTTACTTTTTCAATGAAGATAGACATGTTGATAGTGAAGTTCATAATGAAAATTGAACATACACAATTAGCTAGGAACTCCCTAAAAAAAAAAAAGCACTAAGGATGGATAATCTCCTACCAGGTATTAAAATATGCATGTTGTTGTGAGCCATCCAGTCAATTCCAACTTCTAGCGACCGTGTAAGACAGAGTAGAACTGCCCGTAGGGTTTCCTAGGCTATAATCTTTACAGGAGCAGATTGCCAGGTCTTTTATTCTGAGGAGCAGCTGGTGGGTTTGAATCTCCAACCTTCTGGTTAGCAGCCAAATTCCCAACCATTGCCACACCAGGGCTCCTTCCAAAACATACATAAACATAATGAAACCAGTGGAGTACTAGCTCAAAATAAACAAACAAATCCATGAATAGAAAGGAAGTTAATGAATAGCCCCAAGTACATAGGAATAATATGATAAAAAGTATCATCTCGAATGACTAGGGAATTTTTTAAAATAAAAGGTGAAGGGATAATGCACAGCCATTAGAAAAAAGACAAATGGATCCATAGCTATCATCACATATAAGAACAAACTCCAACTCGACTGGTGATCTGAATGTAAAAATAAAGTTATACAAATACAAACACGTATTCTTTCTTTTTTAGAGAAAGGAAAAGGTGTGTCTCTCTGTATCTCCATAAGCAATGTGAAAGACAAATAAAAAACTGAAAAAAATATTTGAGACGGGGCCCTGGTGATACAGTGGTTAAGCAATATCACAAATATATTTACATTCCTAATATTTAACATCTCTTAAACTCCAGGGAAACAAAAGACCCAAGGATGGCAGCTGTTTCAAAGGAGTTTTGTTATAAAGCAGAGAAAATAAATAGGATAGTCTCTGGTGGGAAAGTGTGACTGAAATAAGATCTTTCTTTTTCAAAACGAGAAATAACAGTTTATGTGTATGCTGATGGGAATGATCTAAAAGTAAGGACTAAAAAGGAGAACATATTAGTTTTCTACTGCTGCAAAAAAATTACCACAGATGTACAGGCTTTAAAATAACACAGATTTATTATCTCATAGTTCTGTAGGGGAGAATCCTGGGCATGGCATGACTGGGTCTCTCTTCAAAGTCTCAAAAGACTGAAATCAAAGTGTCAGCTAGGGCAGGAGTCTCATCTTATTCCTGAGTTCCCCTTTAGACTGACTGGCAGAATAGAGTTCCTTGTGGTTGAGATGCTGCTTTCTTGCTGTCCAACAGAGGATGTTGTCAGCTCCATTTCTTGCCATGTGGCCTTCTCCACAATCTGGCAGTTCACACCTTCAAAGGCTGCAGGAGAACATCTCTATCATGTTTTGAATCAATTCCTTTCTAAGGGCTTCAACCTGATTAAGTCACGCTCTCCCAGGTAATCTTCTTTTTGAAAAACTCAAAATCAATTGATTTGGAACCTTAATTATATCTGCAGAATCCCTTTGCAGTGATACTTTACATAATCAGAGGAGTGAAATCATCTTATTCAAAGTTCCACCCACACTCAAGGAGTGGGGATTATTAGGGCAAGTATACCAAAGGGCATGGATCTTAAGGTCTGTTTTAGAATCTGCCTATTACAGAGACAGAGAGAGAGAAAATCGCCAGAACAATGCCCCATAGTAAGCAAGAGATGATAGAAACTAGTGCACATGTAGGGGATTTATCTTTAGATAGTAGCATGGTTAGTATCAGAATTGAATCAGGAGTACTGATTAGGTGGAGGCCAAGTGAGTTTAGTGAAGGCCAAGGGAAATCTCTCATTGCTTTTGAATCTGGAATGTTGAGTACTAGACTCAGTTCCTTCACTATTGGAATAAAGGTAGAAACAATTATGTAGAATATCTAGGCACAAATCTGTTGCTTCATTCATATTTGCTGTTTACCGATGAAAATACACTCAACTCTACCCAGTGCCTAGGAGTCTAACTGCTCGTATGAACTCCATAAACCCAGGTTCTTTGCTCTATGCCTCTAGGTTTAGTCATAATAGACATTGACAGAAAACAGAAGTCAGGATGTTCTTTTATTTACTCTCTCTCTCTGCCAGGCCACAGAATGGTAGTGGTTGTCCCAGTCAAATCAGGCAGTCATCTCCTAGAGCTGCAGGTCTTGCTGGGTCCAAGAAACAGTTCCATTGTCTTTCTCCTTCAGGCGTAGTCATAAGGCGGTTGGTTGTTACTAGGCTCAGGTGCTTCACTCTTCCTGCCTGTACTTTCACAAATGATCCCTTTAATAAACTTTCCTCAATAAACCCTTTGAGAAGGCCATCTGTTTACTGACAAAGACAAATTGACGTAAATTCCTAACGTATAAAAAATATGTGATTAACTGATCATTCATAGTCTTTCCATCTTTGAGTGTCAGTATTTGTGGTCTTCTGACCACTCTATTTGCATAATTTGTGGTACGTTGAGGCTGATATCTTACTTCTCCCTCAGTTTGAGGGTATTCAATGCCTGTAGAGTTCCTTCTGATTAGGTTTCATGTCCAAGTTATTCAAGACTAGGCTCCTGATATTTTAGTGACTTTTCTGTGTGTGAATTTACTCCTCTGCTTTTTTTAAAACATAATTTTAAGGAACCTAGAAATGCCGGGAGACATGGGAAATATATACATGGATAAAAAAATACCCATAAGAACATTAAGATCTAGTACATTAGAAGAGTTAGCAAAACCAAGAAACACTATCAATCAATCAATCAGTCAATCAATAAAAAGAAAGAAGAAAACAACACGTTTTTATTTTTCCTAATCCTCTGGTCCTTGTCCTGAGAATATTTATTATTATACATTTAATGCTGTCTAATACCACTGGAGTGAATTTACCAAGATTTATTTAAATATTTCTCTCTTAATTTATATATAGTTTACTTCCACTTCTTTGCTAAGTAATCAGGTTTTTTTTGAATGAAATATCTTCAGTTTATTGCATCTGTGGATATGTAGAGAATGCCTAATTCCCATACATAGCCAATATAGTGTAAATGACCACATTAATCAAACAATAGTATTCATATCTGTTTGGATGTAAACCAATGTAGTGAAAAATATGGATTTTCTTAACTCGTTCCCATTTATATTGTGATTTTTTAACACAAAAGTAGAATGGGATGATGTATATAAATACTAGAGTTGATAACAGATGTCAGCTTAAATCTGATTACAAAATATTTAGAAAACAGGTGCATAACTTCAATTTTAATCTTCAAATAAGGATCCGAGGTTTCAAAGCTTGCTCTCAAGAAGGAGTTTGGCACATTGTCAGGATAGTATCATTACAGCAGTCTTTGCAAACAGCCGGTACCCTCTAGTGTACATTATCAATAAAACCTTCACATAAAATGAACAACACTGCCTTTCTCTTTAACGATTACCATTTCTCTACAGTCTGTTTGTTTTAATATTTCCAAGCATGTAATCAAGCAACAATTACCTTGGTGAAATGATGAAACCTGCTGATTATAAATAATTCTTAGCCATGGTGCAATCCATAAGAGTCTATTTCTTGGTACAGGGTTATAATTCCTATTCATGTTCATGCCAGTTGAAAATTTATATTGATGGAAGTATTAGACCTCAATGTAGTTCTTATCTAAAACTCTGTCATGGGTTATTGATTTAACTGACATTTAAACTATCATAGCATATCAGAAACATACACAAAGCCTTACATACCCTTGTCAAAGTCAATAAAAATTCAGGTACAGAAAGCAAAAAAAACAGTAAAATGGAATATTATATTAAGTTAGCTGCTTTCAGGAATCATCTGGATTAACCAGAATTCCTATTATTTCTGGCATAAAGCCTGGAAGCCTAATTGTGTGTATTGGGACAACCTCAGCATCACCCAGATGCTATAGCTAGTGCATAATGGATTTTTTTCCAACTTCAGTATTATGCCATTGTTCTCAAGCTCACACTGGCTTTCCTATATATCCTAGCATGAAGAGATCAAATATATTCAGGATATGCACACTTGGGACCAGAAAAGAGACAGACACAATCCTACAAGAAGACTTGCTTTCTTAATTTATTGTGAGTCAAAGAGTGATGGGCTTAAAATTATTTTGGAAAACCAAAATCCTAACAGCATCACAGTCATTTACCAGTTAATATGCTTGGTTATTTGTACTTTACTGTAACAATTACATTTTGTGGTTATTGTATAGGCTAATATTTCAAAAGCAAATTGCTTGTCAGAGGAAGTTAAGCATTCCTAAGAATGCACATTTATCACCTCAAGGAAATGGCTATTTATTCCTAACAAATAAACAGATAAGCATACAACAGAGTGCCTTCATGCAAGAAAACAGGCTATGCCCACTTTTCATTTTTAGGTAAATATCATTATTTTTTTAAATAAACCTGATAAACCAGTATTTAAACCATTCTTTAACAACTCCAAGAATACAGATTGAGTAGAGGAAAATAAGAAAATAATTTGATCATAAAAGCACATCACCTCAATATCTCCTCTGCCAGACTCTGCTCCATGTGCCCCATTTACTCACCACGACAACACTGCAGCATACGAATGATTGGTCCCATTTTACAAGTGTTCAGGGAAGTTATATGACTTGTCCAAGATCACACAGCTTGACCTATGCCTAGCTGTCTTGCAAGCCTGTGTTTTGATTCTGGCAATTTAAACAACAACCAAAAAAGCTAAATTAAAATAATAAGGTTTTATTGTGGTCCTTAGTTACTTTCCTTTACAGCATGAGACTTTGAGAAAAAAAAAACATTAAATTTTGACAATTGGCAGAATGTGTGTGGAAAGCTGAAGTAAACACCACTCTCTCTCTTTCTCACACACACACACACACCCTACTCCAGCTCTGAATCCTCAGACTAGTCAGATAGGAGTAATTTCTTTTCGAAGAACCAGAAAAGAGACAATTGGAAAATAGATTCTAACCAAGGTTTTCTCCAATCATGCAATGGCTTCTGGGAAGATGAGAGGAAAGCAATACAAAATTAAATTAGTCTCTATGGTTAGATAAATTACTTTTTTTAGGACTTGCTAAGCACGCCAGAAAAATATTATAATCAGAATAATCATATCCCTTTATATAATAAATGGACATTTTCCTTTGTTTTTGCTGTTTATTTTTTACTTTAGTATAATTCTGATTGAAAGTTGCATATCTCTTCACAATCATTTTAAAAAAGAACAAAGTTATGTGAATCTGAAGTATGTACTATTGGGAGTATATGAGTAAATGTCCATTTCTGTCAGAAGTGATTAGTCATTTCCACATTTTTCTACGATTTCAAAATTCTGCAGAATGATTTATGAGATGGCTTGAGGAAATCTTATTTCCTACCCAGTGAATGAGAAAATGGATCCAAATGAATAATTAGGGAAAAAAAGGAGTAACTTCAAGTAGTTAAATCTTAATACTGGGCTCTGATAATATATTTAGCAAGAATCCTGGAAATTAAAATTATTTGCTGTAAAAATCCCATGAATTTATTGCAGAAACCTTTAAACATAGGGCAAATCAGCCTTAGACCTTTTCTGCTGGTAGATGAAACTGTTCTGATGCCTGTGAATGCTTCAGCATAGATCACAACCTTTGCACCTGCCTAGACACAGATCTTCATACACACAGCTTGTTTTGAACTGAATTAGCCTTGCAAGTCAAGAAGTGAAGCAATATTTGGTTAGGAGAGTTAGTCCTTCCCAGTGTCAGGCAAGGTGACAGTTCAAGAGCAAAAAATAGATTATTTTCAAAAAAGTTTAAGATATGCATTATTTTTACTTATGTCATTTATCTTCTTTCTTTTATAGACTTTTTAAAATAGCTTTCAAAATTTGAAACTACTCTAATTACAAATGTTAGATGAGTGAATATTTCTTATTTTTGAAATTATACTTTGATTGTTAACCATTCTAGATAATGACAAATGTCTTTTATCTGGAGGAAAGGCCATGAAATCTGCTGTAACACTATATATTGCTTTTGACAGGCTTTAAATATTTTATAATTTACTTCCTCAAAAACATAGAAAAACTCATCATTCTAGAATGCCATAGCATGAAGAGAATGAAAATATAGAGTAAAGATTTGCAATAATATTAATATAAAGCAAATATATTAAAAATAAGGATTTGGATGAATACATTTCAAAATAATAATAAAAAAGGATACAAGCATTATTCAATGATATTTATAATTATAATAGGTATTTGAAACTATTATTAATTGTTGTTGCTCTTAGTTGCCATCAAGTCAATTCATACTCATGGTGACCACATGTGTGCAGAGTGAACTGTTCCATAAGGTTTTCAAAGCTGTGACTTCTTGGAAGCAGATCATCAGTCCTGCCCTCTGAGGAGCTTTGGGTGGGTTCAAACCACCAACTTTTGACAAATAGTTGAGCCCTTAACAGTTTGCATAAGGAGATATAAAATTTGGAGTGATATATTATTGCTAATAAAGACTGACATCAAGAGTTACAAAACAAAACAAAAATTTCAGAGGTGGTTGTGTGCATTACAAAATCTTCATGGTATTATTTTCTTTAAATTGCTACCCCTGTACTTAACAAAGATTTGCATAACATCTTACTACAAATTAAATTATCTAGACCATTTTATGTGGGGCTCACAATCATCATGTGAGGTACATTTTATTATTCTCATAAATTTGCTGATAAGAAAAAGCTTTAACGTTTGATAAATATTAATACAACAGTTAAAATTTATTCATGACAATCTACACTTTTAATCAAGCAAAATGATGAGACAAGTTGTTGAACATCAAAAACCAGTTGCCGTTGAGTTCATGCCTACTTATGACCGTATAAAATAAATAAAGCTTAATATTAAATTATATAAATAAAATTTACATTTACAATCCAAAATGATACACTATCTATTATAAAAGTGGTTTAGGGAAAAGGAAGAGAAAAAAACTACCGAGCAATTAAAGATGGATTTTAGATAAATATTCTATAGGTATGTAAAAGATATAAACAAGGGTGTTTTTTGATGTTTTTCTTATAATAGCAAAAACTTAAATAAATTTAATGTCCAATAACAGAGAAATGGTATTCAAAATATAACTTCATAAATACTATGTAATATTATGCATCCATTAAAATAAATGAAATAGCTTTATATGTGCTGATGTGAAAGGATCTTTAAGAATTTATGTTAAGTGAAAAGAGTTTGTTGCAGATAGCAGACACTCATTCAGAAAGTATTTATTGAGCCAATGCTTTATTCTAGGTGCTGTTCTAGACTCTAGTGTCCCATTTATTTTAAAACAAAAACAAAATTAATCCTTGCATTTTTATTTTGTATGTATCTATGAATATAAATTGACTGAAAAGGTCTGGAAGCAAACAAGTTATTTTTGAGAAGCAGAGAGAGTTAGATTTTGATGAAAGAAATCATATAAAATTGTGTACCTATATTGTTTATTTTTTTTAAATAGATTTCTTTGTGTATCAGTTGTATAATTAAATTTTTAATCAAGTCAGTATTAGTTTTTATAATAAATAATGAAAATGGGACTTGAATATGATCTTTTGATCCTAAAACTACATTTCATGGCATAAATTTATGTTGTAGAGTCAAACTATGTATACTTACTATTTAAAAGACAAATTAGAAAGGATACACAATTTTTGACAACAATTGTCATGGAAATCTTATACATATGTAAGTTACATTTCCTTCAGACAGAGTGCTATCTATATAAGCAGCTGTATTTGAGTATAAGGTCTCAGAACAAAAACCATGGAATTAAGCAAAATAAGAACATAAATAAAATAATTATAAAACTTTTCCAATTTAAAATCATAAAATTGTCTCTGTAACGATAGATATAAAACTGTAAGGATAAGTATTATGGGGCTCCAAAATCATTATAATGTGTGCATATTGTATAAAAAGTATCTACTGACTATTTAACTTTTTCTAACATTAATGTTATGCAACCTTGAACTATTAAGATGTTTTTATTGTCTCCTCAAAATGAGGAAGAACCTTTAGATTATAGATTACATGGCACAGGAAATTTTTCAAAAATTTCTACAAAGATAAAATTATTGACTTTTTAAAATTAATATGCAAGTATAAAGTAAATTTTTTTTAAATCAACTCCTAAATTAATAGGAATAATAAGTATTCTTGAAGGTGATGATAAATATCTTGGTTATTTTCATAATATCAGTATCTTTTCTACCACATCCCTTATAATCTTCATAAACTACTTATTTATAAAATTCAGTTTGTATGAGAATCTACTATCTATTAGAACAAAATAATGATGCAGATGGGGAACATATATATATGGAGTCCTCTCTCTGGCCTTTACCTAAAAAGCATCTATGTTTTTTAGAGGAAAAAAAAAAGTGATTTCTAAGAGTTTCTCACAAATTGCAGAAAGAAATATAAATTCATTTCAGTATTGCATCCCAAGTTAAGATATTTTGGAAAATCTTTGACCTAATTGTCAAGGTGGTAAGAATTTGAGTATGGCTTTCAATCAGGCAGATATGAAGATTTGAAGCAGTAAACATGAATTAAAAATGTAGAATGCTACATTCTAGTCAAGATTTAATAGAAGAGAGTCATAAAAACAGAACAAAAAATTGTCTCTGGTTTTGGTAATGTTTACTAAGAGAATATTTTTGTTGAATATATCAGTTTTGAAACTTGACCAGGACACTGATGAAGATTTTAACACATATCTTTTCTGATTATATTTGCCAGCAGTTTATTCCATAGAAGGCTTATGTACATATAATGCTAAATACAATGCATACTTGAATGACATCTCTTGTTATCTTGACTTTGTACAGATAAAAAAAACTTAAAATTAAATTCGATTAAAGAGTCTCTTCTTTATAGACAAAAAAATATATCTAAAATTATGCTTTGTTACAGGCAGGGAGAGGGTGAACCATGTAAGTCAAATGAAAGAGAACATGAGATGTATGGTAGCCATTTAGACTAATACCTAGAAGTATGTTCAGCTATCAGATTTCAAATGACAATTGTATATAGGTAGGAAATTCAATCAGATATTTACAAATTAATGTGGCTAAAACAGAGAAAGAGCAGTTGTCAGTTTTGTAATAGTATTTACCACGGTGCAAGTGAGCCTCTTTCTTGTAAAAGCAGCATAATAATAATAACATCAATAGTAATTATCATTTTAATCTTCCTAGTTTGTCTTAGTCTGGAAGCTCCCCTGAAACCTGTACACTATGGGTGATCCTGCTGGTATTTGAAATACCAGACTAAGACAAACCTCAAAGAAGGATCTGGCGATCTATTTTGGAAAAAATGGCCAATGGAAAACTTATGATAAGCGGTGAAACATTGTCTTATATAGTGCTGGAAGATGAGACCCTCAGGTTGGAAGGCACTCAAAATATGACTCGGAAAGAGCCGCCTCCTCAATGTAGAGTCAGCCTTAATGTTGTAGATGGAGTAAAGCTTTGGGAACCTTCATTTGCTGATGTGGCACAACTCAAAAAGAGAAGAAACAGTTGCAAACATCCATTAGTAATGGGAACATAGAATGTACAAAGTATAAATCAAGGAAAACTGGAAGTCATTAAAAATGAAACAAAACATTTGAAGACTGATATCCTAGGCATTAGTGAGCTGAAATGGACTGGTATTGATCATTTTGAATCAGATAATCATATGGTCTACTATGCTGGTAATGACAAATTGAAGAGGAATAGCGTTACATTCATCATCAAAAAGAACTTTTCAAGATCTATCCTGGAGTATAATACTGTCAGTGACGGGATAATATCCATATAACTACAAGGAAGACCAGTCAAGATGACTGTTATTCAAATTTACTGCCCAATCACTAATGCCAAAAATGAAGAAATTGAAGATCTGTACCAAGTACTGCAGCTGAAATTGATCAAACATGTAATCAGGATGTATTGATAATTACTGGTGATTAGAATGCAAAAGTTGGAAAGAAAGAAAGATCTTTAGTAGGAAAATATGGCTTTGGTGATAGAAATGACGCCTGAGGTCATGTGATAGAATTTTCAAGACCAACGACTTATTCAT
Source organism: Trichechus manatus latirostris (assembly GCF_000243295.1). Classification (NCBI taxonomy): domain Eukaryota; kingdom Metazoa; phylum Chordata; class Mammalia; order Sirenia; family Trichechidae; genus Trichechus; species Trichechus manatus. The sequence continues at coordinate 193,773 of NW_004444034.1, forward strand.
TGCAAATACCTTTTTTCAACAACATAAATGGTGACAGTACACGTGGACCTCGCCAGGTGGAATACACAGGAATCAAATCAATTACATCTGTGGAAAGACACAATGGAGAAGCTCAGTATCATCAGTCAGAACAAGGCCAGGGGCTGACTGTGGAACAGACCATCAATTGCTCATATGCAAGTTCAAGCTAAAGCTGAAGAAAATTAAAACAAATCCATGAGAGCCAAGTTAGGACTTTGAGTAAATCCCACCCAAATTTAGAGACCATCTCAAGAATAGATCTGATGCGTTGAACACTAATGACCAAAAACCAGACAAGTTGTGGAATGACATCAAGGCCATCATACTTGAAGAAAGCAAAGGTTATTAAAAAGAGAGGAAAGAAAGAAAAGACCAAACTGGATGTCAGAAGACACACTGAAACTTGCTCTTGAACATAGAATAGCTAAAGTGAATGGAAGAAATGATAAAATGAAAGAGCACCGAAAGAAAAGAACACACTGAATATTTCTCAAGCTGAAAGAACTGAATTAAAAATTCAAGCGTCAAGTTTCTCCCTATTGAAGGATACTACAGGGAAAATATTGAATCATATAAAAAGCATCAAAAAGAAGATAGAAGGAATACACAGAGTCACTGTACCAAAAAGAATTGGTTGACGTTCAACCATTTCAGGAGGTAGCATATGATCTAGAACAGATGGTACTGAAGGAAGAAGTCCAAGATGCACTGAGGGCCTTGGAGAAAAGGAAGGCTTCAGGAATTGATGGAATACTAAATGAGATGTTTCAACAAACAGGTGCAACATTAGAAGTGCTCACTATTCTATGCCAAGAAATTTGGAAGACAGCTACCTAGCCAACTAACTCTCCACAGATGTAATTGATTTGTTGAAAAAAGGTATTTGCAATGAATAAGTCGTTGGTCTTGAAAATTCTATCACATGACCTCAGGCGTCATTTCTATCACCAAAGCCATATTTTCCTACTAAAGATCTTTCTTTTTTTCCCGAAGAAACGTGATCCAATTGAATATGGAAATTATGCAACAATATCATTAGTATCACATGCAGGTAAATTTTGCTGTAGATAATTCAAAACCTGTTGCAGCAGTGTGTCAACAAGGAACTGATGGAAATTCAAGCAGGATTCAGAAGAGGATGTGGAACAAGGGATATCATTGCTGATGTCAGATGGATCTTGGCTGAAAACAGAGAATACCAGAAAGATGTTTACCTGGGTTTTACTGACTACACAAGAGCATTCCATTCTGTGCATCATAACAAATTATAGTTAACATTGGGAAGAATGGGAATTCCAGAACACTTAATTGTGCTTGTACGGAATCTGTGTATACACTAAGAGGCAGTTGTTCAAACAGAACACGGGGATACTGTGTGGTTTAAAATCAGAAGAGGTGTGTGTCAGAGTTGTATCTTTTCACCATAGTTATTTAATTTGTATGCTGGACAAATAATCTGAGAAGCTGGACTATATGAAGAAGAACACAGTATCAGGATTGGAGGAAGACTCATTAACAACCTGTGATATGCAAATGATACCTTTCTTGCTGAAAGTGAACAAGACTTGAAGCACTTACTGATGAAGGTCAAAGAGTACAGCCTTCAGCAGGGATTGCACTTTAACAGAAAGAAAACAAAAATCCTCACAACTGGACCAATAAGCAACATCATGATAAATGGAGAAAAGATTGAAGTTGTCGAGGATTTTCATTTTACTTGGATCCACAATCAACACCCATGGAAGCAGCAGTCAAGAAGTCAGACAATGTATTGCATTGGGCAAATCTGCTGCAAAAGACCTTTTTAAAGTATCAAAAGTCAAAGATCTCTTTGAATACTAAGGTTCACCTGATCTAAGCCATTCTATTTTCAATCACCTTATATGCATGTGAAAGTTGGACAATGAATAAGGAAGACTGAAGAAGAACTGACACCTTTGAATTATGGTGCTGGCAAAGAATATTGAATATACTACGGACTGCCAGAAGAATGAACAAATCTGTCTTGGAAGTACATCCAGAATGGTCCTTTGAAGCGCGGATGGCAAGACTTCATCTCACGTGCTGTGGACATGTTACCAGGAGGGACCAGTCCTTGAAGAAGGACATTGTGCTTGATAAAGTAGGGGTCAGCTGAAAAGAAGAAAACCCTCAAAGAGATGGATTCACACAGTGGCTGCAACAATGGGATCAAATATAGCAATGATTGTGAGAATGGCACAGGACCAGGCAGTGTTTCATTTTATTGTACATAGGATTGCTATGAGTTGGAACTGAGTTATGGGCACCTAACAAAAACAAGTAGCAATTATCTCAGCATGAGGTAATATTGTACTAAATTGTAGTGATAACTTTGAAAATGGTAGGGTTCAAATCACTATAAAAGGAACGACAATAATTCTGCTAGCCATAGATTGGACATTAAGAAGATAGAACACTTTTGCCTGCTGGATGTGGAATACACACACACACAAATAAAAGAAAATAAATATTTTTAAATTTCCACATAATTGATGCTGTTTTGTCAGAATTTGGCATTATGCAGATAATATATTTTAAAGATATATATATATTATTTTTTATTTTTAAGGGTATTTTTTAATCTAAATATTTTGCAATTATTTGAGATGGGTTTATTTAACTTTGAAATCTTATCAAAACAGACAGAAACTTCTTTCTTTTAAAAATCTGTTATTTAACACTAGACAGTCTAGTATATTTTATTTAGATTATATAATAGCTTTTTTTATGCTGCTGTTATTGCTTAGGGATACCTACTATTTTCCAAAACCAGAAGTGCTTTCAATAATAAAAGACTATAATCAAACGGTCATTTTCAACCATGAAATCGACAAAATACTATAGATTCAAAAGCAAATATTGGAGAAAAACAGTAAAATAATACTTAAAATATAGGTAAAATAACTCATCTAGAATTTTTTATTCAACCACAATTGCCAGAGACATACATCCTCCACTTGCTAATGGTTTGACTTTCAGCAAGTTATTAACTTCAAGATTTTCCTTCTGTAAAATGAGGATCTCAGTAGTATCTACTTCATAGGGTTTTGTTATGAATAAATGAGATAATGTGTAAAAGATATTTTTTCCTAAAACATAAAATAGGAAAAAATATTAATAAAACAATTGCCATTGAATTGACTCTGACTCATGGTGACCCCATGTGTTTCAGAGTAGAATTGTGTTCCACCAGGTTTTCACTGGCTGGTTTTTCAGAAGTAGATCACCAGGCCTTTCTTCTGAGTCACCTCTGGGTGGACTGCAACCTCCAACCTTTCGGTTAGCAGCAGAGTACTGTTAACCATTTGCAAATTGCACCCTCCAGGAGAGGACATAGCAAAGGAATAATTTAAATTCAAAATTAATAGCAAAGTCCTCAGAAGGGGTAATAAAAATATTAGTAATTTGAAAAATCATATAAAATGAAAGCACTGGGTAAGAAACTTATCACAGAAATCCTTGTCACAGAAGGATTAAAACAAAATATAAAATCAAAATAGTAAGGAGGCAAATTGCAGTCAAAACTTTGGGGAACAGAAGAGTAATTATTTTTCCTATATTTCTACTTAGTTGTACACTCCCATTATATTCAATAGATGCATAAAGTCTACATTTTCCATTTCATGATTAAGTCATTGTTTCAGTGTTTTCTTGGCTATTTTCAGGTTTTAATAAATCAATTCAGGATTTAAGTTTCATCTACTGAAGATTCAGTCCCTTCACCGTCTATATCCTTGGAATGTGGTTGACGTATGTCAATAGGGAGTTTGATTGACGTATGTCAGTAGGGATATCCAGTGCTCAGTTGGGATTTGTCCATATTGGTTTTTTACCGCCTTTGGGTATAATCCCCACTGACCCTCAGTTGTCATCAATCCCTGAGAGGCCAGATAACACTGTTCCAGGTATAGTACCTTCTCAATACATCTTTACAACTTGAATCCTTCCTGCCAGAAGTTTAAGAGCCCTTTTGGTCCAACTTTCTTCTCATAAGCCTTACAAAACTTCCTGAGAATACTGGAAATCTTGGCTGGCCTTCCTTCACAACCCCTATTCCCATATACCCTGGTAGCCATTGCTGCACTACTGCTTTGATGCCAGGCTGGATGTAGGTTTCTGTATCAGAATTCTAGTCTCCAAGCAGGCAACTGGTCAGTGAGTTATAGCTTCTCTCTACTCATGAGTTATCTCCAACCTACAAGGAATACCCAAAGTTAAATAACTCATTCAAGATCTGCCTTAACTATTTAGGAGCAAAGCTGGGACTGGAAATAAAACCTACTACTTTCATCACTCATTTCTAATATTCACTGGAAGTCTGGTCACTATCAAACTTTTATTTGTAAAGAAAGTAACTGTAATTGGATATTCATTGTGTTTTGACTTTGTTATTATTTATAAGACTATTTATATGTTGTCTTGATTGGATTCTGGTTCATTTCAAGAATCTTGGTGCTACTTCATAAAGTATTTTTGCAAAGTCTCATCAAAGTAAAAAGATACACAGTGCTTATTAAAGTCCTTTTGGGCTCTTATGCTTTCTCTATTTTTCCACATCTTTTCCTTAATCTATCTTTTCTAATTGCACTATTATAAGATATAACTTAGTTCACTTAGTTTATTGTGATAAGTTGTTACAACTTTTTCAATTAAGAGTATTTCAGCCATAAAACATATATGTGATAATTTGGAATCTTGCTTGAATAACTTCAGTAAATATTTTGTTTCTCTTGTGTCCTGAAACTACATAGACGACGACAAGAAGAGAAGACAGCAATATAGTAATTATTACATTGGCCACTGAAAGCACCCTTTATTTATACGAAGCTCAAGTGAAAAGACAGGTGTTATATTTTAAGATTAGACATTTATAACAAGTAATAGGTGCCCCTAATCTAACAAACTTAATGGATGCCAGAAAATGCTTCTCCTTTCTCTCTACCTCCTCCAGCTTGTTGGAACTTTAGACCATTTTAAATTGCTTCTAAATCATTCTTCTTGTTCACCAGGGATTTTCATCTCATAAAATGTACAGTTTTTCTCTTTTCCTGTTCTGACTCACTTTGGTTTAACTCTGAATGCTTTATATCTTTGCTATTCAAGATTCGATGTATGAACTAGCAGCATCAATATCATCCAGGGACATTTCTGAGACAAAGAATTTGAAGTACCACCCTGTTGGTGTTGTTGGGTGTGATTGAATCAGTTCCAACTCATAGCGACCCTATATGACAGAGAAGAATTTCCCTATACTGTCTTCTTGGCTGTAATCTTTACAGAAGTAGATCACCAGCTCTTTCTCCTGCAGAGCCACTGGATAGATTTGAACCACCAATCTTTTGCTTATCAGCCAAGCACTTAACAATTGTGCCACCAAGGCTCCTTAGTATCACCCTAGAACTACCGAATCAGACTCTTCCATTTCAATAAGATCCCCAGGGGATTCATAACGCACGTTAACGTTTACCAAGAACTGGGTTAGATGACAAAAGTGGAATTTACGTAGACAATGATTAACAACTATACCACTAAGGATAGTGCATGCCCACTAATACCACATAGACTGGCACCTGCCCAAGTCCACTCTGAGGCTGCTTATGTTCACTGCCAATATTGATGATGTTTGCACCGAGGGCACTGTCTTGTCACTGCTAGAATAACTGTAGCACCATCTCCTGTCACACCTTAGACACTACTTAAAGTTCTTAATGCTGTATGTTAAAGGAATGTTTATGTGTTTGCTTGCCCTTGATCTTTTACTACAGTTATCCTACCCTAGGACTGAAAACAATGAATCCAAAATGGCTAGTCAGAGCGCAATCTGAGTTACATATATTGTACTTTAATTAGAATTGTTTCCCCTCTCTGATATTGGCCAATTGTCTCTGAATCAACTTAAATATACTCCATTTTCTCTAGGGATAATTTCTTTCTCCCTAAAGCTCCCTGGTGTTAAAAGAAAATTTCTAGTAAATCCATGCCCATTTACGCCAACAGTGCGCCTAGTCACACCTGAATCATAGACACAATTTATACACTTTTTAAATATCTGAACTTTTGTGAAATAAACCAAAAAACCAAAACCAAACCCATTGCCACTGAGTCAATTCTGACTCATAACAACCCTACAGGACAGAGTAGGACTGTGCTATAGGGTCTCCAAGGAGCAGCTGGTGGATTTGACTGCTGACCTTCTGGTTAGCAGCCAAGTTCTTAACCACTGTGCCAAATAGGACTAGAGATATCCAGAATTACCAAATTGCTTGTTTATTCTCTATTTTGTTTTAAGGAGAAGGGTTATTTTGACAGATTGATGGAACATTTAAAAGTTTCAGGATGATAGTGTATAATTTTCCACAATTTGGGGAAATGGTATATTCTATAAGAAAGTACACCTGCCAGTCTTACAAAGAATGTGCAAACCTCTGCTGAATATGTGCATCTTGGTGATAGGTGTAGGGAGAAGTTTCTTTGACAGTCTGAAAAATTTCTTATTTAATCCAAGTAGAGTAATTGATGTTCTATGAGTAAATTTATGGACAAGTGTATTTGTGTATTCTTCTACTAGGACTTGAAAAAAACAATGAATTAGGATGTAAAGTTATCTCTCTTCCTTCTGTAGACAAAGAACTGTCATTTGGCTCCTGGAAGGATACCCCCTGCCATCGGTATCATTTTCTACCTCCTATCTGGCACAGCTCATGTTGTGTACATTAGAATCAGCTCTATGAACAGAAAGAAGCAAAGGTAATCCTGAAAAAATATTAAGATAGTGTTTCTTTCTGACACTTAGTCTCGTATCTGTTGCCTTTTATTTATTTATTTATTTTTTCTCTTTAAGCCGACACTTCAATAAAAAAATAGGATTGCAGGCAATCTAAGATTTTGATAGGAGATTTTAAAAAAAGTTATTCTATGCCTACCTCAATATGTTATGGATTTCAAATGCACTGTTTTCTTATGTCCACTTCTAGTACAGTTAAACACATTCTACATACTTATCACCAAAAAAGTGAAAATGATTTCAAGAAATTCAAACCCAGTTATGAATACTTCCATGTTTTGGTAATGAATGCAATGTTAGAAAATTACAAAGAGTTTTTTTGGGAGATCCCAAGCCATTGTAAGGGTATTTCTCTATTAGGAAATATTGGCTCCGGTGGTTTGCACAGTATGTGGAAAAAGCAGCAAGTAGAACTGCTTTTGCTTTATAACGATACAGCAGAGCATCATTTCCATTGTACTGGAAGAATATTTTTAAGAGAAATTTCACTGGGTTGTGAGAAGTAAGCTATATTACCTAAATCCCTATTGAAAAGATGAGGAATAGTGAAATTGGAAGGTTAAATGGTTTGCTCTCCATCTCATGCTAAGTTATTGGCAGAGGAAATATAGGAGAATAGCCTCTGGACTTTAAATCTGTTGCTTAGCTACTGATCCACAATAGCTCCCAATTGACTTGAACTGCAGAGTACTAGAGAATTTGAAGATTCAAAAAGGATCATGCCTCCACTGAAATGAAAAGTGAAAAATTTTATACAGACTGTTCTATACGCAAACCATTTGATCATTCTTATAAAATAGATTCTTGTATTTATATATTCAGTTTTATTTTTGAAGTTTCATACTATCAAAAATAAATTCCTAGTTGAAATTGGGTTGTAAATATTCATTAAAAAATAACTGCCTCCTAGATCTACCTCAAATAATCTCTTTGAAATATATATAGATAGAGGAAAGTTTTCAAAGTAATCATATTTACTTAACCTCAGTTGTAATAAGGAAACCTATGGCAAATTTGAGGTGATATATGTTGTTATGCACCCTATTATCAGTTGAACTGTGTCCCCCAAAAAATGTGCATCAACTTGGCTAGACCATGATTCCCAGTATCGTGTGATTGTCCACCATTTTGTCATCTGATGTAATTTCCCTATGTGTTGTAAATCCTACCTCTATGATGTTAATGAGGCAGAATTAGAGGCAGTTATGTTAATGAGGCAAGACTCAATCTACAAGATTAGGTTTCGTTTTAAGTCAATCTCTTTTGAGATACAAAAGAGAGAAGCAAGCAAAGAGACAGGGAGACCTTATACCACCAAGAAACAAGAGCCAGGAGAATAATGCATTCTTTGGACCCAGGGCCCCCATGCTGAGAAGCTTCTAGACCGGGGGAAAATTGATGACAAGGACCTTGCCCCAAAGCCGACAGAGATAGAAAGCCTTCCCTGGAGCTAGCACCCTGAATTCGGACTTCTAGCCTCCTAGACTGTGAGAGAAAAAAATGTCTCTTTGTTAAAGCCGTTCACTTACAGTATTTCTGTTATAGCAGCACTAGATGACTTAAGACACACCCCTACTCTACACAGTGGGAACATGAAGCAGAATTGATCATTTTTTCAGGATTCAGATAGTAAGTATATTTTGATTTAAACTATGCAACAGGTCAGGGAAAATTTAGTTTTGGTTAGAACAGACTGGCAAGAAAAAGGTTTTGATTTCAAGTACCCACCTAACCAAAAACACAGATGGTTGTAATTGATCCATTGATATTTGCTTTCTTATTTCACTGAATACACTATACCAGAAATATCACTATGCCCTTCTATTGTCCTAATAAGTAAGAATTGGTGGCTAATTGAAAGCTAGCTCCCTTTCCAAGTATATGACTTGCTTACTTTGATGCATTTTGACTTCCACTATGCCCCATTGACGCCCTCTGCTGACACCATATCCAATTTTTCCATGTAGACAGGAGCAAACGTCCTGGGTGGTAGTATAGATGAGAAGATCCATGCAAGCTGCAGACTATAGGATTGCTCAGCTCCAAGGTTGGGTTATATTGGGCACCAAGGAAGGACATTTTACCTTTTTGAGACCACAATTACTTCCTGTCAAAGATAGCAGCCAGCAGAACATGCAGGATAACATGAATATGCAACTCTAAGATTTATTACTGACATTGAATTGACTATAGTGGGTGACTGAAGAAATTGTCAGTACTCAAAAGTCCTCTAGAGCTTCCAGACACCATGTAATGTTTTTATACGTAAATCAAATTCTTCTTATGCTCTAAGTCTTAATCTACAAAACCTCTCAGTCTCCACCCTAATACTATCTCCAGGATTACACTGGCCATAAGTTTACTTCATTTGCAAGTGCGTTTCTCAGTATAATGTCAGTAGCATCACGTGGAAGCACCATGTCTAGAGTGCTCTCAAAAAGACCCTCCAATTCATTTGGTCAAACTTCTCTTGGGTTCTTTGCTCATCTTACAGCCATGTTTGCAAACATGTAAATATTCTGTACTTTTTCTTTCTTATTTTATCAGTTTTCCATCAGGTATCGATGATCTGTCTACATTACATGAATTTCCTTTTATGCATGTATTTCTACTAATTTATTCCAATGATTTCCAATGTTTTGTAATATATCCACCACCACATTTATTGTCCCTGGATGAATACTGACTTGTCAACATAACCCATGAGAATGAGTAAAACAACTAGACATAAGAGCCCAATGACCCATCAATAGTCAAAATGGTCATAAGGAGAAAAACCCATATTAAGCATCCTGTATTTTGGGAACAAGAGTTTAAGATTAAATTAAGTAGTGATTGGTGTCATTTCTATCATTTGTTGTTTGTATATAGCAACTTTTCACCTTTCTCTTTTTTAACTGTGTTAACTGTTCAGTAGAAACATGAACATGGGCTAGGTAAAGCTATATCTTCACTTAGCTGGAGAAACCATTTTATAATAATGTAGACATATCTTCATTTCTAAATAATATTATCTTAAATTTTTAATAAAATAATATACCATTGAATTTTAAGAGTATACTGAACAAAAACAAGATTTGGTAAATATCAACTTGTCTATTGTTTTAACATTTTTACCAAAATTAACACACTGCAAATTAACATAAAGTAAAAGTGATATTCATAAGGGAATCTAATGTAGTAATTATGTCATCTTGAGTTATTATAAATAAATAAATAAATAAAAGGAAACAGATATGAGACTAAGTGTCAGAAAGAAACACTATCTTAATATTTTTTCAGGATTACCTTTGCTTCTTTCTGTTCATAGAGCTGATTCTAATGTACACAACATGAGCTGTGCCAGACAGGAGGTAGAAAATGATACCGATGGCAGGGGGTATCCTTCCAGGAGCCAAATGACAGTTCTTTGTCTACAGAAGGAAGAGAGATAACTTTACATCCTAATTCATTGTTTTTTTCAAGTCCTAGTAGAAGAATACACAAATACACTTATGAATCTCAGTACACATTTACAATTTTTATTTTTTAAACTACTTTTGATTGGATGGAAGTGGATTGTCTTCATTTCAAGGTGCTTGTTATACTTTTATTCCAAAAGTATAAACACCTGAAATAAATGGGATAGTCAAGGAAGGTTGCTAAGATTACACAGGCATTTGTGGGCAGCTAAAAACTCATTAAAATATGTTTGATGTTTAGTCAAATGGAGGAATAGGTAACAGAAAATAAAACATGTATGTGATAATTTTTCAAGAAATTCATTACATTAGCTTTCAATAACAACGAGAGAGAAAAAAAATCATTATATACCTCTATAGTCTGTATGTTTATAAAACCTTGAGCTGGTAGGATTTCATATAACTTAAAGACATTCTGACTGGTTTTCGTTCGTTTGTTTTTGGTTCTGAGCAAATGAAAGTTTCAATCTCTTTCCATTAATATTTTTTCTCTCTCATGACCTACCTGTCTGTGTTCCAGAGCTTAGTCACTCTCTAATACACTATTAAGTCCTAAGGCTAAAAAGGACTAATGACAAAAAAAAGTTTATTTCTGATAGAACCGGGAATTTAAAGTTTCTAGAGAAATAAAATAAAAGAATAGTATAATTTGTAACTTGTATTTTAAGAGCAAGTTAAGGTATCAAAACCTGTATCTTAAATAGTTCAGAAAGTGCTAAATCAAAACTATATTCTCATTTTAAAAATTCATAAGCTTAGAGTATTTCTAAGTATGGTTGTGCAATAAAAAAAGAAAAGCTAAGAGACTGCATCAGCCTGAGACCAGAAGAACTAGATGGTGCCCAGCTACCACCAATGACCGCCCTGACAGGGAACACAACAGAAAGTCCCTGATGGAGCAGGAGAAAACTGGGGTGCAGAACTCAAATTCTAGTAAAAAGATCAGACTTAATGGTCTGACTGAGACTGGAGGAACCCCAGAAAGTATGGCCCCTGGACTCTCTGTCAACCTAGAACTAAAACCATTCCCGAGGCCAACTCTTCAGACAAAGATTAGACTGGGCTATGGGACTGAAATGATACCTGTGAAGAGTGTGCTTCTTAGCTGAAGTAGATACATGAGACTAAATGGGCAGCTCCTGTCCAGAGGTGAGATGAGAAGGCAAAGAGAGTCAGGAGATGGTTGAATGGACAAGGGAAATCACAGGTGGAAAGAAGGAGTGTGCTATCATAGTATAGGGAGAGCACTTAGGGTTACATAACAATGTATGTATAAATTTTTGTATAAGAGACTAACTTGAATTGTAAACATTCACTTAAAGTACAATAAAATTGAAAAAAAAGAAAAGCTAACAGTAATTTTTTTTTCAGTTGCCATTGAGTTGACTCTGACTCATAGTGAACCCATGTGTCAGAGTAAAACTGTGCTCCATAGGGTTTTCAATGGCTGATTTTTTGTAAGTAGATTTCCAGGCCTTTCTTCTGAGTTGCCTCAGGGTGGACTCAAACCTCTACCCTTTCAGTTAGCAGCTGAGCACATTAACTATTTGCATCACCATGAAATTATTAATGATTTGATTTCCTTTAAAAAAAAACTAATTTATTTCAGAGAATGTACTAGTAATACTAGAATGTGAATTTTTTTCAGAAAGAATATTACAGAATCTTAATTATCATTTTTAAAGTGAACACTATGAAAATCTTAATCACATACACCCCTCACTGAAATGGATCAGAGGAGAAACAACTGGCATTAATTGATAAAGTCATATGTAAGCTGGGCTTATATCAATTAGTATGCACCAGTATGAATATCTTGGTTGAAAATGTATTGAAATAATTCTGTACAGTTTGATAAATAATTGTGCTTCTGAGGCAGTTGAGTACCCTCTTTCCCCCAGACACCTCTCCCTAAACTTCTCCCATTCAATCAAGAAATGAATAGGGCTAACGCCTGGCATAGAATGGAGCTCCCAGTACCTGGGCTCCATGCAAAACCAGCATTGTCCTGAATATTTGGCTTCCTGCCATTTCACTTGATAAATATTGTCATACTATAAGTGAGCAATTTAAACTTTCTTAAATGAATGTTTCTATATTGACAAGTTATGAGAAATCATTGTTTTATACTTAAAGCAGTCTAATTTAGGGATGCAGTGTCTGTATCAGTCAGGGTCCAAACAGAGAAACAGAACCCTTAAGATACGTGTGTGTGTGTGTGTGTGTGTGTGTGTGTGTGTATTATAGATAGATGATAGATAAAAGATATAGAGATATAGATGTAATATATTCAATAGGCAATGTATAAATGCATTTATTTATATTTTTACATATGTATGATGTATGTATATATGTGTATGTATATATATACCCACAGGCATTAAGGGATGTATTAACAAAGAATTGGCTTAAACTGCTTTGGAGGCTGGATAAGAAAGACAGAAAATTATAGGACAATCAGGAAGGATCACTAGCAGGCTGCAAACTTATGGGCAATATCTGTTTAGGGTCTCTGAACACAGGAAATGCCTAAACCCTCTCTTACAACGGTCAGCTGATTAGGTCAGTATTGCCCAAGATAATCTCCCTTTTGATTAAAGTCAGTCGACTAGGGACTTTAGTCACATCTGCAAAATCCCTGCATAGCAGTTCCTAGGTTAATATTTGACTGAATAGCCAGGGTTTCTAGTGCAGCCTAGCCAAGTTGATACACCAGAAAGCTGTCACAGTATCCAAGTGTTCCCTTGCCAGTTTGAGAATGTGAGACTTGTCCATAAAAATGGAGTCAGTCTAAAGTAGAGCAGATATCTTAAAAAATATTTGTTATTATTTTGAAAGTTAACCTGGCAATATTAAAAATTAATATTTATGGAATATTTAAGCTATGTTGGGCATTTCCCAAAGTATTTTACATATCCCAATTATCTTCATTGTCTCACAGGTAGATATTATTATCTCCATCTTGGGAAATCAAGAATCAGAGATGTTAAGTAAACTGCTCATTTTTAAGTAGTATTGTTGTTGTTATTGTTATTGTTAGGTGCCCTTGAGTTGGTGCCAACTCATAGCAACCCTGTGTACAGCAGAACGAAATACTGCCCAATCCTTCACCATCTTCACAATTGTTGCTATGTTTGAGCCTATTGCTGCAGTGACTGTGTCAATCCTTCTCTTAGAGGGTCTTCCTCTTTTCGCTGACCCTCTACTTTACGTAGCATGATGTCCTTCTCCATCAAGTAGCGTAGCCATGTATAGTAACATATAGAGTGGGTATAAGTAGAGAGAGAAAAAGATATGAGTCAGCAGGTTAAGATGACTAAGGTTTCAAATAGCATTCAGACAGTGAATTAAACAAGATTAAATAAAAACATGAGTATGAGAAAATTACATTTGCCTAAACATAATGGGTAAATGAGAGTAATGAATCAAAAGTCACTTCGAGATTGAAAGTTTGAAAAACTATGAATATTGTGGTAGTATTTGTAAAAGAAAGAGATATTTAAAAGGAGACTGGTAGGGAGCCATATGAGTTTGCAGCTGAGACCTGAGTCTTTTCTAAGGAATAAACAGAGGACAGGGAATGCTGGTAAATGCAACCGAAGTACAGAGTAAAGTGAAGAGACAAGGAAACAAGTGAAATAAGAGAGGAAGTTAGGGGAATAAAATACATAGCATAACGAAAGAGGGGCTGATTAATCATGTTAAATATGAGAGTTTGAAAAGGATATATTAAGAGAAGGAGTTTCATGAAATTGCTGGAATGCTAGTTACTGAGGATAAAGAAGGGGCTAGGGATGAGAATATCAGATGAATTATTCATGTGAGGATTATTGCTGCAAGAGCAGAGAAACAATTGTGTTACAAGGGGCTATTGTCAATCAGATACTTATCTGAAGGGTTGTTTAAAGAAGGGAGTGGGTTGGTAGGAAGAAATAGTGTGTGATTCCTTCAAATAGTCACCAAAACTGACCACTCTCCCTTTCAAGTGATTGGGTCATTGGAGTTTGCATACCAAAACAGAAATGGTTTTCTTTTCTTCATCAATTACTACCTTTCAGCTTTAACTGTACTGCCATAGTGTTTTTATTCTCTTCCAGCTCCTTGTAATTCAGTACGCATTTTATATACACTAAAATCCCCAGACATTTAAATATGTATAGTCTAATTTGCATTAAGAAAAATATTCCCACGGAAATATAAGGTTAGTCTATGATGGAAAAAGTCTGAAAAATGCATTTTCCAGAGACAGAAAAATTATTTTCAGGACAGACTCTTACTGTTTTCTCCAGTGAAATTTCTTTTGATTTAGCGACAGGTTATTTGCCAGACGGCTGTCTTTTGATCCAAGTTACCTTAACATGGAATCCTCTTAACATCAATAAACGTTACTGGGCATGCACCAGGATTAAAGACAAGACTGGAAAAATGAATGAGATATAAAATAAAATAGAAAACATATAGTTGTAATATGGCAAGTTCATGTGAAGTTATGGGACTTTATCTGATAGTTAAAAATGATTAAATTTAATGATGCAAGTAGTTGATTAATGAGCAATCTCTTTTGTAAATGTTAATATTGACTAGTGGTTTGTTTTCCAAAATGATAAAGTCACAAAAATATTGTATTAAAAAATGGATCGGCATTAATAGTTTCCTTGGAAAAATGTTTACTCTTATAAACTAGATTATTTTCATTATTTAAATGTAGAATTGCTAGTTAACCCTTCTTTGTTTAACATAATATAGTCACTTAAGTGATAATATATGATCCATTTTTCTTACCTTTTATTCTGAGACTCAATTGTAAATCATATCACAAGACTATTTGTGTTGACATTTTTTAAAAATTATCAGTAAATGTACCAGTGGGTTTAGACTATTCAAAGTAAATTAATGTGCTATTTAGCACACAATCCTATGTTCTAAATGAATGTTTTAGTTCTAGACCAAAATAGGATATGTTTAGGAAGAAGGGATCTAGTGATACCTTACTAATCAAATAACTTAGAATTCTATCTATAAATATACAAGTATCCCTGTTATCTGCTTTTATCTTTCTGGATCTTAGGTCCACTGACTTGACAGAAATCATTCTCTAGACTTTTCTATTTTATGTTGGTAATATTCATCTCTAGTTAGTTTACTATTCTTCCACTTTTCTTCTGTTCCTCTACAAACTTATGTCAAATATTTCTATACATTAGAGGTAAAGATGCATGTGCTAAAACATACATGAATACTGAGACAAATCTTGCTTTCCTGTGTTCATTACTAGCAGAGTCCAGTTTAAGAATACAATGCAACACATTCAATCCTTAATCAGTGTAAATGGCTACTGGGTGACTAAATTTTGTATTGAAGTAAAACTTTTAGAGGCATCAGTCATGTGCCAATGTTATAAAAAGAACTGACAGCCTTCCAATCCAATCCTAACTGAATATTACTGTGGAGCTAATCTCACTTATGCTTCGATAATGTTCTTTCCTCTGGTTGAAACTTCTTTCTAAGTCCTCATTAACCTCTCTATATTACTCTAGTGTACTGTAGAAAAATTATGTTACCCAGTCTACATGATAGAATTTGATCTGAAATAAACCCATACCTGTCACACTAAGAAATAAATGACACTCCCAAGCCACAAATGACCAATGCAATTTCAAAAAGTCTACTCTGTTATAAATATGCGCTCTCTCAACTTCATAAGAGCAATACTCAGTAAACCTCATCTTTCCTGCCTCACCTTTATATAGTCATTTCATATGTGTCCACATACTGGCAGTCATATACTCTATACTTTACTCTTCATAAAATATAACTTTATCTTTGATATTGTGGCAAACTTAGATCATATGGGAAAATGTTTTTTGTGTCTTCTTTTGTGAGAATGCACTATTTGATAATTATGGAATATCTCTTATCTTCTACTTAGAAAATAAAGATAAAGGCATTAAACCCACAGTCTCTTTATAAGAAAATCTTTTGAATAAAATATCTTGCCATCAATTTACATCTACTATTCACTTCCTTCCTTATTAATTAGTTCATAAATGGCCTACTTTTACTTCTTAATTTTTTATTAGTTTTTATTACAGCGAAAAATAAAGGACAGAAATAGAAGAGAGAATAAAACTTAAAGCAGTTAGCTTTGTTATTAAAAGAATAGTTAGAATTAAATTATTAACATAAAGATTGAGATTTTCTAACCGGGCCAAATTTACATCCCCAGTAGTAGAAAAAGTTTAATGTAAAATATTCTATACTGAAAGAATACAATACTATACACAAAATAACAATAATGATACTGATCTACATTTACTGACATAAAAAGATTAACAGAATATCATTAAATAGAAAATTAAAAATATAACTATGTTACAGAAATATTGTGTGTGTATGTGTGTTTTAAACAGTAATTTTACTGAAGTGTTGCATATTGTTATTGGTTTTTGGGATATTTCCTCTTTCAACGTTTCTCTATTTCCTAAATTTAAGTATCTATTATTGGCATAAAAATATAATACAAATTAAATTAAACTAATTTAAATAGTTGGTTAGTCTGATTTTATAATATATATTTGAAGTTTATTCTTTGACAATTGATTTGACTGTTCAGTCACAACTGATGTGACATTTTTGGACAATCTGTACCTATTATGTAGACATCTAAAATAAGTTTATTAGCAATAATAATCTTAGTTTAATAATCATATTCATTTCTCTGGACCCAGAAAAGTATGTCCTATTTCACTGCAGTAGGAACAGAGAGACTGAGCAAGCTTCAAGCTTGGATGGAGACACTCAGAGGAGGAAATGGGGCCCAAACCCAGCTGCAGGAAGCATAGTCTAGCAGTGAGAATGTGTTATCCCAAAAGTATACTAACAGACAGTATTTGATATCAGACAATTTTGCAGACTGGAGAAAGGGGCAAGAAGTGTTAGAGATGTCTGATATATATAAAAAGAGGAAGATAATCGCTGGCCTAAGAGATATCAATATATGGAAATGTAATCAAGCTAATTTAGGGCATTTTGGTAGTCTCTGTGGAAATAGGAGAATCTTGCAAACAAAGTTTGGCAAAATGAACCAGACTCTACTTCTTGAAGAGAAGGATTTTTAAGACTGAAACAGATATTAAGCAAGTTAACAAGATTGATGCTCAGATACAGACTCAGGAAGAATCTTAGAAAAAATGTCAGAAGCTTTTTTCAGAAGTAGGGTAAAGTTAAAGCCAGACCAGAAGCAATGGTGACAACATACAGTCCTGAACTAGAGATCTATAAATTTCTCTTGTCTTTGGGTTTGGGAATGTAAATTGGGATAAAAGAACTGACTCAACAGAAAAAGATAATACTGGAGATAAGGGTAATACTAAATTGAGTGATAATACTGTAAAGTAAGTGTGAATGAACTCTCATATAATAGAATTGCTGTCCATGTTACACTAATAGACAAGCCTCTCTTACCAAAAGAAAGAAGATAGAGACTATAATACACGGAGGTAGTAGATGGCCTGATAGGGTGGTGGAAACATTTAGTCAGTACAATAGAAAGCAAATTCATTAGTTGAGAGTGAAGGTGTAGGAGAAAGCATGTTTGAGGAGAGAAAAGAAAATGAAATAATCATGCTAGAGACTTGGAAAGTGAAGAGACCAAGAAAATATATTTTGATTTCTAGGTATTAAAATTCACATTTTGCCACAATATTTCATGATAGACACAGCATTTTGAATATTTAGTTCTAATAAATCTGTAAAGATGATAAAAGGAAATCCTTCTATTATCCTTTGGAATTAGGCAAAACAAGGTTTAAATCCATGCTCTGTCACTTGCTGTGAGTTTTTAGCTAAATGACTTGGCTCCAGTTTGCACGTCGATGAATGGATTAGGTACATAGATTTGAGGGGTGTACAATCTGCTACACATGGGTAATATTCACCTATCAGTTAAACAAGTATTGATAATTCAATGACAACACAGCAAAGGTTTACTTCTCATTCATATCACCCTCTCATGCAGATCAGCAGCAGTCCTTGGAAGCATTCACTCAAAGTTAATTCAGTAATCTGGGTGACTTCTGTTTTAATTCCACCATCCTGGGAATTCTTCATGTCCAGACATATTTATGAAAAAGAGGGGTCACAAATAATTCAGTGTCAATCTTAACTCCTCAAACCTGAAATAACACATTATTTCTATTCTACATATTCTCCCTGGTGAGAACTTAGTCACATGATCACAATTTATCTTCAAAGGAGATCAGGACATGTGGTTTTTCCCTGTGCCCAGGAAGAAAAAGATGATGTGGTAAATACATTGCATTTCATCTCTACATCTATTAGTTACTCATAGTTAGAATTTTTTGTGAAGGCATATGGAAATCCTGTTCTGAAATAACAGAAATATTGAACTTTGGTAAATTTTTAATTACCTTGAGGAGGTTCATTCATAATTTTACAAAGAAGAATGGATTCCCTTGTATTTGACAAATAATAAAATCACTGAAAAATGTTTCAAAAGGTTACACTTTATTTATTTTATATGTAGCAGGATATTCACATTTAGACATATTGTATATAGGGGAATTTCAAGGACTGTCAGACACTCAATTTACTGTAGTCTCAGTTATTAAAATGATTAGACTGCAAACAGTTTGAAAAATAATACCAGAGTTAAATGCTCATAATTTAGGAAATTCATAAAATAAGAACTGTCACTGAGTATTCATCAGACAGAATAGATGTCAGAAGAGAATGGTATCAGACGATAATCTTCAAAGGGCTAAAAAACAGCAACAATCTATTAATCAAAATTTTATATTCAGTGGAAATATTTTTCAGAAAGGAGTATAGATATATAGAAATTTGCAAACAAATGAAATCTGAGATAATTGGTAGCCAGCAGACGTGAACTACAAGAAATGCTAGAGAATGTATTTCAGAATGAAAAAATATATATATGAAAATTTCAGTCTATATGAAAGAATGAGAGTCCAGGAAGTAATATATATAAAACGTAAGAGATCTGATAACACAAAATGTTGCAGAAGATATAGATCAATAAGTTACCTTATAAATCACTGGTGGGATTATAAATTAGTATAACTAACTTTGGAAAAATTTTGACATTACTTTGTAATGCTGCAACACTGTCTTTTTCTCTCTCTTTCTTTTTTAATTTCCTTCTCAGATAAAGGAAGGCAAGGTGATACATGAAGATATAGGGGAGGGCCACACTGAAGCATGTAGGTATGTTATTTTCAATATTCTAGTTGTGCTGGCTCCTGTGTTCACAGCTATTTATAATATTATTAAAAGTAATTGGTGTGTCATGAATTGGAATTCTCTTTAACCCAATCTTATTATTTTCCTGCTCTGCATTACACCAAGAAGAAATTTCTAATTTTTGTTAACCTCTGTTTTTATAAAGAGAGAATGAATTTGAAGCTTAAAGTGTTAGGCAGGTAGCAATATCTAAGGAGAATTTAATAACATTATTTTGCTTCACTATGCTTTTAGATAGCCCCTGAGTGGCAACAACAGTTAAACGCACAACTAGCCAAAAAGTTGGCAGTCCAAACCCACTGAGACACTTCTTAAAAGACAGAGCTGGAGATCTGCTTCCAAAAGGTAAGAGCCTTGAAAACCCTATGGAGCAGTTCTATTCTGTGCACATAGGATCTCATAAGTTGGAATCGACTTGACAGCAACCAACAACAACTTACTTTTATATATGATAAATGAGATTGGTTTTCCTTTACCATAATTTTATTGTTACCCTTTAAATTAAAATATTAGATAGGCTATTGAGTTGATATAAATACAATAAATGAAAGCAAAGGTGATATTAAGAGGTGTGAATAACTGAAAGTAGTAGACATATGACTGATATTTGGAAACAAAGAGTAGGTTTAAAGCAGATCCCTACACAAAATCATGTTGTTGTAGAACTGCTCCATAGGGCTTTCAAGGCTGTGACTTTTCAGAAGCAGATCACCAGGCCTATCAGAAAAAAAAGAAAAAAAATTTGTTGGTCTAAATATCTAGGCAAAATGAATATATATTTCACACAAATGTCCTCATTAAAAATATTTCTATGCTATGGTTAGTAAAGCACCTTTTATTTTGTTAGAATCTGACACATTTAGTAATGTTTATGATTTGGAGTCCTGGGGTAGTGCAAACAGTTAAGCACTCAACTAGTATCCAAAAGGTTAGAGGTTCAAACCCACCAGGAGGAGCTTCGGAAGACAGGCCTGGAGACCTGCTTCTGAAAGGTAATAGCCTTGAAAACCCTATGGAGTAGTTCTGCTTTGCACACATGGTGTCGTCATCAGTTAGAATTGACTCAATGGCAAATAACAACAACAATAGGCTAAATAAAATTATGTTCAAAATCAAATTAAACTTATAGCTTTTAAACAGCTTGTCTTATGCTGCATGTGTCTCAAATGCAGTAATGATACAAACAGTGGTATAATTTTCCACCCTGTACAATCATTATTTATCATGCTTTCAGAGTACTTTTTCTGTTGTGCATTAGTTATTTCGCTGTTAGAAAATACAACTACTCACTTAACGACTATCTCGTGATCCGACATTTCAGTTATGACAACTTTGAAAAACTTCTCAGGCAACACCTTGGGGACCACAGCCAGCCCAGGGCACCCTCCATAGGCTACCGTGAACGGTATGCCGGAGGCCCGAGCAACGACCGAGCCACACAAGGGACGGTGGCCAACTGGCTGCGGAATGCCTTC
This sequence comes from Trichechus manatus latirostris, assembly GCF_000243295.1. NCBI lineage: Eukaryota > Metazoa > Chordata > Mammalia > Sirenia > Trichechidae > Trichechus > Trichechus manatus. The sequence continues at coordinate 214,817 of NW_004444034.1, forward strand.
TCCCGTTCATCTCCGACGTCTCAGTCCGGCCACAGAGGGCGCAGGGTGACTGTGGAATGGCCTGAGGTCAACCCGCAGGGGGAGGCTGGGCAAGGACCCAAAGGTGCCAGGGAGGTTGGTGGGAGGACGCAGGAAGAGAGGGTTAGGGAAGGGACCTGTGTGGGGCTGTGGGACTGGGGCAGATGGAGGACAAACGAGGTCCCTGCCCAAGGAGAGCAGCAGGCAGAGGACAAGAGGGGTCTCTGCCCAGGAGGGAGACGGCGGGCTGTGGGCAGCGGGAAACACCCAACCACCACCACCACCACTCCCAACCCCTGTGGGCTCCACGTGATGGGGAAGGGGGGCTTTCCCTGCCACACGCATCCTAAGACCACAAGACACAGGGGGCGCCTGACCGGCAGGGTGAAGTCTCCCACTCTTGCATAGTGCTGATTTCACCTAACCACCTGGTCCTTAAAACTTAACCATATCCATAAGTGAGGAGTGGGTGCATGATTCATAAGCTACTGTTCTTACGTAATTGAGGTTGAAATTAAAAATATGTGGGTTCTTATCATGACATGTAATATGAAGTTTTCAAAAATCCATTTTAGTCCACATTTCTATAACAGGCAAGAAGTGTGTTTTATATTCTACCTCATAAATTAAATCAAGCTAAAAAATGTTTTAGATATAATAAAGCTTAATATACTGAAGTATACCCATAATATGTGCTATTTACATAAATGATCACACATCAAAGTCTTAAAAGAGCATATAGTTGAAGAGCTTCAATATGATTCATTAGGACATTGAAAATCTTATTTGGAATACTTTTGAAAAACAGTTAGATTGCTCTGTGAGCATTATGATATTAATAAAAGTATGTCTTTGATGAATAATTAGAGGTAAATATTAATTTTAACCAAATAATAGAATGACTCAGTGTATAGTCATTAAGGAAACTCAATAACTATTCTGAGAAATTTCTTCTGACTATATGATACACATCAATAGAACTAAGCCCTAAATAAATTTCTATTTGACTAATAACTTATTTTAATTCAAACCATAGTATAGAAAATTCCTTTCTGATTTAATATATTTATCAACGATTCTTAGATTTATATTTATATACTATTTTCAGAAAGTATTTTAAATGTATATTGAAATGAATTGCATATTTTCCAGTTACATCTTATGGGATGTAGATGAGAGGTATTCATTATTGTCACCAACAATAACAAAATAAGGCCTAGTAGTAAATAATTTAATCAAAGTTTTTTGTTCTTTGTTTTTGTTAAGGATCATAGAAATTTGGTGCATTAACAAATTAAGAGAATAAATTTTAACTTTAAACTATAATTATTGCATGTGAAATGTTACGAGCAAATCTTAATTCTTACCCTAGATCCAAAAACACCAGGGGCTGACCTTAGATTTACTTTCTTGAACATCGTTCACCAACTATTTAGCAACACTATTTTAATGACTTCCTTTATATGTCTTTTCAAATCATCCAATTCAATTTTTTACATACAATTCTTTTCTTGCACTGACATTTCATTAGTTTAAAATAAATTTAACAGACTTCCAGGCAACATGGCACTATAGGCAGAAGCACCACACCGTCCCTCCACAACAAAGATCCAAAAAACTAAGACAAACACAGAAAACGGCAAACCTGAAACCTTAAGCATCAAACGAAGAGATAAAGAGCTCAGCCAAGCACCGAATGGAATTAGAAACTGACAAAAAACAGAGAGCTAGGAGACGTACATGTAGACATCCCCTATTGGCTAACGCAGCACGGATCTGCCATCTTGGACTCCTATCAGAGACCAGTGAACAGGGGGTATGAGAAAGCAGCTTCACGGAGCTTCCAGCAGGACACAGAACGACCGGTAACCAGCGATATATGCTTTCCCACCACTCACCCTTCTTCACCCCCACTCAGCCTCCTCTGCTTCCTGTGGCGACAGGCTCTTGGCCAGGAAGGACCGGCTTCCCCCTGGTGTTGCTTGGATTCCACCTGCCCGCGCTGGCTGGCTCCCTAAGTGCCATTTGTTGGCTGCTGGTGTTGCTTTTTTCCTCTTCTTTAGATTTCTTCCTTGCCTCACACCACATCCCTCTCCTTTCTCTCAAATATCTGGCTCCATTCACCATCTTTGCTTCTTCCTGAAAGGCTGTGAAATACCACTCAAATGTGAGACTGCTTCCCAGCCCATGCTGCCAAGCTTGTAGGATTCTGGGGTTTTTTTTTTGGTTTGTTTTGAATTGTTTGTTAATTGTTGTCTTTTTCTTTTCTCGAACTGGGAGCCCGTTCTAGCCGGGCAGTACTGTGCGGTTTGGGACCTACCCCCCTCAGTTTGTGCAGATGCACAGAGGGATCCCTGAGGGCATTTCTTTTTCTTGTTTTTTTTTTGGGGGGGGTGGGTCTTATTCCTTTTTTTTTCAATTGTTTCTTTTGTTTTCTTTTCCCTCTTTTTCCCTTTTTGTCTTTCTTCATTACTCAGTTTCTCATGTCTCTATACTTTCCTGCTCTTCCTGTCCCCTGAATAGCTGGCACTCTACCACTTCTAGCCTGGCTGTACTACATGGCTTGGGAGCAACTTCCCCAGACATTGCAGCCACACCAGTGGGATCCCTGGGTTCTTTGCTTTTCTTTTTTCTTTCTAATTTTTATTTATTCATTTTTTTCTTTTCTTTTCTTTATTTCTTCTTCTCCTTTTGTTTTTCTCAATTTCACAGTCTCTTATCTCTCCATTCCAAAGGCAGTGTCTCCTAGAACTCTTTTTTGATTGTTTGTATGTTTCTGGGTCCTGTTCCTCTCTCCTTTCTCTTATACCCATCTTAGATCTACACATCAAAATCTCCCCCCTCCATCCTGCCTACTTGCACCATGCACTGAACATCATACCACTAAGCAGCCAAGGCACAGCCTACTGGAAACTGCCCTGCCTGGTGGCCGTAGTAAGTGCCACAAGCAAACCATCCAAGCACCTCCGTTTCAGCTTGACCTACCCTGCTGAACCATATCTGAGTGATTGACCCTGCCAACTGGAGAAGGAAGCAAAAACTATCATGCCCACAAATGAGCAAACAACAAAGAACACACAGCCTGCTTGTACAGACATAGCAGTATAAAACAAAAAAGCAGGACAAAACAAACAAATATACAATCAATAAATGAGAAAAATAACTACCGAATGCCCCAAATACACAGACAATATCAAAACATTTATGAAAACATGACAGGATGGTTCCAGTAGGCATCCAAAATAAAACACCAGATGACCTTCCAGTAGAAGAAAAGGCACTAGAACTACCTGATAGGGAATTCAAATCTCTAATATTCATAGCTATCCAAGAGTTGAAGCAAAAGCAAAAAAAATGAGGAAAAAATAGATAAATTCATGGAAAAGTCAGACAAATTCATGGAAAATACAGACAAAAAATGGAAGAATATAGGAAAATAATGCAGGAACAAAATGTCAAAATAAAATTCACAACTAGAAATCATACAAAAACAACAATTAGAAATCCAAAAGATAAACAACAAGACTTCATTAACGGACTGTGTCATAGAAGGGCTGAGGAGCAGATTTGAAACTGTTGAAGGCAGGATCAGAGAAATTGAAGACAAACACTTGGATACAACTCTGTTTGAGGAAAAATCAGAAAAAAGAAGGAAGAATAATGAAGAGACCCTGAGAATTATGTGGGATACAATCAAAAGCAAAAATCTGCAAGTGATTGGAGTTCCAGAACAGGGGAGAAAACAGAAAACACAGAGAGGATCACTGAAAAACTGCTGACATAAAACTTCCCCAATATCATGAAAGATGAAAAGCTGGCCATCCAAGAAGCTCAATGGACCCCATACAGGATACACCCCAAAAGAAAATCACCAAGGCATAAGATAATCACACTAGCCAAAACCAAAGACAAAGAATCCTGAGAGCAGTTTGAGAAAAACAAAAAACCACATACAAAGGAGAAACAATAAGACTAAGTTCAGATTATTCGGCAGAAACCATGCAGGCAAGAAGGCAATGGGATGGTATATATAAACCCTTGAAAGAAAAAAATTGCCAGCCAAGAATAATATATCCTGTAAAACTCTCATTCAAATATGATGGTGAAATTAGGACATTTCCAGATAAACAGAAATTAAATGAATATGCAAAAATGAAACCAAACTTACAAGAATTACTAAAGGGAGTTGTTGGAGCTGAGAACAACCAACTTCAGCTCACAGGCTAAATCTAGGATGCAGGATCGTACTAGCCAGATACCAATCTAGGAAATGACCTCTCAAGGACTATCCAAAACCAAAGAAATACAACAGGGAATCAGAGAAGTTAATCTGTAAATGACAACAACATCAGAACAGTAAAAGAAGGAATAAATGGTATAGGTATAGAACCTTCTAATGGAGAGGAAGGTAAGGCAATACCCAGTAATAATAGACTGCTTCCAACTTAGAGAGATAAGGGTAAATTTCACGGTAAGCACAAAGGAAGTTAACAAACCTACTGATAAGTATAAAGCAGAAAAACATAAAGTCTCAGTAAAAACAAGACCTACAAAAACAAAAGAAATGAAAAAAAAATCCACAAACAAAAGGAATTCAACACAGGAAAGTAAGAGGAACAAAGAAAACGTGATCA
>NW_004444034.1:220319-226580 GCF_000243295.1 Trichechus manatus latirostris
ATAGCAATAAATGCACATATCAAAAAAGAATAAAGGGATAAAATCAAAACATTAACTACACAACTCAAACAAATAGGAAGAGAACAGCAAAAAAAAAAAAAAAACCCCACAACCACCAGAAGAAAGGAAATAATGAAGATCAGAGCAGAAATAAATGAAATAGAGAATAAAAAAAAAAAATAGAATCAACAAAACCAAAAGTTGGTTCTTTGAAAGGATCAACAAAATCGACAAACCACTGGCCAGACTGACTAAAGAAAAACAGTAGAGGATGCCAATAACCCAAATAATAAATGAAATTGGGGACATTACAAAAGACCCAACTGAAATAAAAAGGATCATAACAGAGTATTATGAAAATCTATATTCTAACAAATTTGAAAAGATAGAGGAAATGGATAAATTTCTAGAAACACACTACCTACCCAAACTATCACTAAGTGATGTTGAAAATCTGAACAAACCCATATCAAAAGAAGAGATTGAAAAGGTAATAACCACCCCCCCAAAGAAAGCCCTGGCCCAGATGGCTTCGCTGGAGAATTCTACCAAACATTCAAAGAAGAGCTTGTACCAGTATTACTCAAACTATTTCAGAACATAGAAAAGGAAGCGACACTTCCTAATATATTCTGTAAAGCCAGCATAACCCTGATACTAAAACCAGGCAAAGACGCCACAAAAAATGAATAGTATAGACCAATATCTTTCATTAATATAGATGCAAAAATTCTCAACAAAATTCTAGCCAATAGAAATCAGCATCATATCAAAAAAATAATACATCACAACCAAGTAGGTTCATACCAGGTATGCAAGGATGGTTCAGCATTAGAAAATCAATCAACGTAATCCACCACATAAATAAAAGGAAAGAAAACAATCACATGATCATCTCAATTGATGCAGAAAAGGCATTCGACAAAGTCCAACACCCATTCCTGATAGAAACTCCTGAAAAAATAGGTATAGAAGGGAAATTCTGAACATAATAAAGGGTATCCATGCAAAACCAATGGCCAACATCATTCTTAATGGAAAGAGGCTGAAAATATTCCCCTTGAGAACAGGAACAAGACAAGGATGCCCTTTATCACTACTCCTATTTAACATTGTGCTGGAAGTTCTAGCTAGAGCAATAAGTCAAGAAAAAGAAATAAAGTACATCCAAATTGGTAGGGAAGAATTAAAACTGTCCGTATTTGCAGATGATATGATACTATACAGAGAGAACCCAAAAGACTTGAGAAAACTACTAGAACTAATAGAAAGATTCAGCAGAGGAGTAGGATACAAGATAAACATACAAAAATCAGTTGGATTCCTATATATCAATAAAGAGAATGATGAAAAGGAAATCAGGAAAACAATACCCTTTAGAATAGCCCCTAAAAAAATAAAATACATAGGAATAAATCTAACCAGGGATGTAAAAGACCTATACAAAGAAAACTTCAAAACACTACTGCAAGAAACCCAAAGGGATCTACCTAAATGGATAAACATACCGTGCTCATGGAAAGGTAGACTCAAAATAGTGAAAATGACAATTCTACCCAAGGAAATTTACAAATACAATGCAGTCCCTATCCAAATACCAACAACATTCTTTAAAGAGATGGAAAAACTAATCATTAACTTTACACGGAAAAGCAAGAAGCCCCGAGTAAGTAAAGCACTACTGAAGAAGAAGAATAAAGTAGGAGGACTCACACTACCTGACCTTAGGACCTACTATACAGCTACGGTAGTCAAAACATCATGGTATTGGTACTTCAGATACATTGACCAGTGGAACAGAACTGAGAACCCAGATGTAAATCCATCCACCTATGGGCACCTGATCTTCAAGGGCCCAAATTCCATCAAATGGGGAAAAAACGAGTCTTTTTAACAAATGTTGCTGGCAAAACAGGATGTTCATCTGCAAAAAAATGAAACAGGATCCATACCTCACACTATATACAAAAACTAATTCAAAATGGATCAAAGACCTAAATATAAGGAGAAAAACTATAAACTTCATAGAAGAAAAAATACAATCAATGCTACAGGCCCTAACACACGGCATTAACAAGATACAAACCATAACCAACAACACAAACTCCAGAAGATAAGCTAGATAACCGGGATCTTCTAAAAATCAAATACCTATGCTCTTCAAAAGACTTCACCAAAAGAGTAAAAAGAGAACCTACCGACTGGGAAAAAATTTTCGGACATTCCAAGTCAGACAAATGTCTAATCTATAAAATCTACAAGAAAACCCAACACGTCTACAACAAAAAGACAAATACTTCAATTAAAAAATGGGCAAAGGAAATGAACAGACACTTCACCAAAGAAGACATTCCAGCGGCCAACAGACACATGAGGAAACACTCGCAATCTCTAACCATTAGAGAAATGGAAATTAAAGCCACAGTGAGATACCATCTCATCCCAGTATTAGTGGCACCAATCAAAAACACTGGAAATAACAAATGTTGGGGAGACTAGGGGGAGATCAGAACTCTTAAGCACTGCTGGTAGGAATGCATAATGATACAAAATTTTGGAAAATGATATGGTGCTTTCTTAGAAAGCTAGAAATAGAAATACCGTATGATCCAGCAATCCCACTACTAGGAATATATCTTAGAGAAATAAGAGCTGTCACACGAATAGACATATGTACCCCCACGTTTATTGCAGCATTGTTCACAATAGCAAAAAGATGGAAAAAACCTAGATGCCCATCAACAGATGAATGGATAAACAAACTATGGTACATACACACAATGGAGTATTATGCAATGATAAAGAACAATGATGAATCTGTGAAGCATCTCATAACATGGATGAAACTGGAGGACATTATGCTGAGTGAAAAAAGTCAACCACAAAAGGACAAATATTGTATGAGACTTCTACTGTAAAAACTCATGAGAAAGTTTGCACACAAAAAGTAACAATCTTTGTTGGTTAGGAGGGATGGGATGGGTGGGGGAGAAATACTAAACAGACAATAGATAAGTGGTAACTTTGGTGAAGGGTAAGACAGTACACAATAATGGGGAAGCCAGCACAACTTGTACAAGAAAAGGTCATGGAAGCTCCATAGACACATCCAAACTCCCTGAGGGACTGAATTGCTGGGCAGAGGGCTGTGGGGACCATGGTCTCAGGGAACATCTTTCTCAATTGGCATAACACAGTTTATAAAGACAATGTTCTACATTCTACCTTTGTGAGTAGAGTCTGGGGTCTTAAAAGCCTGTGAGCAGCCATCTAAGATAGTCTGCTGGTCTCACCCCTTTGGGAGCAAGGGAAAATGAAGAGAACAGGATACAAGGAAACGATTAGTCCAGAAAACTAATGCACCACAGCTACCACAGCCTCTACCAGACTGTGTCCAGGACAGGTAGATGGTGCCCAGCTACCACCACTGACTATTCTGACCAGGATCACAACAGAGAGTTCTGGACAGAACTGGATAAGGATGTAGAACAAAATTCTAACACACACACACACAAAAAATACCAGATTTTCTGACCTGACAGAGACTGGAGAAATCCCAAAAGTATGGCCCCCAGACACCTTTTTGCTCACTGGTGAAGTCACTCCTGAGGTTCACCATTCAGCCGGGGATTGGACAGCCAAGGTTGAGTAAGGACAGTGTTGACATGTCATGGGGTTGTTAACCATTGTCACAGGGAAATATGTGTACTAACTGTTTAATGAGAAAATATTTTGTTCTGTAAACCTTCATCTAAAACACACACAAAAAAAGAATTATCTATGAGAGATGAAATTGACAACAGCAACTCAAAGGGTGTGATGGGAAGCCTAGGGGACAGTAAGTTGAAGACAATGGTGGTGGAATAATTTGGAAAAGGATAGTGAGAGTAGCAGCACAACTGGAAGAACATAATCGATGTTGCTGAATTGTACATGCAGAAATTTTTGAAATGGTGTAACTTTGGCTATGTATATTTTCACCAAAGAGAAAAAGGTCCTCCAAGGTCAAGAAGGGAGAGTGTTGACATGTTGTGGGGTTGTTAACCAATGTCATAAAACAATATGTGTACTGACTGTTTAATGAGAAACTATTTGTTCTGTAAACCTTCACCTAAAGAACAATAAAAAAAATTTTTTTTAATAAATTTAACTAATGTATATCCACATAAAAAGTAAAAATAAATGAACAGCCATAAAAAAAAATTGGGGAAAAGAAAAAAGAAAACAAAACAAATTCTGAACCTTGGTGTCTTAAGCTGGGGACTCTAGAGAAACAAAAGCTGTAAAGAGAATAAATATGTATAGAGAGAGATTTATATCGAAGAAATGGTTCACACAGTTCTAGAGACTGGAATGTCCCAACTCCATGGGTCAGGATAGAGGTTTCTCCCGATTCACATAGCCTCAGGGGTTGGCAAACCCAAAACCGGCAAATCAGAGAGCGGGGCTGTTGCTCACAGGCTGCAAAGATCAAAGAATCCCAAGATCGGCAGGCAAGACCCCAGGTAAGCTGCTAGCTCAAGTTCCAAGAACCAGACGACAGAAGAACAGGAGCCAGCTGCAGGATCCAGAGCGAGCAAAAGACATGTGCCTTGCCAGAATGTCCACTTATATTCGATGCAGGCCACACACCCGAGGAAACTCCCTCTCAACTTATTGGCTACTCACAGCAGATCTCATCATGGAGGTGATCACATTATATCAAATCTCATCATGGAAGTGATCACGACATCATACAACTGTCAGCTACATCATAACTGCCAAACCACTGAGAATCATGGCCCAGCCAAGTTGACGGGCAACTTTAACCATCACACTTGGTAAACATACAACTCAAATAATAGATGCAGAATTGTGAAGGTATGAGCATTACCCATCTCGTAGGCACCATAAAGTATGTTTGAATTAGGTTGGGTTAGATTTCAGTGCAAGAAGTTCATATTATCTCACAAAACACTGAAAAAGTTTTGTTGAAGTGAGACATGGAAGGGAAAGCAGCTAATAAATTGTATGTTACCAAGAAAGTTACCAGTGTAGGTAACTGGAACCAAATCCCACTGAGAAACCCAGGAGTCTAGTGTGAAATATTCTCTGGAGAGCTATCCCACCTCAGAAGAGAGAGAGTTAAGATATTTATACATCAACTCCTGTCACTCACTGATTGTGGGCTAATTACAGTGGATGCTAATTATCAGCACTTCAAGCCTAGTTTGTTGGGAGGAAGTGAGCCCTGCAGCCAGGAGAAAGTCCTCAACAAAGCAATGCAGGTGCTGGCAGCTGGAAGTCATCCCACTGTCCTCGGAGGTGCTAACAGTAAGGGATATGAGTACATGTCCCACCTCCCCACTCTTTTTAATGTTGTTATTTGGGAAAGATTTAAAACTTAAGAAAGTTGAAAGATTAGCACAAAGAACATCCATTTACCTTTGCTCACATTCACCTGTTGTTAGCAGCCCTCACTTTTAATATAACATTAAAATACCCATGAATATAAACAAAATGACTATAACAAAAGAAAAAGAAATAAAAAGTAACATGAAGTTAGAAGGCATGGTCAACATGGCGGAGCAGTTAGACGCTTCCTATATCCCTCTTACAACAAAGACCTGGAAAGACAAGTGATTTGATTCTATATGAATATCTAGGAGCCCTGAACAAGGCAAAGTTAAGAAATCCGTCTGAATGATACGGGAGAGGGAGACCATTTGGAAGAAGTGAAGAGGTCAGAGCTGTGGCAGCGAAACTGCAGCGTGACAGCCACACCGGTCCGCAGTAAAGCAGGCAAACAGCTGTGCTGTGCGTGCTCAGGAACCAGTTTCCACATCGAGAGAGACCCGGCAGCAGAGATTCTGCTTGGACACTCTGAACCACTGAAAAGCAGCTCCCAAGAGGCTAAGATAAGTACATGCATGCACCCTTTTGCGGGGATTAAAAAAAAAAAAAGGCCCATTTGGGAAAAACCTCTCTCCCTTTTACCTCCTCCCTCCGCGCTCTGCACTAGGAGTCCGCTGGGCTGGAAGTAGATACCAAAAGGCACCCTGACCCATTCTCCTGGCCTTGGAGAGGGAACAAATAAGCTGCTGGCTCCCCAAAGCCAAGAACACAAGGTCAGCACAGCTCCTTTGCTAGGCACAGGTATCAGGGTCCGCAGACTGTGAGTGTCGTACACCCCTGTATAGACTTGTGGGGACGCATCTCAACAACGTTAGTACTCACTACCACAGTACAACAGGGCAAACATCTGAAGTTTAACTTCAACTG
>NW_004444034.1:226858-228851 GCF_000243295.1 Trichechus manatus latirostris
CTTTCAGACTCTCAGGGGCAGCCGTCAGTCCCCTGCCTGGCTCAGCACGTGATCCCCTACCACTACCACTGCCAGAGTCCAGTGCCTGCACCAATCACCCATGCCTCTCTAGGACTGGGGGTGAGAGCCTGCATCACACACTTGGTGACCGACTGCCTGAACACCCGAGCTGAACCCATAAAGAAAAATTTAATGGACTCCTGTGTGTACATGCTTAGTTACAGAACCAACTACCTGGTGACAGGATGTTAGAGATCCAAAGGTGTCAAAAATCAAGCTACTGCACACAAGCAGCCTATTTGGGCATATCAAAATGAAACAAAATAAGAAGCTAGGTCTCACTAAGCAAATACAAAATAAAATCATAATAAATTATTGATGGCTCAGAGACAACAGTCAATATCAAGTCACATAAACAGGAAGTCCATGATGGCTTCATCAAGCTCCCAAAATAAAGAATCAATAAATTCTCTGGAAGAAGAGAACTTCTTGGAATTACGAGAGGCAGAATACAAAAGATTAATATACAGAACTCTTCTAGAAATGAGAAAGGAAATTCGACAGCATGCAGAAACCTCCAGGGAACATACAGACACAGTAGTAGCAGAACTTAAAAAAGTTGTTCAAGAACATAATGCCAAATTTAACAGGCTGCAAGAATCCACAGAGAGATAGCAATCAGAAATCCAGAAAATTAACAATAAAATTTCAGAATTAGACAACTCAATAGAAAGTCATAGGAGCAGAATTGAGGCAGTAGCAGTTAGAACTAGTGACAGTGAAGATAAAGCTCTTGACGCCAACTTATTTGAGGAAAAATCAGATAAAAGAATTAAAAAGAATGAAGAAACTCTAAGAGTCATGAGGGACTCTATCAAGAGAAATAACCTACCAGTGAGTGGAGTACCATAAAGGGGAGGATAACAAAATACAGAGAAAATTGTTGAAGATTTGTTCGCAGTAAACTTCCCTCATATTATGAAAGATGAAAAGATATCTATCCAAGATGCTCATTGAGCCCCACATAAGGTAGATCCCAAAAGAAACTCACCAAGACATATTATAATCAAACTTACCAAAACCAAAGATAGAGAATTTTAAGAGCGGCTAGGGATAAAAGAAACGTCATCTACAAAGGAGAATCAATTACAATAAGCTCAGACTACTCAGCAGAAACCATGCAGGCTAGAAGGCAATGGGATGACGTATTTAAAGCCTTGAAGGAAAATAACTGTCAGCCAAGAATTACATATCCAGCAAAACTGTCTCTCAAATATGATGGCGAAATTAGGGCATTTCCAGATAAACAGTTCAGGGAATTTGCAAAAAACAAACCAAAATTACAAGAAATACTAAAGGGAGTCCTACGATTAGATAATCACACCAGCTAACAACACAAGACTAGAACACAGGACAGAGCAACCAAATATTGACTCAGATACGGAAATCGAAAATACTTCAAAGCTAAAACATTGAAAATAGGGAAATAGATATCAATATGTAAAAAGGATAATATTAAAACAAAAAAAAGGGACTTCAAAAATAGAGGCATTGATTTTCTATAAGGAGGGGAAGTTAAGGCAATATAAAGTAATAAAAGACTGGTATAAACTTAGAAAAATTGGGGTAAATACTAAGGTAACCACAAAGGAATCTAACAATCCTACAAATCAAAACAAAAATGTAGAAAAGCATAAAGACCCAGCAAACACAAAATCTGCAACAAAGAAAAAGATGAAAAAAAATACATAAAGAAAAACCACTCAGCACAGAAAATTGAGGAGAACAAAGAAATTGTGGACAACACACAGAAAGAGATATTAGGATGACAGCACTAAACTCATACCTATCAATAATTATGCTGAATGTAAATGGACTTAATGCACCAATAAAGAGACAGAGAGTGGCAGATTGGATAAAAAAGCATGATCCATCTATATGCTGCCTACAAGAGACACACCTTAGACTTAAAGACACAAACAGGCTAAAACTC
>NW_004444034.1:242556-272590 GCF_000243295.1 Trichechus manatus latirostris
TTGGTGTTCGGCTGAGTTCTTTATCTCTTCATTTGATGTTCTAGGGTTTCAGGATTGTTGATTCTCTGTTTGGCTTAGTTTTTCGGATCTTTTTTGTGGAGGGACGGCGTGGTGTTTCTGCCTAGAGCTCCATCTTGCCGGAAGTTCCAAAAAAAAAATTTTTAAAAAGTAACAAGAAGTTATATGACAAACCCTAGAAAATGTTGACTATAAACATCATTAATAGGATTGGTCAAAAATAATTCAAAAAGCAATTCTGACTTATAATAACTCTATCTTCTTAATTAGAAACAACACACATTCACATGAGAATAATATAAATAATATATTTTTCAAACAACCTCAATGTATTTTTGCACTCTTAACATTATCCTACTTTAAGGCTCAAGTGTCGAACTTTTTAGGGAAGTAGGAAGAAAATATCTTAAAGAGAACCCTTTCTATAAGGCTGCCAAGGTCACACCTCCACCACAGTTTATCTAGCCCCAACATAAACTCTTTAATCTTTACTACCATTCAGAGAGTGCTTAACCATCCAAGGAACAAAACAAAACAAACAAAACAGAATTGTGCTAGAGGGTAAGATGAGGAATGTTAAATGTTAATGAGTGTGCCCAGTGAAAGGTTATGTACATTGTCTACAAAGGGGCAAGTATATAAGTAAGTAAATAAATACCCTGGTAGTAATGAATGCTGGGAGGTACAGGTTTCCATATAACATACTTTATTAAGTACGAAATATGGAATGCATTTGAAGCTAACATAAGCAGACTTTCACTAGATAAATATCTACTTAGCAGTAGATATCAAACTGAGGGACTTTGCAAAAAAAAAAAAAAAAAAAGCAGATCTATGAAGATACATCCTCACTCAAGGGTGAATAAATTCAGGGGGGAAAAAAAGAGGCCCTTAAAAAGTTCTGCATCACAGGAGAAGATAATTTTCCCTGAATCCTGACCTTTCCAGCTTTCATTCCTGATTAATACTCTTGGCAAAGAAGAAATAGAAGGGAATTTCCCCAATTTAATAAAGTGTATCTATGAAAAATCTAAGATCCCTAGGTGACACAAACAGTTTGCTCTTGGCTACTAACTTAAAGATTGGCAATTCGAACCTACCCAGCAGAGCCATGGAAGAAAGACCTGGCAATCTGCCTCTGTAAAGATTACAGCCAAGAAAACACTTTGGAGCTCATTTGTATGCTGTAACACATGAGGTCCCCATGAGTAGGAAACGACTCAATGATAACAGGTTCAGTTTTGATTTTTATAAAAAACCTACAGCTAACAACACACTTAGTTGTGAAAAAAATGAACATTTTATTCTTAAGAAAAACAGTGAGGCAAGGATGTCTGTTGTTTCAAATTCTATTTTGGAAAAAAGTGAAGTCTTAAGGAAAAAAATAAGGTCTTAGGGCATGAAAAAGAAATACAAGTATCTAAGTTGGAAAGGAATAAAAAATGATATTCATTTACAAATGACATGATTGTTTATGTAGAAAATCCTAGGTAATCTATAAAAACACCACTAGGACTAATAAGTGAGTTTAACACTATTGCAGATTCCAAGATCAACATATAAAATTAAATTGTTGATATATGTATGTGTTAGAGATACATACAATAAAAACTTAGAAATTGAAATAAAAAATATCTTCACAGTAACATCAAATAATAAATAATTAAAAGTAAACCTGACAAAGCATATGCAAAACCTGTACATTGAATACTACACAACATTGCTAACAGAAATTAAAGAATTAAATGAATGGAGCAATATACCATGTCCAAGCATCAACGTTTCATTCAATATCATTAAATGTTAGTTATCCCTTAACTGATCTGTAGAATCAACCATAATACCTATCAAAACCCCAACAGACTTCCTGGGGACTAATTTATTAGCTAATTATAAAATTATTATGGCAACGCAAAGAACTTTGAGTAGTCAAAACAACTTTGAAAAAGAAGAGCATATTTTGCGGATTTAAAACCTTCTCCTACATTGTATTGCTTTAAATAAACCAAACAGAGTAATATCTTAAACAAATTTTAAAATCTTTATAATGTTAATCCCATAAATAAAATTGTGGGATGTGTGTGTGAGCACCCAAATTAAGGCACTTGATCTTAGTAAAATGGTTGGCCTGGGGTTGGGTTCGTTCAGACACCATTTTAGAGCTCATTTATTTCTTTCACAACCACTGACTTTTGTACAGACTTCATAAGGAACCGTAACTAAGAAAATGCTTTTCTCTGTGGTTAAGCCAAGGATGTAGAAACAATGTTTCTGAAGGGAGGGTTTTGACACAAGCCCATTATCAGAAATCTCCTGAGCAAGCAACTCTCAGGGAATGTTTGCTAAAGATGCTATCTTAGCAGAATGTTCTCAGAAAAGAAAGCCCTGTGATTGTCTTGGGACCACCCTATCAACCCCCTTTAGTCATGAACTTCTACAATTATCTACAGTAACCAATCTAAGAAGCACACATATACGCTTTGCACCAATCTCTTTCAACCCCTCTCCCCTTTGAGTTGGCCTGCCTCCTGCTTCCCTAAATCACTGAACACCAGTAACAAAGTTTGCATTATTAGTTCCTGACTTAAGCATGTAAATATGTCTTTGTAACCTTACCACCTGGGAGGGCTAGTTTTCACTTTGTGAGATATGGTGTGTCCCAGGTTCAAACTGGATCGAGCCTTCAATAAATCTCTTTGCTTTTATTTTAACAGAGTACATGTTCTGACTCTTGGACAGACTGAAAATCTTTAAATATTCTTAAATCCAATTATTTTATTAGAGAGATGACATTTTTCAGAGATTTAAACAGATTTTTTTTCAGCATTTTTATCTCTAAAAGAGTGATGAATTAGCTGAATCCTGGAATAATTATCAGGTATTTCATGCTATACAATATGCACCAATTCTTCATGTTTTAAGATCAAGTGTAATGTGAAGAAATAACTGAAACTAGAAGATAGGGAAAACCTGAATAAACAAATACAAAACTTACAGTGTTCATCTTCATATTAGTGTTGCTTTGTTGTACACTACTAATTACTGGAATTTTCATTAAGTACATATTAAGTGAAGGGAATTACTAGGTGCTGAAATTAATTTATTCTGGGTTAAAATATGTTTTCTTTAACAAATATTTATGGTTAATTTTAATAACAAAAGGCATTTATATTCACCCCTTAGGAAAGATGACAGGAAAGCAAATACAGAGAGGTATAGTATGGAAATTTATGCAAATGCATTGAATATGTGAAGAGCACCCTATTAACTTTAGACAAATAAAAGACAAGTAAAAGTTACAATTCTCAATGATGTGTGCATTGGGAATTGCACACCTTCCTGATTACATTAACTGAGGACTAGATGAAGTAGCAATTGTGCCGATGTCACTATGAATGCTGCACAGATATGCACTGCTGTCAGCAGCAGGTATGCCACTATTGTGTTTAATTTCTACCTTATATGCATGTGACAGCTTCAGTAATGAGATGCTAGTTTGAGATGGACCAGCAATAAAATCTGCTCTTGTCCTAGAAAACTTAAATGGATTTCAAAATACCTAGAAGCCCATAGGAAAGGATTCTACATCTATAACATGGGACTCATGCCAAAGAAAGGAGAATTTTCCAGATTAGAAAAGCAATAGATTAATTCTAGTATAATTTTATACTAAAGAGATGGTTGGTATTTAAAAGTTGTATTTATGTTGAGATAATCCATTATATTGTTAAAAATAATGTGTAATAAGATAACTTGGAACATTTATAACAGCACAGAATTTTTTTAGAAACTCTAAAAACTAGTGGTATGGATCATTTTCTCCTTTCAAGATCTTGAGAATGTTCACAGATGCATATTTCCTTGGCTTGTGCTTCTTTTATTCTCTTCTGTGTCTCAAAAAGTCAATAGGAGAAAGGTTATTTTTAAGGTCGCAATTTGGATATTTTTCTGATCTATAGATTTGATATAATTCTGGAGTGATTATTTAAATACTAATTTTCAATAGTTACCGTGAAAATAAATACTGAAATATTAGCATTTTATTACCAAGAAATATTATTAAACACCACAAAGAAAATATGGCAATACAGTTATGAAACAATTCTGATTTTGTTACAAAATTTTCATTATTTGAGACTAAGGCTTTCATCAAGTTTTAACAATACCATGAAAATTTCTATAATTATATAATATGGAGAACTGTGAAAACATAGCATTTAAAATATAACATTTTCATTCACCCAATAAAACATATACTTCAAATTATTTTTTCAAGGATAACAGTGGACTTTGATAATTCCTATTATCTTGTCTAGCTTTTATTGTCAAGAATGTTTCACGCGTATAAGATATCGTGGGGAGTTCTAGTGATGTAATCTGTGGCTATGAATCAAGGAAATCCCCTGACGATTGCCAGCCTCAAGCTTCATTTACTGTTTAAATCACCTAACTTAACCAGTCACTAGCTGTAAGAAAGAACATGTATCTAGCATAGAACAATAGTTGTGTACAAACTATGCCACTATAGGATTTGTGACAAGCAATATGGCAGAAATGAATAATTTTGATGATCTTATGAAAATTTTCATAAAGTGACAACAAATACTTTGATTCTCTGCTCTTTTAACCTTCTAAAGACTGAACAAATAGAGAGATGGGAAAATTGTTACATTATTATAAATACGATGGCTGTTAGATTTGTGTAAATTATGCAGATTGGGGATTAAAAGACAATATGTTATGGATCTTAATTTACCATCCCTTGAAGAGGAGATATTTCAATAAAATGTTTCCTAATTCACAGAACTTGAAAAGAAAATTGTTTAGGAAACATTTTAATGTTCTATTAAAAGGTAATAAAGTATTTAAAACCATCGACTCAAGAGAAATATAACGTATGCATCCATAAAAGCACAAAAGAAAGTACTAAGAGGTATGGAATAGTCCTATATCAAGTTCTGTTTCCCTTTATGCCTTTTCGTTGGTTTCCTTAGTTATATGGAATCTCAGATACTGTTGTCTACATAAGGAGTCCCTGGGGGGCACACTTAAGCACTCGACTACTAGCTGTAAGGTTGGCAGTTCAGGAAGGCAGGCCTGGTGATCTCCTTCCAAAAGGTCACAGCCTTGAAAACCCTATGGAGCAGTTCTACCCTGCACTTGTGGGGTCGCCATGAGTTGGAATCAACTTGAGGGCAACCAACAACAATAACACATAAGGATAATAAATCAGAACCAAATATTCCAAAATACATAGTCTAGAGAAAATCATTTCAATGCAAAGTAAAGCTTTAAATGGTTTGAAAATCTTGAACTAAATATTCCAATATTTTTCTACAAATTTAAAACAGACAATTAAAAAAAGAGAGTGAAACCTCTTTTAATATCTGGATTACCTAAGGAGATCTCACAAATTGAAATTCATTATTTTGTTGAATTACCATGACCTAGAGTTCTGTTGCTCCATATTGCATGCTCAGA
Source organism: Trichechus manatus latirostris (assembly GCF_000243295.1). NCBI lineage: Eukaryota > Metazoa > Chordata > Mammalia > Sirenia > Trichechidae > Trichechus > Trichechus manatus. The sequence continues at coordinate 248,056 of NW_004444034.1, forward strand.
AGTCAGGCATTATAAGACCTGTCAGCACAGACTCATATAACTAAAACTTATAAGACTGCTTATATAAATAAAATCAGTTGTCCTCTAGTCAATTCCCACACATGGCAACACCAGGTGTATCAGAGTAGGACTGTACTCCATAGGGTTTTCCATAGATCATTTTTCAGAAGAAGATTGCCAGGCCTTTCTTTCAAGGTGCCTCTGGGTAGACTAGAACCTCCAAACTTTTGGTTACTAGCTGAGCACATTAACCATCTGCACTACCCAGGGACTCCACTTATATAAATAGAAATGCTAATTTATTTCTTTTCATTTATAAGTATAGCTGAAATCTATCTGAATATTCTTGTAGACATCAGTGCAACCTTTCTTGTACCTAGATTACATGAAAAGCAAATCATATTTAGAAAGTTTCTTGTGGATATAGGATGAAAGTAAAGCAAGCTAAGTAGATCAATATATATTTGATGATATTCGTACAAATACAGCATTTCTGAGTTAGAATATGGAACCAGTATGCTTGAAGACCATTGCCTAAGACCTCATCTTCCCTGGTCAGTGCTTGGATGGGTGAAGTTGTTTTTGAAATCGTTATCTTGTATATTTACTTGGAACATTGTTTCTTTGGTTAAATGAATATATTTATTTAATCAGCCTATCATCAAATCCAGCAGGCTGTGTCTTTAAGGTGGCCTTTCTGACTTCTTATTCACAAATTTTGGAAAGTCCAAGTACTGATAGGACTCACTTATTTGTGTTTCCTAGGTAAAGATGTAACTGGTATAGTTTCCTGAAGTTACCAAATCAGTTGCCAACAAGTCGATTCCAACTCATAGAGAGACAAAATTTTCATGGCTATGAACTTTTGGGAGCAGACCGCCAGGCACCTCTGGGTGGGTTTGCAAACTTTTTGGTTAGTAACTCAGTGCTTAACCTTTTGTGCTATGCAGGGCCTCCTTTCCTGAAGTTAGATGTTACGTATTTCTTAATCCAGTCGTGTGAAAACAAAGATAATAGGCATACTGGAAAATTTAAGGCACATTTTCTCCATCAAATAGAATTTTTTAGCTGAGAAATCCTTGATAACTATTGACAAAGTAAAACAATGCCTCTGTATTCTAGTTCCATTAAGTTAGAGGTAGAAAACAACATTTTCACAAGATAGTCTTATCTATCTTAGGCTGATCAGTACTGCTGATCTTTTAGTTAATGGCTTCTACTATACATTCATAAGTAATGTTTATAATCCTAGGGTACTTTGTTTAAATAATGTTGGATTTAAACTGATATAATCTGAAAACTAACAAAAATATTTAAAGAATTAAAGAGCAAATAATAAAAGACAATTTAATTTATACCCCTGAACAATACTTCTTAAAATATTTTCTCTTCTCTTCTCTCAGTTATTTTCTGCTTCAGGATCTTTTTTTAAATCTCCAAATCTCCTCAGTAGTAGTATCTTCTTTCTCACACATTTAGTTCATTATCATTTATTACTATGAAATTTAGAATCATCCAACAAGCAAAAATTCCATCCCTTGCCATCACTTTTTCCAATTTTTTCAGTCTTGTGAGATAAAGTTAATCAAGGGGAAGTTGGTTCTCAAGAGTTACTAGAAACTATGAACATTTTAAAATGTTCTACAAAATCACCGTGGTTAATCAGAGTAATCCTTTTCTTTTTTTTTGGTGGGGGGTGAGTTCTTCCAGAATTGAAACTTTTAATTCCACCAGGTAAATACTTCCTGGAGAAAAACTATAGATACAGATATCGGTATCAATGCATAGTTTTATCCTACAATATCCTTATCCTTAGAAATATATATATTTATATATATCCTGTTGCCATCGAGTCAATTCCAACTCATAGTGACCCTATAGGACAGAGTAGAACTGTCCCATAGGATTTCAAAGGCTGTAATCTTTATTGAAGCCAACTGCCACATCCTTCTTCCATGGAGCAGTTGGTAGGTTATAACAACTGACCTTTTGGTTAGCAGCCAAGCGCTTAATATGTGCATATTTCTAAATCTAAACAGTTCTATGAGGGCATCAGCAAAGAAAATGTTTCCAAAGCAAGCTTTGACTTAGGGAAAACTTCTCAAAGTACACATGACCATAGAGTATGCGTTTGATTTTAGATATTGCTTCCCAAAATAATACAGACTGTAAGGAATTGGTATAATTCCTAGAATACTCAAATTTACATATAAGATACTAAAAAGTGTCATGCCCTATTCCCAATTTGATTTATCAAAGTAGTTGTTCTAATTCTCATGCTAGAGTATAAACACAGACTTATGCTGACTAAGTTTTGAAAGTCATGTAATAGGTACTAAGATTCTTCAGTCATCGTTTGTTATGAAAAATAGAGTAATGTTTGTAAAATACAGAGAAAACTGACCTTTAAGTTTAACTTTTAAAAAATTTAAACAAGAAAATATTAAAATACATGAAGTTATTAGAAGAAATTTTGAAGGTTAAAAAGAAAAACACAGCTGAGTGATGGAGTCAAGCTTCCCGTGATGATGGCTTTGAGCAAAATTAGGGACAAAATCACTGTGCTAAGAGAAAGAAAAAAGTGGTATTATGGGGAATGAAGAGAAGGGTTAAGACATTTCTCCCTTTATGTCTTCATTATTTTAGCAAAGGAGAAGGCCAGACAGTCTACTGAAAGTGAGACGAAAGATAGAGGTTAAGTAAGTAAAGAAAAAAAAAAAAAAAGAATTGAAATATACTGTGTAAATGATTCATGAAGGAGTTTAAAAACTTCTTTTCCAAAAATAGCTAAAATTTGTACCTGGGTATACGGAAAGTTACTCCAACTTTTTATTTTATTCATATTGTGAATATGCAACATAATTAATACGCTTCATTTGAATATACATAATGGTAGCAGAGCTTAGTATGATGCACTCTGAACTAAAAGAAAAATATTCTGGGTAATACCCTTGGTTCTATAACTCAATGGTTAAACAATAATAAATAAATAAATAAAGTGTTTTTCCTCATAAATAAAACATATAATTTCCCTGCTTCCCCACTTCATCTAATTGTCCTAAAAATAATGCAAAATATGTACAACCAAACTCTTCATGGGATTTGGTTCCTTGGTTTGGAGACTTAGGGTTGTTGTAGGATAAAAACATCACAAAGTTTAGTAAAGCAAAAGAAAGTTTTATTCGGTGTATATTCAAAAGGGCAAAAGTGGGAAACGACAACCATGCTGCCAGAGCCATCTCTGCCCGAGTCCAAGGAAATATCACAGAACAGACAAAAGTGGGAAAACGGATAAGCATGCTGCCACAGCCATGTCTGCCCAAGTCCAAAGAATAAGAACCATTACAGACCCATCAGTGTATATTAACATTACAAATGGGCAAAACCATTGAAAGATTCACGTTTTCAGATTGGCTAGAAACTGTGATCCTACATTTTGAACTGTCCTTCTTAACAATCATTGGTACAGTTTTCAGTAACTGACAGTCAGGAGGGCTTCACTGGTCTAACAAATTTCTAGTCACTAAATGCTAATAGAAAAAGACAAGGGTGGAAAGTCTTTTGTGTTGTGTTTGATTGGCTTTATGTGAAAGTTTCCCTAAAAGATATTTTCCAAGATTATCTTAGCTATTGTCTTCATACCTCAAAGCCCAGTTGATGTGTCCTTGTGAGCCCTTGTGAGCCTAGCTTCAGCTGGGTCACATTCTCTATGCTCAAGGAGAGGGAATAACTCCAATATTATTTCCTAAATCAGAGTCACGATTTCATGGGATATCTCAATTAATTGGTCTAATAATGTGTTTAGTGCTTCTGTTCTACCTCTTGGTTTATTTGTTGTAATGCCTGCAGTCTTAAAAGCTTGCAAGCGGCCATCCAAGCCACAACAATTGGTCTCTATTCACCTGGAGCAACAGAGGAGAAAGGAGAGTCAGGAGTATGAGAATATGGAATGTGCTGGTGATTGCCTCTGTGAACAACTGCCTCCTTTGCCATGAGAGCTGAAGACCTGAATAGTGCCTGGCTACCACAAGTGAATATTTTGATAAAAAATTCCATACAATTCTGATCAAAAGGGGAAAAATGCAGAAGAGAATATCAAGTTCTCACGGACTATAGACATTTAGGAGTACGGAGGGTAGATGAACCCCTGAAACCACTACCCTGAGATAATCTTTAAACCTTAAACCAAAAGTATTCCCTGAAGTCACCTTAAAACTAAACAACAGTTTTAGCTTAACTAATAAGAACGGTCTGCCTTGAGCATTATGTTCTTTTAAGAACTATCTATATGGGATAAAATTGACAACAGCAACTCAAAAGATTAAATAAGAACCTTAGGGGCAGTGAGTTTATGTTTATGAGGGAGGAACAACTCAAAAGAAGGCTGAGAATGGTTGCACAACTCAAAGAATGTAATGAATGTCACTAAACTGTACATGTAGAAACTGTTGAATTTGTAAACATTTTGCTGTGTATATCTCAACAATGAAAACAAAAATAAATAAAATTTAGGAAAAAAATAGTGCAAAATGATAGATTTCCAAAAACTGTGTAAAATACAGAGTTGTAACAAATACTATTAACATATTTTCTTTAAAATATTTTATGAACGTAAAACAGAAAATTGTTTAAGTTGTCATATTAACCAAAATAGAGACTCCCAGGGATGTCTGCAATTATTTAAAACATTTTTTAAAAAGATACAAATTTTAAATGGCAAAGTTTTGGTTTCATTTTCATACTAATTTAATTTAAATGGCTATAAACAGAAAATAAAAGTCATTTAAATTCTATACAATCTTAAAGCTGGGAGCATCTGTCAGCATAATAGACCCTTTAGCCTCCTGCTGGGCAAACTCAGCTAGCAGACATTTTAAAATTGACTGAGTTTGAGAAGAAGCAATTTTTCATACAAAAGCTGGCAGTTAAGGGGGAAAAATGTTCTTATCCTAATTGGATTGGATTTGGCCACTGGGATCTTTTCTCTTTACCGCAATAAATTTAGAAACCTTTGTAAATATATACCACTCAGGATTTTCATAGTTATCTGATAAGTTGCCCAACTCTGTTGCTGGTACCCAGTCTGTGATTTGCTTCTCAAATAGTTTTTTGCACTCTTTCCTTGTGAGTTTTTGGAGACTATAAGGAGGGAACTGGGCTTAACAGCTGGTTGTCTCCTGTTAATGGCTGATGAACGGACACCCCGTGAAGATGCTATTTGGTTTGCTTCTCTCTTAAGTCATCCTACTTATTTAAGGGTTTATTTTGTCAGCAAGTTATTAACACATGCTCAAAGAGTTTCAATTGGCCTCCATTGCAATATTATGCCAATTGTTTATTATTCTTGATTTGCATTTTTTTAAACAACTGGAATAATGTGTTGCAAACATTGATTGTGTTTTAGCAATCAAACATATTATTGTAACTGAATCAGTTCTAGTACCTAAATTGATATTCATTGTTAAGCCTGAAATGAAAATGATAATACTTGGATACGTACTTAATAGTTGTTATCAACTGATTTCCAGCTTAAAGTGCATACACACACACAGTCACACACACAAAGACATGATTATTTTCTTTGGTTTAATTTTCTAATTAAAATAATTAGTGTAGGACCTAGTTGAAGGCATTTAATGCTAGTCTTCTATTTGCTACTGATTATATTTTAAATTTTCAATTTTTATATGACCTCAAAATAATGCGAAAAAGATGATTTAAAATATTCACACTCTAGTAACTACTATTTTTCCACATCTTTTCCATATAATTTTGAATGATATTTTTTCCTATGAATTTGGATTGAAAGCTAGCATCTAAATTGGGGGCAAAAAGACTGTTATACCAAAAAGAGGTTAACAAAATTGGGAGCTGCAAACGACCCTTCCAAATGGTGTAAGTAAGAAGCAGTTATACTAACTCTGTTATTTTGAAACATCTCATCTTCAAACATCCGCCTGAATTTGTATAACCAGAACTCTAGAGAAAGAAGGAGGGGGAAATTCTTAGAGTTCTCCCAATGATTACAATGTCAAAAAACTCACTAATAAAAATTGGAGAAACTGATAGAAAGCAGATATTGGTATGCTATTCCTGACTCATATGTCTGCCTACCTACATATGAGTAGCAGAATTATTAGCCAGTCATATGTTTATTTGTTGATAAAAAGGATATTTGGGAGAGATTGGTAGGGTGGAGAGAAAGAGCAAAAGCGGATCTGAGTTGATTCCCAGAGTCTGTCTTGGCAAGAATGTGTTTCCTGGGAACAAAGTAGGCAGTGTAGCTGGTAGTCAGGCATCAGCAACCTTGCTCATGTCTTGGATGAATATAGAATTTATTGTCTTCACTGGGACAGTTTTGAAAGTAAAATGTATAAGTACTTCCGACAAAAGGCTAAACTGGTAGAGACCCAAGCAAATCACTATGTATGGTCCCCCTGCTACTATTCTACCCAAAAATTACTGTTGGAAAGACTGCCTCTTCTTGCAAAAGGACGAAGCCCCTTAAAGCACTCTGAAGAATACACACCCATTCTTCCCTGGAAGACATTAATGGAGAGACAGTAAAATAACTGGATAGGAGATCACATTTACAAACTCAGATAAACAAAAAGCACCTCACCCCTTTAACACAGTCCCTTTTCCAGGCCCCAACTACAGAGGATTTTGAAGGAGAGGAGGAGTAAAAGACCAATCCGCACCTCCCTACTACCCACTACTAGTACTTATTGTCAAATCTAGCCTGTGTTTGGGGTGGTAGAGGAGGGAGATGAGGGTGGAAAGGGGACAATTAGGTCTAAATTAAATAGAAAATTGAAGTTTTATATTGAGCTAAACTGGACTATACTTTATAAGTGCTTTAAGTGACAGTAGAGCTATTAGTTTGCCCTTGATATCCCCAAGGAATTTGAAGTGGATATTCAATAGAGTATAGTTGAATGCAGTATTTAGAAATCATGAAAATTTTATCTTGCTTACTCCACTGAGTTAAGACTATTTGGTAGTTGTCTTTACTTGCTGTATCAACTAGAATGCTCTCAGCAAAAAATGAAAGAATGTTTGATTCACGGTGGCTTAAATAAGAATGACACTTAGTTATCCCATGTAACAAGAAGCAGTCCCTGAGTGGTGCAGTGGTTAATGTGCTTGGCTGATACCTGAAAGGTTGGAGGCTTAAGGCTGCCCAGCAGCACTTTGGAAGAAAGGCCTAGCAATCTACTTCCCCAAAAATCAGCCATTGAAAGCGCTATGGAGCACAATTCTACTGATTTATGTAACAAGAAGTCTGCAAGAAGGTAATTGCAAAGTTGGATCAGAGGCTCAATGATACTATCCAAGAACAAACGCTTTTTCTTTTTTTTAATCTTTGCCATCTACTGTGTGATGTCCGTATCTTCACTCATGACTTTAATATGGCTACCAAAAACAACAAAACAAAACAAACCCGTTGCCATGGAGTCAACTCTGCCTCATAGCGACCCTATAGGACAGAGTAGAAATGCCCCATAGGATTTCCAAGGCTGTAATCTTTGCAGAAGCAGACTGCCATATTTTTCTCCCTGGAGTGGTTAGTAGGTTCCAGGCTAAACTTTCGGTTAGCAGCCAAGTGCTTAAGCCAGTGCACTATCAGGGCTTCTCAATATGGTTACAAAAGGTACAAAATAATCTTCTCACACAATAATGTACAAGAGTGTAGCCAATAGGTGAGAGGACTCTTCTTGAATGTCTTTCTCTTCTTTATGTGGGAGAAAGTATTTATCCTAAGTTCCTCTTCTCCATCCAAAGAATTCTTCTTGCATCTTATTGGCGAAAACCTTATGACCAACTTGGAAACAAGGGAATATTGGAGAGTGAGTATCTAGAATCTTCAGCTTTTGATTTTGGTGACACGTTTTTGCCTGCTTGGAAAAGGCAGGTAAGTGGTGCTGGTAAGTAATAAACGGATAGTCTTTTCTCCACAAGACTTTCTTTTTGTCAAAATGCGATCTATCCTATTCACAAATGAAGTGAGAGATATAGTAACATCAATTTTTAGTATATTTCACATGAAACAAATTGAGTGTATCTTTGCTTAGTAATTTAAATATATTATTTTATCTGGATAAAGTATTTTTTTAATGATGATTGATCATACTTTTCTTCACAATCTTAGTGCTATGCAGTAAACCCTGCTGCTATCCATCTATTTCAAGTTTCCCCAATGGTAGCAATAGTATCACTGAGTCACTCAAGCTAAACGTCTAGGCATCATCACTGACTTTTCTTTTTTTTAATCTTTCCAGGCAATCAAATGTTTCTGCCAAGTTTATGTAACAACTAGTTCTCTAATATCTCTGCCTTCTCTGTATATCCCCTACTATTATCTTGATTTGGGACCTTATGTTCTCTTAACTGAATTATTGCAAGTAGTGCTTACTGCATCCTTCTGCCTTCAGCCAGAGATCCTCCATTTTATCAGTCTTGTAATCACAAGTTTGTTTTATCTTAATTCAAATACAAGCAATTTGTTCTTATGCCCAACATTTTAATGTCTCTTAATTGACTGTCAGTTAAAACCCAGGCTTCTTGCCATAGTAATCCTTCCACAGGTTTCCTTGCAATTTCAATTCTTGACTCACTTCATACCATATACAGTCTTGCAAGAACAAACCACTGTGTCTTTAACCATTTTGCCTATTATTTTCTTGCTTGGCATGAATGCATTCTACTATTCTCTTCACTCATTCAATTCCTCTGGAAGCTTTGTCTGCAGATTAGATTGGATTAGCTATTCCTTGTCTGGTTCCCATGGGTTTCTATACGTATTTCTATCACTGCATTTACTACCTTTTGTTGTAAATATATGTAGATTTACTCCTCTCCTGTACAACTGCGGACTTTTAAAGTGAGGGGGTATATTGCCTGCATTCAACAAAGAGTTAACAAATGGTAAACATTTAATAAATACTGTCTAAATGAATGAATGATCAAAATTCTGCACAATTGCCTTTATATATGCATCTCATTGTGCTATGGAGATAATTTGTTTAACCAAAATCATTTACGGACAACAGCTGCAGAAATGATTAAAAAAATACATTTTTCATATCTTTTCCTTTGCTTCCTTCTCTCTGTCTTTGCTGAAATAAATAAGCTTCTGTGACATCACCCTGGGCTGGTGATACAAGTTGCTTCTTCACATTCATCATTTTTGAATTGGCCTCCCCTACATTTGACTTGTTCTGACCTTTGTATTTTGGAGTGCTCCAGGGCTTGCACTTTCTAGTCAATCACAACCTGTCCAATGTCATTACATCACTACATGACATATAATTGATCCCCCAGAATTTAAATCTTGTCTTGAACTCTATTTTGAGTCACAGACTTCTGCTTATTTGATATCTCCAGTTTGGTTTCTATTAAACATTACCAGATTTAAATCATGTAACAATGTTGATTCCCACACTGACCTCAAAAGTATTCTTTACCCAGCTAACCCCATCTCAGTAAAAAGCATCAACTTCCATTCACTTGAATAAGCCAAAACAGCTTGTACATAGCCTTGATTATTCTATTTTCCTCGCATCCCACATTCAATAAATCACTACATCATGTCAATTCTGCTTTCAAAGTGCATTTTTAATCTGTCCACTTCCATCTGTTTTTAATCTCAACTGCTATCATCCTAGTCCAAGTCACATTATCTCTCTTCTGAACTAATACAATAGCTCATCTCCTTGCTTCCAATTTATCTCTACTGTAATCCATTCTATATATGTCAGTAGAATGACTCTTTTTTAAAACTATAAATCAAATCACATCTCTATCCTACCTAGAACTTTTTTACTGGCTTCTCAAAGAACATTGAAAAAAATAAAATCTCCTTATAATATCCTCTAAGTCCTACATGATGTTCCTGCTGCCCAAATCTCTGACCTCATCTCCTGACACCTTTGTTGTAACACACTAAGCATCCTAGTTTTCTTTGGACTCCTCAGAATTGCTATGTTAGCTCCTTCCTGAGGACCTCTATTTGGAACTTTCTTTCCATGTAAAATGTCACCTCTTTGGAGAAGAGCTCCCCCAATTACCATGACCATCATTTTCCCATTACAGATATTTTTTTCCTTTACTACTTTTATCATTGTTTGGAATTATTTTTATTTCTAATATGTTTTTGCCTATTTTTGACCCTTCCCATTCACATGTAAGTTTCTTGCCAATAAGAACACTGTCATATTCACCACTGAGTGCCCGGTATCTAGGAATGATTTCTCTATATTGAAGAGGTAACATATTGTAACAGAATAACCACTGAAAATGGAAATATATATGTATAAATCTTGGCTATTTCCACCTTCTAATATTTAGCATGTGAGTGATGTTAAAAAAAAAAAAAAACTTATCCTTTTTCCAGATCAATTAACATTATCTGTAAACTGGTAGCAAAATTCTTGCTTATCGGAGATAATTGCTATGAGAAACTAAGGAAGTATGTATGAAACAAAAGTAATCTGCAAATATTAAAGTGCTGTACAAATGCATGTTTTATTACTGTTATTGTCTTCTTGGATATGTCTGTTGAAGCTACAAAGACAAAAGACATAACTCCACAACTTGCCTAAGAATTCAATCTTTTCTAATGAACTGAACTCAGAACCTTGGTCATCCAGAATTTTTATGTTCAAAAATGGCGAAGTAACAAGTGATATGTTTTAGGCTGTATTTTAAGACTATTTGGTTTCTAATGATTAATTTTTCAGTAACGAAAAATACGCTATTTTCTAATCAAAAGCATTGTTTAAATGAATAAACTTTTAAAAAGCAATGTGTTACGATATTGGCAACCACCTACACAATTACACACAGGTAGGTGTTTACATGACTATTTGGCAGGCTGAGGAAAAGTGGCAACATATTAGAAATCAATGGCCACTGAGGATAGTAGGAAAATAAAAATAAAGTGATTTTGCAATTAAAATATAAATCAATTTGAACATATGAGTCAAATGACAGAAATTGAATTTCTAGGATACATCTGTTCAATAGACTGTGTTGCAGCTGTAGATATTTGGCTAATTATCTAGGATAGTAATAGAAATGTTGTAGCCAAATTCAGGTTATAAATTTTTAGTTCTACCCACAAAACTTATGGTGTGTGTGTGTATGTCTTTCTGCTTAATCACTTGCAAGCAAAGCGAATGATGATTTCAGAAGAGGACAAAGGGAAGGAGAAGATAGAGATATAATAGTTCTTTTCCTGATTAAATAAAGGTTCACTTTTAACTCATTCACTTTGTCTGGACTCAGTTATTCCATAGTCAATAGTTCAACAACTATTTGACTACAGGCTTTATATAATGGGGGATATAACAGTTAACAAAATAGAAATAATCTCTGCCCTTCCTGACTTTAATCTGTTGGAAGGGAGGATGAGTTTACAAAAATGAAACAAGTATAATAGATCATAATAGGTGCTATGATAGGAAAGTTCAGGGTATAAAAGGATAATAACGGTGGGGCCTTTAACTGGAAACTGATAGAGTGGGGACGGCGGCATAGATGGTCAGAGAAGATTTCCAAGAGGAAGAAACTTCAAAGCTGAGAACTAAAGAATAAGTAAAGTCAGACAGATGAAGGAGAGGAAAATAAGAGTGTGTTCTTATCACAGAAAACATTACCTGCAGTGTTCTGGGGAATCTATTGGAAGACTAGAAAGAAGTGAAGATAGTAAAGGATAGTTGGTGAGAGATAAGGCTGTGCAGGTAGTCAGAGTCCAGATCTGGGAGGACTTTGAGAGCTATATTAAGGCTTTGGTCTTTATCCTAAGACCACAGGAAGAGTGGAAGATTTTTAAGCAGAGGAGTACCATAATTGGATTTTTGTTTGGGAAACAAAATGTTGATAGTAGAGTGGAGAATGAACTGAAGGGTAGAAACATTGGATCAGCTAAGGTTTGCTGTTGGCTGTTCGCTTGTTATTTTATTTTACTTTTAGTAACCTAGTTAAAGAATAATCATAACTTGAGCTAGAGTTTAGAAATTGGTGTTGGAGATAATTGAGAAATTAAATAAGTATTTGTGAGCTTGACATGGGAAAATGATTGGATGGATATTAAGGATGAGGAAGAGGGCAGAGAAAAACCCCAGGTTTCTAATTTGGGTCACTGGAAACACAGAAAAAAGTTCAGATTTCAGGGAAAAGAAATTATGTTCAGTTTCAAATGTGATTTCTAATAGACAGTTTTTTTTTTCTTTTTTTTTTTTGAGAATTCAAAACCATTTGTATTTGGTGGAATATATCCAGACAGTCTCATTCAATGACTATCCAAATCATTAAATGCCAGAAAAAAAAGAATGAATTAAGCATGAACGATTATTTGATCAGAAGCCACTGCAGTGCTAGGTACTGAACTTTACCTAATCGTTCAAAATAGACCATGGCCTATGACCCAGTTTACAAACAGAAAAAATAAAATTTATAAATCCCTATGGATAATCTTTTCAGGGATAAATGAGTATTAATTTGCTGAAAGTATTCCAAAAAACAAAGCCTAGCTGTGGAACAAGTATTTTTGGTTCTTAAATGCGAGAGGAAAAGGGCAATTTTTTATTATATTTTTAACGTCGTTTAGTCAAATAGGAGTCAAAACAAGGAGTTAGAAAGCTTTTGCTCTAGTCCAGCTCTATTTTTCATTAGAGAAGTGGTCTCAGACAAGTCACTTATCCTCTCTGGGTTTCCGTTTCTGCATTGTTCTCATAACTTGCAAATAAAATGGACTACATAATGCCCAGTTAAAAGCTAGAATGTTACTTTCAAAGAAACACTATTTAGGCATAGGAAAGAAAAAATACATAGCTATGGATAGACGTTGTTGTTGTCGTTAGTTGCTCTCAAGTCAGCTCTGACTCGTGATGACATTATAACCAACAAAAAAAAAAAAACTTTGCCCGGTCCTGTGCCATCTTCAGGGATTTTGTGATCCATAAGTTTTTCATTGGTTAATTATCAGAAGTTAGATATCTAGAACTTTCTTCCTACTTTGTTTTTGTCTGAACGCTCCACTAAAACCTATCCATCACGGGTGGCCCTGCTGGTATTTGAAATACCAGTGGCATAACTTCCAACATCATGACAACACTCAAGCCACCACAGTACAACAAACTGACAGGTGAGCGGTGGTATGGAGATATAAAGATTTAAAAAGCAATTAAAATGTTAACCAGAATCCATTGAAGAAACAACAGGAAGCCGGAGTAATTTCTTATAAATCTCCTCCCTAGACTTGCCCACCTCGATACCATTTGCAAGTCTGACATTTACTCTTCAAATTCTTTTCCTCTTTTTATAAACTCTCTCTTAGTTCTCTAAAGCCTGAAGTCTACAGGTTTAGGCAATTCACTCTATAATTCCATTATCCTCTCTTCTATGGAGCCAGTTTTCTTCTTTTTTACAATCATTTGCTGTCCTCTTGTCCTTTATAGTAAGAATCTGCTAGCTTCTTCAATTATTTTTATTATTTTTATTTACCTTCTTGATTTCCCTATATGTATTTAAAGGCTGATAAAGGGTAGAGCTAAAAAAACTGAAGTCTCACATGATTTATGATCTACATCTGTACTAGAGGATAGGGTAGTATGCAGCTGGGCAGTTAGAGGGGAGCAATGACTAGTTGTGGCTTGTTGGGTAGACAGGGGCCCTATCATTTCTATGGTAGCAAACCAGAGGCGTAACTAAGGTATGGCAGGTAGGATGAGTGCCCTGGGCACCACTTGAGGACGGCGCTAATGAGCAGTTTCTTTTGGCCGTCACAGTTTCCATCGCCAGCTAGGAGAGATCATTCAGTACTTTAAAACTAACTGCCATAGGTGCTATTTTCGGTAGACAGGCCCTTGAACAAAACTGAACTTTAAGGATTTTTACAAGTTTAACACGTTAAACAATTATATATTCTATTTCCTCCAAAGTAAATATTTGACTACTAGTATGTTAAAGGAGCCCTGGTGGTGCTAAGAGCTCGGCTGCTAACCAAAAGTTTGGCAGTTCGAATCCACCAGCTGCTCCTGGGAAACCCTGGGGCAGTTCTACTCTGTCCTATAGGATTGCTGAGTTGGAATTGACTTGACGGCAATAGGTTTGGTTTTTTGTGTTTTTTGTTTTTTTGGTTTATTATGCTAAAGAATACATATTTATGGAGAGCATTAATTGAACACCATATTCCACACAAGCATAGCAAATTGATTTCACTCACTAACATTTTCTTTATCTCAGTTGTAGGTTTATTGTGTCAGGTTTATTTAAAGACTCTGTATTGATTTCTTCCAGCTACTAAGTAAGATATTCAATGGATATTCTTACCTGCTCAAAATATAAAATCTAAGAGATTTTTCTTTTATCTGGCAACAACAAAATAGAGATATAAATGTATGCTGATGTTTGAAATACTAAAAATCTAGTGTAATTAAAATAAAGTTGAACTCCTGTGATGTATGTGTGTGTGAAAAGTAGAGAATGACTTATTATTTAGCATTTGTTTAAAGCACATTGTCACATCAGTAGTTGAAAAGACACTAACGTCTACCTCCCAAAATGGAGATATGTCTAAGTTGCAAATAATAGGCTATAATATCCAACCTGTTTGACAACAAAAATAAAAACTAAGTATGATTGAATATAATATTGGAATGTCCTTTTGTGAACAGATCTTAACATATATTATTTACATTATATGTCATAACAAAATTTGCTGGAAGGAAAAAAATCAATAAAATGAAAACTCTGTAAGGAATTCTAAAATCAAAGAGATTAACATCAACATGGAAACTTTGAGAAGACAGAGAAGTTAAATACAAATGCATACATACTCATATACAAATACACTAAATCCCACCATAATATAATAAGTAGTTTCCAAAAAAATGTATATCCATAGAATGAAAGAAGAGATTATCAAAAAGTTAATGAAGTGGTTGAGGTGAGCTTATATAGCTGGATGGGTGGAATTTCTGGATGTCCAACTGCTTGATCGAAATCTCTTTGTATACCAGCAACAATTAGTTAGTACCTGATGTCAGTAGTCTTAACAATAATAAATAGGGATGATTTGGGGTTCTTTGACTTTTCTGGGACTACCAGGACAGTAGATGCCATGAAAATCCTCACTGGTAAAAACAAACAAATAAACAAAAATAAACATTAAGAAGTTTCCTTCGAGTTGATTCCGGCTTATGGAGACCCTGTGTGGGTCAGAGTAGAACTGTGCTCTGTAGGGTTTTCAGTGGTTAATTTTTTAGAAGTAGATAGCCAGTCCTTTTTGTGAGGTGTCTCTTGATGAACTTGAACCTCTAAACTTTTAGTTAGCAGCCAAGGGCTTTAACTGCTTGCACCAACCAGGGTCTTTCTTTTTCATTGACCCAGTTAAGGTAGGCCTTGCCTGGGAAAACCAGAAACACAGAGATCCTTCTCTACCTCTCTCCTTCCCATGAAAAGTTTGCCTGGTGTTTGTCTATCTGCGCCAAACTCACCTTCCTGGACTAGAGAAAGGGAACCAATCACTAATCATTATATTTGAATTTGATTTATGGAGTAGAGTCTTATTTTAATACATATCCACACACATCAGAAAAGTGTTGGAATATGATTGTGTCAAATGAATTAATTTGTTCCTTCCTAACTTTATGTTAAGTTAATGTGTGAAATTACATATTTTTTCCCAAATGTCCACACATAGAGCCTAATATGCCCAAGTATTAACAAAGTGTATATTATGAACCATTTTAAGATGCACTCTTGCTAATGTATAGCTGAATTTGTGTCAATGGAGCAAAAATATATAAAAACTAAACCAAAATGTGTCTCACATATTTTTTTAATATAATGCCAAAAATTGTATGCAAATAATAAAAGATAGCAATATATGGGAAGAGAAATGTCTTAAATGTATCAATGTATCAGTTACCTTTAACCATATAACTCAGGATTTCTTCATCATATGGAATGTCTATATAAGGAGCAGAAAGATGATTTATCACTATATTTTAAATGAGTTAGCACTATGAGGCTCATCTCCAACCTGTACATATCTTAGAAAAAAGGATTTCTAAGTCAGATTAGGAAGAACCTATCTACAAATCTCCATTATAAGTGAATTATTTTAAAAAATGAAGTTTTAATTTTTTCAAAAGGCAAATAGAAATGCTGGAAATAAATTTTAACATTTTATTAAATGGATCCTTAAAAATAAAAATTCCAACAACTCATGGACATAAAAATTGAGCTGAAGACTCTATGGGAGACTAATTAAATAGAATACAATAATTTTATATAAAGTTTAATTTTAATGTAATGAAATTTAATACTATATAATTGATAAAATATCCTAAAGATAAGTTAACATCACATTTTCCTCCTTTTATCTGCATTTAATCACGTTTGTTTTGCTTCCTTAATAGATTGTAGAAAAACTATTTTGTTTCATAATAGGTATTTAAAATTAAATATAGTAATTTCTACTATAAAACCAAAATCCAAACTCATTGCTGTCGAGTTGATTCCAACTCACAGCAAACCTATAGGACAGAGTAGAACTGCCCTGTAGGGTTTCTAATGGTGGATTTGAACTGCCAATGTTTTGGTTAGGAGCTGAGCTGTTAACTAGCGCCCCGGAAGGGTTTCTTTTTTTTTTTTTTTTGTTTGACTATAAACCAGTTGTTATCGAGTGATTCTGACTCATAGCAACCGTATAGGACAGTGCAGAACTGCCCCATAGGGTTTCCAAGGAGCAGGATTCCAACTGCCTACCCTTTGGTTAGCAGCCGAGCTCTTAATCACTACCCCACCAGGGCTACTTCTTTTTTAAATAAAATAAAAATAAATGCAGATGCATATTAAAAAAAAAAACGTCAATTCATGCTTGAGATCACTTTTATTTTTAATTGGTGTTGTTATTAGGTACCTTTGAGTTAGTTCAGACTCACAGCAATGCTATGTATAACAAAACAAAAATATTGCCTGACCCTGCGCCTTCCTCACGTCATTGCTATGTTTGAGCCCATTGTTGCAGCCACTGTGTCAACACATCTCGTTGAGGGTCTTCTTATTTTTGGCTGACCCTCTATTTACCAAGTCAGATGTCCTTCTCCGGGGACTGGTCCCTCCTGATAACATGTCCAAAGTACATGAGATGAAGTCTTGCCATCCTCGCTTCAAAGGACAATTCTGGCTGTACGTCTTCTAGGACAGATTTGTTCACTCTTCTGGCAGTCCATGGTGTATTTAATACTCTTTGCAAACACTATAATTCAAAGGCATCAAATTTTCTTTGGTCTTTTTTATTCATTGTCCAGATTTCACATTGCATATGAGGCGATTGAAGATACTATGGCTTGGGTCAGGCAAACCTTAGTCCTCAAAATGACATCCCTACTTTTCAACACTTTAAAGAAGTCTTTTGCAACAGATTTCCCAGTGCAACATGTCTTTTGATTTCTTGACTACTGCTTCCGTGAACATTGATTGTGGATCCAAGTAAAATGAAATCCTTGACAACGTCAATATTTTCTCCGTTTATCATGATGTTGTTTATTGGTCCAGTCATAAAGATTTTTGTTTTATGTTCAGGTGCAATCTATGCTGAAGCCTGTAGTCTTTTTTTTTTTTAATTGTGCTTTAGATGAAAGTTCACAGCTCAAGTTAATTTTTTATACAAAAATTTATATACATATTATTATGTGACATTAGTTGCAATCCCTATAATGTGATGGCACACTCCTACTTTCCACCCAGGTTTCTTGTGTCCATTCAATCAGTTCCTGTCCCTTCCTGCCTTCTCATCCTGCCTCTGGACATGAGCTGCCCATTTGGTCTCAGGTATCTGAGTGAAATAAGAAGCACACTCTTCACGAGTACTATTTTATGTTTTATAATCTAGTCTAATCTTTGAATAGTGGGCTTCGGGAATGGTGTTAGTTCTGGGTTAACAGAGCATCCAGGGACCGTGGCTTTGGGCATTATTCCAGCCTCAGTCAGACAATCAAGTCTGGTCTTTTGCTCTACACTTTTCTCCCGCTCCATGAGGGACTTTCTGTTGTGTTCCCTGACAGGGTGGTCGTTGATGGTAGCCGGGCACCATCTAGTTCTTTTGGTCTTAGGCTGATAGAGTCTCTGGTTTATGTGGCCCTTTTGTCTCTCAGACTAACATTTTCCCTGTGTCTTTGGCGTTCTTCATTCTCCTTTGCTCCAGGTGGGTTGGGATGAACTGATGCATCTTAGATGGCCACTTAGAAGCTTTTAAGACCCAAGATGCCACTCACCAAAGTGGGATGCAGAACATTTTCTTAATAAACTTTGTTATGCCAGTTGACTTAGATGTCCCCCAAAACCATGGTTCCCAGGCCCCAGCCCCAGCTACTCTGTCCCTCAAAGTGTTTGGTTGTATTCAGGAAACTTCTTAGTTTTTGATTTGGCCCAGTTGTGCTGAATTCCCCTGTATTGTGTGTTGTCCTTCCCTTCACCTAAGATGATTCTTGTCTACTATCTAGTCAGTGAATTCCCTCTCCCTCCCTCCCTCCCTACCCTTGTAACCATCAAAGAATGTTCTCTTCTGTGTTTAAATCTTTTCTTGTGTTCTTATAATAGTGGTCTCATACAATATTTGTCCTTTTGCAACTGACTAATTTCAATCAGCCTAATGGTCTCCAGATTCATCCATGTTGTGAAGGCTGTAGTCTTTGATCTTCATCAGTAAGTGCTTCAAGTCCTCTTCAATTTCAGTGAGCAAGGTTGTGTCATCTGCATATCGCAGGTTGTTAATAAGTCTTCCTCCAACCCTGATGCCACATTATTTTTCATATAGTCTAGCTTCTAGGATTATTTGTTCAGCATACGGATTGAATAAGTATGGTAAAAGGATACAACCCCGATACACACCTTTCCTGATTTTAAATCACACAGTATCGCCTTGTTCTGTTTAAATGACTGCCTCTTGGTCTATGTACAGTTCCTCGGGAGCACAATTAAGGGTTCTGGAATTCCCATTCTTCCTAATGTTATCCACAATTTGTTATAATCCACACAGTCAAATGCTTTTGCGTAGTCCATAAAAAACAGGTAAACATCTTTCTGGTATTCTCTGCTTTCAGCCAAGATTCATCTAACATCAGCAATTATATCCCTCTTTCCACGTCCTCCTTTGAATCCAACTTGAACTTCTGGCATTTCCCTGTCAATGTACTGCTGCAACCACTTTTGAATGATCTTCAGCAAATTTCACTTGTGTGTGATACTGATGATACTGTTCAATAATTTCTGCATTCTGTTGGATCACCTTTCTTTAAAATGGGCACAAATATGGATCTCTTACAGTCATTTGGCCAGGTGGCTATATTCCAAATTTCTTTACATAGATGATTGAGTACCTCCAGCACTGCATCTGTTCATTGAAACATCTCGATTGGTATTCTGTCAATTCCTGGAGCCTTGTTTTCTGCCATTCCCTTCAGTGCAGCTTGGACTTCTTCCTTCAGTGCCATTGGGTCTTGATCATATGCTTCCTCCTGAAATGGCTGAACATTGACCAATTCTTTCTGGTACAGTGACTCTATGTATTCTTTCCAGCTTCTATTGATGCTTCTCTTGTCTTTCAATATCTTTCCCGTAGAATCCTTCAATACTGCAACTTGAGGTTTGAATTTTTTCTTCAGTTCTTTCAGCTTGAGAAATGCAGAATGCATTCTTCGCTTTTGGTTTTCTAACTCCAGGTCTTTGCACATTTCATTATAATATGTTATTTTGTCTTCTCAAGCTACCCTTTGAAATTTTCTGTTCATCTCTTTTAGCTCATCATTTCTTTCATTTGCTTTAACTATTCTACATTCAAGAGCAACTTTCAGAGTCTCTTCTGACATCCATTTTGGTCTTTTCTTTCTTTCCTGTCTTTTTAATGACCTTTTGCTTTCTTCATGTATGATGTCCTTGACGTCTTCCGACAACTCACCTGGTCTTCCGTCATTAGTGTTCAATGCGTCAAATCTATTCTTGAGATGGTCTCCAAATTCAGGTGGGATATACTCAAGGTCGTATTTTGGGTCTTGTGGACTTGTTTTAATTTTCTTCAGCTTTAACTTGAACCTGCATATGAGCAATTGATGGTCTGTTCTCCAGTTGGCCCCTGGCCTTTTTCTGATTGATGATATTGAACTTCTCCATTGTCTTTTTCCACAGATGTAGTCAATTTGATTCATGTGTTTTCCATCCAGTGAAGTCTATGTGTATAGTTGCTGTTTATGTTGTTGAAAAGGTATTTGCAATGAAGAAGTCATTGGTCTTGCAAAACTCTATCATTCAATCTCTGACTTTGTTTCTGTCAAGTCCATATTTTCCAACTACTAAGGCTTCTTCTTTGTTTCTAACTTTTGCCTTCCAGTCACCAGTAATTATCAATGCGTCTTGATTGCATATTTGATCAATTTTAGACTGCAGAAGTAGGTAAAAATCTTCAATTTTCTCATCTTTGGCATTAGTGGTTGGGTGCAAATTTGAATAATGATTGTATTAACTGGCTTTACTTGTAGGTATATGAATATTATCCTATCACTGACAGTATTTTATTTTAAGATAAATCTTGAAATGTTCTTTCTGTTGATAAATGCAACATGATTCCTCTTCAAGTTGTCATTTCCAGCATAGTTGATTGTCTGATTCAAAATGGCCAATGCCAGTACATTTCAGCTCACTAACGCCTAGGATATTGATCTGTAAGTGTTCCATTTCATTTTTAACAACTCCCAATTTTCCTAGATTCATACTTCGTATATTCCACATTCTTATAATTAAAAGATGTTTGTAGCTGTTTCTTCTCTTTTTGAGTTGAGCCACCTCAGCAAGTGAAGGTCCCAAAGGCTTTACTCCATCCATGTCATTAAGATCGACACTACTCAGAAGAAGTAGCTCTTCCTCAGTTGTATTTTGAGTGTCTTCCACCTGAGGGGCTCATCTTCGGGCACTGTACCAGACAGTTTTCTTCTGCTATTCATAAGGTTTTCACTGGTCAGTATTTTCAGAAGTAGACCTCCAGGTCCTCCTTCCTAGTCTGTCTTAGTCTAGAAGCACCACTGAAACCTGTCCACCATGGGTGACCCTGCTGCTATTTGAAATGCCAGTGGCATAGCTTCCAGCATCACAGCAACACACAAGCCACCACAGTATGACAAACTGAGAGATGTGTGGGGTATTGTCAGTTACAAAATATTATTATCTCCTTCTTTGCATAGAACTGAATATATATATATAAAAAACAAAAAACAAAACAGGCCCATTGCCGTCCAGTAGATTTCATCTCTTAGTGAACCTATAGAACAGAGTAGAACTGCCCCATAGGGTTTCCAAGATAGGATTTCCAAGGCTGTAATCTTTACAGAAGCAGGCTGCCACATCTTTCTCCCATGCAGTCACTGGTGGCTTCGGACCACTGACCTTTTGGTTAGCAGCCGAGAGCTTTAACCACTACCACATCAGGTTTCCTTTATATGTGTATATATACATACACACATACATACACACACACACCCACATATATATATGTATATATATATTTGGCAAATTGATACCTGAATTTATATCTGAAGAGTAATTTGATGTGAACTTCCCTTCCCTTGTTGATTATAAAAGCAGGTCAGGCATCCTGACCATCTCTCTTAAATAAACACATACCCACATCTTGAATTAAAAAAAAAAAAAAAGTTACTGAAAAAGCAATAGAGACATGACACAACTTTAAGGAATTATTTGGACAAAATCTACCTGAAAGTATGAGCAAAGAGAAATTAACTAAAAATAAGCTGAGCAATCAGTATTTATTTTGCTCTGAAGGTGTTTATCTACTCTTTGGTTTCTTTCAAGAGAAGAAAAATGTAAGAAAGCCTGAGCCCAAATTGGAAAAACCAATAGGATACCCACCATTCTTAAAGCTGATAACATAATGATCTACACTTTCAGGAAAGGGTAAACCAGAAAAAGCCCCTTTGCCATCCAGGAAAAGGCAGCAAAAGTCAACTGAGCACTGAGTACAGAAAGGGAGAAATTAACTCACTCCTGAATTTTTTTTTTTTGCAATGTATGTTTATATTCTTCCATAGGTATCACTGTTACCCCATTATATTTTATAAGTTAAAAAAGATGTATTTTTTAAAGGAAAAATCTTTTTATTAGTAATTTTAATGGCACGTTTTTATTGTACTTTAGGTGAGGGTTTACAGAACAAATAGTTTCTCATTAAATATACCCGTATTGTTTTATGAAAATGGTTAACACGACATGTCAACACTGTCCCTTCTCAACCTTGGATTCCCGTTACAGCTTTCCTGTCCCTTCCTGCCTTCTAGTCCTTGTCCCTGGACTGTTTGCCCCATTAGTGTTGTTTTGTTTTATGGGGCTGTCTAATCTTTGGCTGGAGGGTGAACCTCAGGAATGACTTCATAACTGAGCTAAAAGGGTGTCCGGGGGCCATACTTTCAGGGTTTCTCCAGTTTCTGTCAGGCCAATAAGTCTGGACTTTTTTTGTGAGTTAGAATTTTGTTCTACATTTTTCTCCAGCTCTGTCGAGGACCCTCTGTTGTGAACCTTGTCAGAGCAGTCAGTGGTGGTAGCCAGGCACTATCTAGTTATACTGGACTCAGTCTGGTGGAGGCCGTGGTAGTTGTGGTCCATTAGTCCTTTGGACAAATCTTTCCCTTGTACCTTGTTGTCTTCATTCTCCTTTGCTCCCAAAGGGATGAGACCAATGGAGTATCTTAGATGGCTGCTCATAGGCTTTTAAGAACCCAGACACTACTGACCAAGGTAGAATATAGAACATTGTCTTTATAAACTGTGTTATGCCGATTGAGCTAGATGGTTCCCTGAGACCATGGTCCCCACAGCCCTCCGCCCAGCAATTCAGTCCCTCAGGGAGTTCGGAAGTGTCTGTGGAGCTTCCATGACCTTTCCTTGCACAAGTTGTGCTGGCTTCCCCAGTATTGTGTACTGTCTTATCCTTCACCAAAGTTACCACTTAAATATTGCCTATTTAGTATTCCCCCCCATCCATCATAACCAACAAAGATTGTTACTTTTTGTGTGTACCTTTTCATGAGTTTTTACAGTAGTGGTCTCATACAATATTTATCCTTTTGTGATTGACTTATTTCACTCAGTATAATGTCCTTCAGTTTCATCCATGTTATGAGATGCTTTGCAGATTCATCATTGTTCTTTATCATTGTGTAATAGTTCATTGTGTGTATGTACCATAGTTTTTTTATCCATTCATCTGTTAATGGGCATCTAGGTTGTTTCCATCTTTTTGCTATTGTGAACAATGCTTCAGTGAACATGGGTGTGCTTATGTCTATTCATGTGATGGCTCTTATTTCTCTAGGATATATTCCTACCAGTGGGATTGCTGGATCATATGGTATTTCTATATCTAGCTTTCTAAGGAAGCCTCATATCAGTTTTCAAAATGGTTGTATCATTTTGCATTCCCACCAGCAGTGCATAAGAGTTCCGATCTCCCCGCAGCCTCTCTAACATTTGTTACTTCCATTTTTTTTGATTCATGCCAGTAATGCCGGGGTGACACGGTATCTCACTGTGGTTTTAATTTGCATTTCTCTAATAGCTAGTGATTGCGAGAATTTCCTCATGTGTCTGTTGGCTGCTTAAATGTCTTCTTTGGTGAAGTGTCTCTTCATTTCCTTTGCTCATTTTAAATTGGATTATTTGTCTTTTTGTTGTAGAGGTGTTGGATTTTCTTATAGATTTTAGAGAGTAAACCTTTGTCTGACTTGTAATGTCCAAAATTTTTTTCCCAGTCTGTAGGTTCTCTTTTTACTCCTTTGGTGAAGTCTTTTGATGAACATAAGTGTTTACTTTTTAGAAGATCCCAGTTATCTAGCTTATCTTCTGGAGTTTGTATGTTGTTGGCTTTGGTTTGTATCCTGATAATGCCATGTATTAGGGCCTCTAGCGTTGATCCTATTTTTTCTTCTATGAACATTATAGTTTTTGGCTTTATATTTAGGTCTTTGGCATTTTGAATTAGTTTTTGTATACAGTGTGACGTATGGGTCCTGTTTCATTTTTTTGCAGATGGGCATCCAGTTTTGCCAGCACCATTTGTTAAAAAGACTGTTCACCATTTGATGGACTTCTGGCCCTTGTCAAAGATCAGGTGACCATAGGTGGATGGATTAACATCTGGGTTCTCAGTTCTGTTCCATTGGTCAATGTATCTGTCATTGTGCCAGTACCAGCTGTTTTGACTACCATAGCTGTATAGTAGGTTCTGAGGGCAGGCAGTGCCAGTGCTCCTACTTTATTCTTCTTCTTCCGTAGTGCTTCACTTTTCCGGGGCTTCTTCCCTTTCCATATAAAGTTAATGATTAGTTTTTCCATCTCTTTAAAGAATGTTGTTGGTATATGGTTTGGGATTGCATTGTATTTGTAAATTGCTTTGGGTAGAATTGTCATTTTCACAATGTTGAGTCTACCCATCCATGAGCATAGCATGGTTTTCCAT
>NW_004444034.1:274604-287980 GCF_000243295.1 Trichechus manatus latirostris
TTCCTTTCTTCTTTTTTGATGTGTGCATCTACTGCTATAAATTGTCCTCTGAGGACTGCTTTTGCTGTGTCTCAAAAGTTTTCGTATGACGTGTTTTCATTCTTGTTTGATTCTAGGAATTTTTTTATTCCATCTCTAATTTCTTCTGTTACCCAGTGGTTTGTAAGGAGGGTGTTATTCAGTTTCCATGTAAATTATTTTTTTCCCTTGCTCTTCCTGTTGTCAATTTCTACCTTGATGGCATTGTGGTCAGAGAAGATACTTTGTATTGTCTCAGCGTTTTGGATGTTGTTGAGGGTTGCTCTGTGACCTAAGATGTGGTTTATTCTGGAGAATGTTCCATGTGCATTGGAAAAGAATGTGTACTTTGCAGGTGTTGGGTGGAGTGTTTTATATATATCTATGAGGTCAAGTTGGCTGATAGTGACCTTCAGGTCTTCTGTATCTTGAGTTTCTTTCTAGATGTTCTGTCCTTTACTGAGAGCGATGTGTTGGAGTCTTCTACTATTATTGTGGAACTGTCAATTTCTCTTTTCAGTGCTGTTAGAGTTTGTTTTATGTATTTCGGAGCCCTGTCATTGGATGCGTAGATGTTTATTATGGTTATGTCTTCATGATGGATTATCCCATTAATCATTATATTGTGTCCTTCTTCGTGTTCTATGGTGGATTTTGTTTTAAAGTCTATTTATCTGCTCTTTTTTGGTAGCTGTTTGCTTGATATATTTTTTTCCATCCTTTGATTTTTAATAAATTTGTCTTTGTTTCCAAGGTGTGTCTCTTGCAGACAGCATATTGGTGGATCCTGTTTTTTTATCCATTCTGTCACTCTCAGTCTCTTTATGGGTGCATTTAAGCCGTTTACATTCAGTGTAATTGTTGTTAGGTTTGAGTTTATTGCTCTCATTTTGTAGTGCTTTTTTTTTTTGTGGTGCTGATGTTTTCTTTGTTCCTCTTACTCTCCTGTGCTGAATTCCTTTTGTTTGTGGATTTTTTTTTTCATTTCTTTTGTCTTTGTAGGTTTTGTTTTTACTGAGAGTTTATGTTTTTCTTCTTTATTTTGATAAGTAGGTTTGTTAACTTTCTTTGTGGTTACTTTGAAATTTACCCTTATCTTCCTGCTTTGAACCAGTCTATTATTGCTCTGTATCACTTGCCTTCCTCTCCATTAGAATGTTCTATACCTACACCATTTATTCCCTCTTTTATTGTACTGATGTTCTTGTCATTTACTGATTAACCTCTTTTGTTTCCTGTTGTAATTCTTTTGGTTTTGGATAGTCCTTGTGAGTTCATTTCCTAGTTTGGTATCTGGCTGTTATGATTCTGCATCCTCGATTCTGCCTGGTCTGATGTTGTTTATTCTCTGATCAAAAGACTCCCTTTAAAAATTCTTGTAAGTCTGATTTGGTTTTTACATAGTCCCTTAATTTCTGTTTATCTGGAAATGTCCTAATTTCACCCTCCTATTTGAAGAGGTGTTTTACAGGATATATTATTTTTGGCTGGCAATTTTTTTCTTTCAAGATTTTATATATGTCATCCCATTGCCTTCTTGCCTGCATGGTTTCTCTCAAATAATCTGAGCTTAGTCTTACTGTTTCTACTCTGCATGTGACATTTTTCTTGAGCTGCTCTCAGGATTCTTTGTTTGTCTTTGGTTTTAGCAAGTGTGATTACGATATGTCTTGGTGACTTTATTTTTGGTCTATCCTATATGGGGTTTGTTGAGCTTCTTGGATGGTCAGCTTTTCATCTGTCATGATATTGGGAAAGTTTTCTCTCAGTAGTTCTTCAATGATGTTGTCTGCGTTTTCTGTTTTCTCCCCCTGTTCTGGAACTCCGATCACTCGCAAAGTTTTGCTTTTGATTGTATCCCATGTAATTCTCAGAATCTCTTCAGTTTTCTTTGTTCTTTTTCCTGATTTTTCCTCAGACAGTGTTGTATCCAATTTCACTGATCCTATCTTCCATCATTTCAAACCTTCTCCTCAGCTCTTCTGTGACACTGTCCATTTCTGAAATCTTGTTGTTTATCTTTTAGATTTCTAATTGTTGTTTTTGTATGATTTCTTTTTGTGAATTTATTTTAGCATTTTGTTCCTGTATTATTTTCATGAATTCTTCCATTCTTTGGTATTTTCCATGAATTTGTCTACCTTTTACATGAATTTGTCTATTTTCTCCTCATTTTTGTCACTTTTTGCTTCAACTCTTGGATAGCTCTCAATATTAGAGATTTGAATTCCCCATCGGGTAGTTTTTATGCCTTTTCTTCTACTGGAAAGTCAACTGGTGTTTTATTTTGGACACCTACTGGAAGCATCCTGTCCTGTTTTTTTAATATGTTTTGATATTGTCTGCTCTTCCTCATTTATTGATTATAGGTTTGTTTATTTCATCCTGCTTTTTTTGTTTTATTTGGTTATGTGCATTCTTTGTTGTTTGGTCATCTGTGGGCATGATTTTTCTCACCTCCTTCTCCTAGGGTGGTCTCAGTTGCTCAGGTATGGTACAACGTGGCACATCCAGCTGAAGGGGAGTTGCTGGGATATTATGTTTTTGGCATGTTCTAGGGCAGGCGGGGAATCAGTGCAGGGCAGGTTCCGGTAGGCCATGCTTGCGCTGCTTGAGGGTGTGATGTTCAGTGCATCACCTCTGAAGTTTTCAATGAGACAGGAGCCCTAACACAGAGTTACAGCCTAATTTCAAACTCCTTGCCTGATGCTACCTTCCCTCAAAATCTCAACTATGAATTTTTTTTAAAGTTGACAGGGATTGGTAAATTCCTCAAGCCTCTGACACAATAAAACAAAAACTCATTCTGGAGGAACATCATGATGAACATTGTTATAGGCTTAAAAGTATTTCTTCAAATAATTTTCTAAAGAAAATGAGAAGTTCATAGTACAAAAGCAGAAGCAAGACAAGAAAATCAGCCAATATCAGGAAGAATCTGTAGAAACATTATTATTAATTCAGTGCTGCAATTATTATATATAATTTCAGATACTGAAAAGAACACTGCATGCAATTTATATATTAAAAAATAAAGAGAAGTGTGGAATAAATTAATAAGAATCAAGAAGATATAACGAATGAACCAGGAAGTCTAAAAAATAATTAAATAGAATATCTTTGAAAGGAAAACATAACAAATATGTATTAAAATACTGTCTTTCTTGGCACACTAGCGAAAACTAGAACTGAAGGTAGATATTAGGAACTTTAATAGAATGCAATACTAACAGATAAAGAGATAGAATACACAAAAGAGATATAAGAGACACCAGACACAGAATGAAATGTTCTAATCTCTGACTAATTAAAATTCCAGAAGGAGAAGGAAGAGAAAGAGAAAAGACAATGCTCATTATATGGTCATGAGTCGGCAGAACTGAATGGGACCACAAATTTTATGTTCAAAAAGATTACATGGAATTACACTTGTCTAGTTTCAAATTTAAGAATATCTTACATGTTCAAGGAGGAGGAAAAGACAATAGACTTGTTCTGTTTTTGTTTTAAGAATAAATTCCTTTGATATGTTCGGTGAGAGAGCTCAGCACTTTTAACTTGCTGTGAGTGAGTAGTTACAGTTTTATCACCAATAGGGAAGTCAATGGAATGAAGTCAGTGGGTTCTGAACTTATGGATATCCTTGAATTCTTCTGGAGATATATTGATACTAATAACTTTATCATTGTTTTGGAAATTTTTTAAGTTGATATAAGTTTGTATCCTTAGAATATCTCACTGGACCTTAATATTATAATAAAAATAGATTATATCAGAATTATCCAATGTGTTAATATATATAGTAATGCGTATGTTGTGAATTTTTTCTCCTTTCCCATATCCTTAAAATGTAGAGGAAATGGTATTTTTTCTAATGAATAACCCATATGTCTATAATACAGAAATACCAAAAGTTGACTCATAATCCCTCTAGAGTTATTAAGATGTGGTTATTTTGTTCCAGTATGTCTTAGCCATCTAGTACTGCTATAACAGAAATATCACATGTGGGTGGCTTTAACAAACAAAAGTTTGTTCTCTCACAGTCTAGTAAGCTAGAAGTCCAAATTCAGGGCCCCAGGTCCAGGGTGAGGCTTTCTGTCTCTGTTGGCTCTGGGGGAACGTCCTTGTCATAAATCTTCCCTGGAAGGAAACTTCTCAGTGCTGGGACCTTGGGTCAAAGGACACGCTCTGCTCCTAGCACTACTTTCTTTGTGGTGTGACGTCCCCATGTCTCTCTGCTGACTTCTATCTTTTATATCTCAAAGGAGATCAATGTAAGACACAACCAAATCTCGTAGATTGAGTCCTGCCTCCTTACCATGTTGTGAGGTGCTGTGCAGTCAGTTCCAACTCATAGCGAGTCTATGTACAACAGAACAAAACACTGCCCAGTCCTGCACTATCCTCACAGTCATTGTTATGCTTGAGTCCATTGTTGCAGCCACTTTGTCAATTCGTCTAGTTGAAGGTCTTCCTTTTTATCACTGGCCCTCTGCTTTACCAAGCATGATATCCTTCTCCAGGGACTGATCCCTGCTGATAACATGTCCAAAGTATGTGAGACATAGTCTTGCTGTCCTTGCTTCTACAGAGCGTTCCAGTTTTGCTTCTTTCAAGATAGATTTGTTCGTTCTTTTGGTAGTCCATGGTATATTCAATATTCTTCACCAACATCACAATTCAAAGGTGTCAATCCTTCTTTGTTCCTCCTCATTCATTATCCAGCTTTCGTGTGCATATGAAGCCATTGAAAACACCACAGCTTGGGTCAGATGCACCTAAGTCTTCAGGGCGACGTCTTTGCTTTTCAACATTTTAAAGAGTTCTTTTGCAGCAGATTTGTCCAATGCAATGTGTCTTTTGATTTCTTGACTGCTGTTTTCGTGGATGTTGATTGTGAATCCAAGTAAAATATAATTGCCACTAATCCCCCCTCATTAACATCATAGAGGAAGGGTTTACAACCCATAGGAAAATCATGTCAGATGGCAAAATGGTGGACAATCACACAATACTGGGAATCATGGCCTAGCAAAGTTGACACACATTTTTGGGGGACACAATTCAATCCATAACACAGTAATAGAATAAGTAAAGCTTAATAGCAGATCTAGTTATTTTCAGAAATCTTTTCAACAACATCCAGGTTATATTAAATAAGCAACCAATCTAAAACTTATTTTGTGATAATTTTCTCCAGTATGGGCAATTATAGAGTTTTGAGAACGCTGTACAATAACTTTTACTCATTAATTTATGCAG
This sequence comes from Trichechus manatus latirostris, assembly GCF_000243295.1. Classification (NCBI taxonomy): domain Eukaryota; kingdom Metazoa; phylum Chordata; class Mammalia; order Sirenia; family Trichechidae; genus Trichechus; species Trichechus manatus. Next base: position 279,888 of record NW_004444034.1, read on the forward strand.
CACTAAAAATTTTGACATGAGGTTAGTACTGCAGGCAGATAAAACAAATGAGCAGGAAAAATTTGCACTGGCTGAAAAAACAATAAGCTGCAGTGGACTTTAAGGGAAAGATTGTAACTTAACTATTTACACAGAGTGTATGGGGCAGTTCTACTCTATTCTATAGGGTTATTATGAGTCAGAATCCATTCAATGGCAGTGGGTTTTTGGTTATAGCTCTAGCACTTAAAAGCTTCTGATAATTTAAGCAATGATAACTAAAGTTTATTATATAAATTTGTAATGTTTTGTTTTATTTTGCCAATAAAATGAAATCACTTTATGCATAAAACCAAACATCCATATTAATTGGACATTTTAGGCAACTAGTTAAATAACTGGTAGTCTATAAGGGAACTTACTAATAGATTAGAATATACTCAAGATTCCTCTTATACAAAAAGAGTTTTCTAAGAAGTTAATTGTCTAGAGAATGTATATCTAAGACACATAATGGAACTATTTCCCATACTTAAATAGCAGTATTCTTATATTGGAGCCCTGGTGGCGCAGTGGTTAAGAGCTACGGCTGCTAACCAAAAAGTCAGTAGTTTGAATCCACCAGCCGCTCCTTGGAAACCCTATGAGGCAGTTCTACTCTGTCTTATAGGGTCACTGTGAGTTGGAATCAACTTGACAGCAATGGGTTTAATAAGAAGATTTTGTGGTTTTATGCAATAAGAATTATAATTTACTATTGGTTTCTCTGTAGCAATAATAAAATGAGTGAATATAAAAGCTGCAAAACAGATGAATCAAATTTTAATAAGAATAATAAAAATCTTAGCATAAAAACCAATCTATTCAATTATATATACAAAAGACAAATAATTGGAAGACTTACACTAATTTATAAAAGTGACATCTCTACCGAAGTGATATCTCTATTAAAATAACTATTTATTCCTTTTAAAATACAAAAGCAAAAGTTCTTATTAAATGAAGTGGGACAAGAAAAAAATATTAATATCTTCTCATCAACAAATGTCAACTGGCTGGATATAATGCTTTTTCTCCTTACAACTTTCTCTGTATTCAGAAAATCATATACGTTTATCATTTTATCTACTTACTTGTGTATTTATATTTATATCAAAAGTCCTCTAATCTTTCTTTTTTTCTATAATAAAATATATTAACTATGTGGAAAAACACATAGAATCTGATATAATGAAATCCCTAAGAAAAAATAGGAATGAAATATAGAAAATAATAGTGGTAAAATTAAACCCAACCTTATCAAAAGTTTCATTGAAAAAAACTCCAAAACAATCCAATGAAAAGCAGAGATTGTTAGAGTGAATTAAAAAACAAGCACTAACTATATATTGCCTTACAAATAAATGAAAAAAAAAAAAAGTAATATCATGCTAAATCTAAACATAAAAATGATGGGGTAGCTGTTTTATCATCCGAGGAGTAGACTTCAGGACAGAAAAGATTAAAATATACCAAGAGAGATGTTGTATAGTGATAGATAAATCAATTCATATAAAAGAAATAGCAATCACAAATGTATATGAATTTATTAACAGAGAATCAGATTACATGAAAGAAAAATACACATAACTGAAAAAATAAATGCATAATTACTGCCTGGTCCTGCACCATCCTCACAATTGTTGCTGTTTCAGCCCATTGTTGCAGTCACTATGTCAGTTCATCTTATTGAGGGTCTTCCTCTTTTTCACTGACCCTCTACCTTACCAAGCAAGATGTGCTTCTCCAGGGACTGGTCCCTTCTGATAACATGTCCACAGCATGTGAGATGAAGTCTTGCCATCCTTACTTCCAAGGAGTACTCTGGCTGTACTTCTTCCAAGACAGACTTGTTCGTTCTTCTGGCAGTCCATGGTATAGTCAATATTCTTTGCCAACACCATAATACAAAGGAGTCAATCCTTCTTCAGCCTTCCTTATTCAGTGTCCAGTTTTCACATGTGTATGAGGCCATTGAAAATATCATAGCTTGGGTCAGTCACATCTTAGTCCTCAAAGTGACATCTTTGCTTTTTAACACTTTAAAGAGGTCTTTTGCAGCATATTTGCACAAATGCAATTGATTTCTTCACTGCTGCTTCCATGAGTGTTGATTGTGGATCCAAGCAAAATGAAATCCTTGACAACTTCAACATTTTCTCCATTTATCATGATGTTGCTTACTGGTCCACTTGTGAGGATTTTTGGTTTATTTTTGCTGAGGTGCAATCCATACTGAAGGCAGTGGTCTTTGATCTTCATCAGTAAGTGCTTCAATTCCTCTTCACAAGCAGGATTGTATCATCTGCATATCGCAGGTTGTTAATATTCTGATGGTTCCTCCATTTCTGATCCCACATTCTTCTTTATATAGCCTGGGTTCTCAGATTATTTGCTCAGCATATAGAATGAGTAAGTATGGTGAAAGGATACAACCCTGACACACTCCTGTTCTGACTTTAAACCACGTAGTATCCCCTTGTTCTATTCAAACGACTGCATCTTTGTCTATGTACAGGTTCCTCAATTTTATAGTCCTTATACATTATCTTTCCTCCAAGCCTCTCAAACCTACCAGTGCATTCTCTCCCACTAGTAGCCCATACCTCTTCCCCACCAGTGAAGTTTTTAACAATTAAACTGCTATCACGTTCCTCCTGCTCCACTTCTCATCAATACTAGGTTTCTTCTGGAATGGGTGTTAAACCGCTCCAAAATGTTATTTAAGAGTCTGCTTATTTGAACCACTCTTGACATCAAATGTTAAGGTCAGCTTCCCCAGAAATAGAAGCTAAAGTGAAGCTTTCTCTGCAGTAAAAAAAAAGAAGAGTGTTTTAGAGGAATTCTTGTGAAAGAATGACGAAAGAAATTTGGCAGATGAAGCAGATGAACTGTGATGCACTTACAACAAGTTGTTGTCTTGTGCCATGGAGTTAATTAAAATTCATGGCAACCCCATGTGTTACAAAGAGAATTGCTCCATAGGGGTTTCTTGACTGCAATCTTTACAAAACCAGATCACCAGGCCTTGTTCTGCAGTGCTGTTCAATGGGTTGAAACTGCTAACTTTTCAGTTACCACTCGAACACAAACCATTTGTTCTACCCATGGAACTTAGCTACAATAAAGCCCTCAAAAAATCGTTAGGGATCTCTGATAGCCCATCAGATTGTCTTGCATCCTGACTAGAGGGCCAGGTACTTATCCCACACATTAACAATTTATTGAACACAGGCTACTTCTCCACGGAAGCATGACCCTGGATGAGGTAGCTTACTTTAACTCAGAGCAATTTCTAAAGAGTAACATTGCTGAGAGCTGTAAGCAAAGAGAATGATTTAATTCTCAATTTAAAAAGACAGAGATTGAGCACTGGATCTGGATGACAGATCAAAGCATCCACTATAATCTCAACTTTTTGAACATTATTTCAGTTTCAACTTAATCCTAACCAATATACCAGAAGTGTTTTACATGTAAATTGAACAAGCTAGTTTGAAAATTTAGATGATTTATACTAGTAAATCTAGAAGAAAATCAAAGCTGGAGTACTTATACTGTCAGATATCAGACTTATTTAAAAACATAGCAAGTAAGACAGGATGTTATTAGGGTGCATGTGTACAATTAACCAAAGAAACAAAATAGAGAGTGTAGAAGTGTTGGCCCCTGCTCATGCCTGGGCTCTGTGACTGAGTCTGCTCTGGCCTGGGCTCTGCTGCTGGGTCCCACTTGGGCAAGTGTTACAGCTCTTTCGGCTCCACCATCAAGTGCCCAGAGGTGCCCCACTCCACTAGCAAGTCTCCTGCTTGGTGGCACACAGTTCTCTCCCTCCATGAGTCAGGAAACTCAATGCTGCCATCTTGCTCCACTGCTCCTAGTGCAGCTACATTGTATTGTGCCATCTTGTGCAGTCTCAAGCCATCTCATCTCCAGTGTTAGAGCTCTCTCTGTCTCCTGGTTCTAGGAGGTTCTCAGCACAGGGACCCCAGCTCCAAAGGACACACTCCACTCCTGGTTCTTTTTCTTGATGGTAGTGAGGTCCCCCCTCAACGTCTGTGAGATTGTCTCTTTTAAGCCTAGCAGAATTGCAGTATTGACCAATCCCCTTGGTAGGCCACAGCCACCTAGTTTGCACAGTAATTGACCAATCCCTGCAAGGGTTTTACATACCTTTTTTGAATGGTAGACTAACCAATCCCTTTGTAAGATTGTGGTCTGGCAAATCATCTTAACAGAACTACAAACCCAGAGCAAGAAAGCCATAAATAGAGAAACTCATCATAGTGCAACATGTCCATCAAAATAGCTAAATTTCAATGGAATGACAATACCAAGTTTTGACAAAGAGTGGAACAACTAAAATTTTTTGAGTGTTACATCCATTTTGCAAGACTAACTAGCTTTATCTATCTAAGTAAAAAAAAAAGAAAAAGGCACATACTAACCAGCAATTCAACTCTATGTGCCTGTGGTACGCTGTTACAAGTTTAACAACCGCGTTTCTAGGACTGGAAATAGGGAAATTGACAAACCATGATTTGTAGCATTTACTTATACCTTTAATAGTCTCATCATGGCTGGTTTCAAACTACCTCCATAATGTCCCTGAACACCATGTTGGAAAGAGATGTGTAACATCATCTCTCACAAGTCAATATGAGCTGGGTCAACATACCCAAGAGATAGAAACTCTTATATTGAGCAAAAGGTAATTATATGACTGTTCATAATAGCCCAAAACAGGCCAAGAGTAGAACTGATTATTCTTCATAGTTCTGAACTGTTAACAACTCACATGTCCATTAACTGTAGAATAGACCAATACATTCTGGCCTTCACAAAATGGGTTCCTACACTGGTATGAAAAAGTGTGAACTACTGGCAAACACAAAAACTTCAATGAATCTCACAGACATAGTTATGACCAGAAGAAGCCAGAGAAGAGTGAATTATTCCCTTTATTTAAAATTCAGAATAGGCAAACTTATCTACAGTGATGGAAGTCAGAATAGTGTCTTCCTTTGTGGTAATATTAACTGGATAGAAGCACAAGTGTTCTATGTGTACAAAGCGTATACTGCTTTATACATATGTAAACATAAACACTTTTCAAGGTATACAGTTAATATTTGTACAATTTACTATATGCAGATTATACTTCATTGAAAAAAGTAAGAAAATGATTATCCTCCTTCTCTCCCACACATAACTTTTGGGTATTCTTAGTTCTTAATTAATTCAAATGAAAACTGCAATGAACTTATCAAATTGCACACACATACAAAACCTCAATCTGGACTTTTTTATTGAGTATGATTTTATTTAGCTGATGAATTTGTTGAGATTTTAATGATAGTTTGTCTTCCCAATACTTGACATAAATACCTTTCTATTTATTTAATCTCTTTTCTGTCCTGTAATAATGCTTATAATTTCTTTCTCTAAATGTATCAACTTTTGTTCATTTACTCTTAGGCAACTTTTCTATTTTTGATAGTGTCTTGTATTAACACTGTTATACATTGTTGGTGGTATATAGGAACACAACCAATTTTTTTCTCCAACATTACTAATCTCTTCTTTATTTAAATAATTCATCTTATATTTGAAATGTAGATGTACATGTTAGCTGCAAATAATATTTTTTCTCATTTCCAATTGTTATATACCTGTTAAATTTGTAAAATTTTCAGAAGAAAGATCTACATAAGTCATGTTCCTATAGCTAATGGCAAAAAATAACGTTGTGTGAAGACACTATTTCTTTATTTTATTCTGGAGATAAGTTCATTCCTACTTGTACCTTCAAAGCTGAACACTATGAATTAATTCAATAGAAAAGCAAATTAAATAAATTTTGTGAACTTTGTAACACCTCAGATTTTAATGTTTTTGTCACTTTCATTGTATGACATTGGCCAAGGAGATATTTGAAGATAAAAATAGGTATAGCATACTTAGGAAATATTGAGAAGAAATACAAGAGAATATAATGTTATATTTAGGGAAATATAAAGTTTTATTCAAACAATTTGATTGTTTTTATTTTTTTCAGATAACAACTGAACTTGATTAGTTCTTTATAACAGAAGACAAGATACTCACTAAGAGTATGAATATTAAATTCACATACTAGCATTAAAATGTGCCATTTAATTGAAGATATAGTAGAGCTGTTAACTCTAGTGAGGAAAGTAATGGAGTTTAAACAAATTCCTCTAGAATTGTGTTCATTATTTATAAACCATATTCTTAATAATAAAATTTAATTGCTGTGGACTCTGCAGTAATGAGATAGTTACTTCCAAATATGTCAAAAACCAAAAAAATATGCGACAATTATGTATGCATATATATATGTATATATATATATATATCAAAAAGTACCAGCAATGCACGTACAGAGAGGGAGATAATAATGTCTACATAATGTATGAATTATTAGTATTTTTTTCTTGAAAATATAAATATACTGCTCTTTAAATTTTGTGCTGTTACATTTAAAAATGCTTATTTTAGAAATTAATAAATTTAACTCCATTTACTTTGATTCAATTTCAATTTAAGCATATACCACACTATTTTGTTCATTTTTATATTTTATATAAATTATTGTCATAAAATATTAAGAAAGGGGTCTGGCAAAATGGCACTCTAGGCAGAAGCACCATTCTGTCCCTCCACAGCAAAGCTCCAAAAAACTAAGCCGAAGAGAGAATACAACAATCCTGAAACCCTAAAACATCAAATGAAGAGATAAAGAACTCAGCCAAGCACCAAATGGAATGAGAAAACTGACAGAGAACGGAGAGCAAGGAGAGATTCATGCAGAGGTCCCCTACCAGCTAACGCAGCACGGATCCACCATCTTGGACTCCTATAGGAGACCAGCAAACAGGGGAATGAGACAGCAGCCTCACGGAGCATCCAGCAGGAGACAAAACAACCGATAATTTGCGGCTTGCGCTTTCCCACCCCCACCCCTCTTCGCGCCAGCTTGGCCTCCTCTGCTTCCCGTCGCCACGGTCTCTTGACCGGGAAGCGCCGGCTACTTGGATTCCACACACCCAAGCAGGCGGCTCTCTGGGTGCGATTTGTTGGCTGCTGGTGTTGCTTTTTTCTGCTTCTTTTGATTTCTTCCTTGCCTCTTGCCATCTCCCCCTCCTTTCGCTCGAGTGCCTCGCTCCGGGCGCCATCTTTGCTTCTTCCTGAGGGGCTGCAGAGTGCCAGCAATTTGTGATATACACTTACCCACTCTAACCTTCTTCACCCACACTCGGCCTCCTCTGCTTCCCGCGGACACAGTCTCTTGTCCAGAAACACCAGCCCGCACTAGCTAACTCTCTGAGTGCCATTTCTTGGCTGATGGTGTTGCTTTTTTTTTTTTCCCCCTGCTTCTTTTGATTTCTCACTTGCCTTTCGCCACCTCCCCCTCCTTTTGCTCGACTACCTGGCTCCATGCGCTTCTTTGCTTCTTCCTGAGGGGCTGTGGAGCTCCATTAGAGTGTGGAGCTGCTTCCCGGTCTGGGCTACCGCACTGGTGGGATCCCGGGGCTTTTGTACATTTGTTCATTTTGAATTGTTTGTTTGTTTTCTTTTCCTTTTCTTGAGTTGGGAGACCTTTCTGGCCAGACGGAGCTGCATGGCAAGGAAGTCCCCTTCAGCTTCCATAGACGTGCAAATGGATCCTTGAAGGCATTTCTTTCTTCATTGTTTTTTTTTTCTGTTTTTTTGGGGGGCCTTTCTTGTTCTTTTCTTTTTCTTTTTAATTTGTTTTGTTTTCTTTTCCCTCTTTTTCCTTTTTTGTCTTTCTTCATTGCTCAGTTTCTTGTCCCTCTATATCTTCCTTCTCTATCTGATCCCTGAATACCAGGTGTTGTATACCTCTACGCCTTCTAGCCAGGCTGTATTGCAACACCTGAGAGCGACTTCCCCAGACCTCATAGCTGCATTGGTGGGATCCCTGGGAACTCTGCGGTTCTTCAACCTTTCTGATTTTTATTTATTCATTCTTTTCTTTTCTACCTCTTCCCCTTTCTGTTTTTCTCCATTTCATAGTCTCTCATCTCTCC
>NW_004444034.1:294801-311981 GCF_000243295.1 Trichechus manatus latirostris
TCACATAGCCAACATTTTTTTTACCTCTCCACTCTTTTTTTTTTATGTAAGTAGCGTTATATGATAAGAAATATGTTAGTATTCCTTTCGTTCCTTCAAGTTCTAAAATTATTTTAAGTTTTAATACTTCCTTGTTTGTAGATTTTTAAGTTGGCAAACAATTAAGGATAATGATTTTATTAATAATGAATGAACAAAATAATTTAATTAAATGCAGTAAAGAGAATGTTGCCACTTCAGAAACAGTGATAGAAAACATGTATAAAAGTTTAATAAATGAATTCACTTAAAATAACATAAAAGCTCTTGTATTTTAATATCTATAATACTGTCATCACAAATATAAAATAAAAGATCGTGAATCAGTTAATGTTGGTAGTAGAACAAAGGAATGTTTCCTTCAATCACAAGTGTAAATTATCAGTGGTGAAGATGTCATTGCTTACACTCTGTAAGTTGATTACTCTTCAGTGCTGTCAGCATTTTCTGAATTGAACCAGGAAGTTCACTCTAGGTTGCTTGGACAGTGATATAACTGGTACAAGAGGCTCCTGTCTTCTTGTAAGGAAGTTGTATCTGACCTCTGCTTTTCATATGCATCAAATCCTCCAGGTGCTGGGCACCTAGTTTTTATAGACCACTACCATAAACAGTTGGCATCTTAAACCCAGCTTGCCTGGTGTGATGGTTTAGATTGTGTGTCAGCTTGGCTAGGCCATGATCCTCAGTGTTTATATGTGATCACTCCCCGTAATGGGATTTGCTGTGAGTAGCCAATCAACTGAAAGGGCATTTGCTTGGGCATGTTGCCTGCATCAGAATATAAGTGAACGTTCTGGCTTTTGCCCTCTGTGGATCCTGCAGCTGCCTCCTGTTCATCTGACCTCCAGTTCTTGGGACTTGAGCTAGCAGTTTACCTGCCAATCTTGGGATTCGTCGATCTTCACAGCCTATGAGCAGGAGTCCTGCTCTCTAACCTGCCGTTCTTGGGTTCACCGGGCCCTGCAGCTACATGAGTCAGGAGAAGCCTTGTGGTCTTACCTGCCAGTCTTGGGATTCATTGATCTTCACAGCCTATGAGCAAGAGCACTGCTCTCCAACCTGCTGGTCTTGGGTTCACCAGCCCCTGCAGCTACATGAATCAAGAAGAAGCCTCTGTCTTGATCCATGGACTTGGGACATTACAGCCTCTATAATCATGTGAGCTGTTTCCTTGATATAAGTCTCTCTATATATGGGAACGCTGATGGTGTACTGCTTAAGAGCTATGGCTGCTAACAAAAAGGTTGGCAGTTCAAATCCACCAGACACTCCTTGGAAACCATATCGGGCAGTTCTACTCTGTCCTATATGGTCGCTATGAGTCAGAATCGACTTGACGGCAATGGGTTTGTTTTTTTGGTTTTATATATATGCATATATATATGTATATATATATGTATTTATATATGTATATATGTATATATATATATACATATATGTATATATATGTATATATAAATTTGGTTTTTTATATATATATATATTTATACACTTTACTGGTTTTGCTTCTCTAGAGAACCCAGACTAAAACTCCTGGTACTCAAGTAGTCCACTTCTCTCCCCACTGGCATATTTATTCTCGTACTTGTCCTATAAAAGGAGAGAGGAAGAGAGGGCGGGAACATATGTCCTCTTACTGCATGCCTCTAGCACACTTCTCTATAGGACACTGTGAGAATTAGAGACCTCTGCCTTGGCATGCTGGCCTTTGGCTTTCAAGTTTATTAATCAAATATTATTTGTTAGTGTTTTTAGTTCTTAATGTAATGTTGTAGAAGTCACCTTTGCTTACCTTGCACGACAAGTGTCACAGGTACCATTGCTTAAAGACTATCTCTGATTTATGGCTAATATCCATCTATTAAATATAAATCTTATCATCTTTGTGCCACATTCTAGATACTTGCTCTGACCAAATTATACCATACTTGATCATAACAATTAAAGGTGAAAAAAGATGAATTAAAATATATTAAATATTTTTATCAGAGAAGTGCTTAATATTTTCTTCTCCCCCTAAACTTTATCTCTCACATCTTAGATGGTTTCTACACAGTGGTAGGATAAATACTTTGAAAAAAGATACATTCTGTCTAGACACTACTTATTTTATCTACACAGATGCAACGAACTCTGTTTTGTTTTATTTTGGTTTTTCTTTTTCTACTGAATTTGTAAATTGTTTTGACGTTGTATAGATAAAATTTCAGTTACTATAAATATGTCAAGTATACAGTAAGTCTGTGTTATAGATGGTAAATATAACCAAACAGATTCAAAGGGGTTTAAATTATTTTAAAAAACAACTCCCTATATGCACTCCTCTTTTTTCCAAAAATATGCAGATACAAGCACTTCTGTTACCCAAACTCTTAACTCTAACTTACAGTTTCATTCTGGTATTGCAACAGCAACATATTATTCCAATGTTTTCAAGAATTATCATTTATTAAGAATGGAAGTACTAGACATAAAAATAGAAAGCTAGAGGTAGGATGTCTACTTAAAAATGTAATATATGTGTAAAAGCTATAAAATAAAACTTTTTATGTGGCATTCTACTGTAATCTATCCAACTTTTTTTTAACAGTAGACAGAGCTTCCAGGGGTATTGCTAGTGGTTAAGAATCTGAGGGTTCATATTAGTTAGTTAGACTCACACCATTTATACCTATTTGAGGTGTGCATTATCCCTCTGCCTCCACAGGGACTATTATTGCTTTAAAGGATTAAGCCTACACAAGGCAGCCAAGAGTGTGACAGAGACAGCAGGGGCCCACTCTGAAGCTGCTGAGTCCATCTGTCATTCCAAGAATTTTAGCATTTACTTTAAAATCAAATTTCCGTTACAAAATGTAATATCTCCAATCACTAACTCTTGCAATGTTAGATATTTTTACTCTGTGGCTATTTATGGAACAACTAGTCATGACTAGCCCCATATTAGAATTTGACTGAAGACGTGCGTATGTGTTAAACCTGTGGGTACATTAAAATTTATGTTATTCAAGAAAATTGGGAAATATGAGGTTTCAGGGAATTCAGTGAAGTTGTAATTGTTGCATTCCAAATAATATTAATAATATAGTTCTCCCAAGATTTAAACTCATACTTTTTAATGTTCAGAGAGAATACCCGTTATGGATTTTACAATGTTTAAAATCATCATTAGTAACAATAATACTATTTATATTAAAAAGACAGCTAATAGTGATTTTCAAATTATCAGAAAATAAAATATAGCTAATAATACCTATGAATGTGAGTGTGTATGTGTGTTTGTTTATGAACATCCAATTTATGAACAACTTATACTTGCCCTTTAATGTTATGTAAATTTGCCCTCACTTTGAAATGATTGAACCAACCCCTACTCACAACAAATTCTTCATCACAATCACCTGCACTTGCTGCATGTGCAATTTTAAATTATTGAATAGGTTTTGAGACTTTTCTTGCACTAAATTAAGACTAAATAAGAACTGTATGCACCTGTTTCAACTTACTTATAAATTCCTAAAGACACACTCAGAAATGAATCTCATTTGTAACCCAGGGAGTGCCTGTATATGCATATGTAAATACATGCACTATATATATAAAACACACACACACTATATATACATATATATATACACACATATATATGTAGTGTGGGTGAAGTAGCAGTCAAGAAATCAAATGACATATTACATTGGACAAATCCGCTGCAAGAGACCTCTTTAAAGTATTAAAAAGGAAAGATGTCACACTGAGGACTAAGGTGCACCTGATCCACCCAACCCATGGTATTTTCAGTCACCTCATATACATGCGAAAGCTGGACAATGAATAAGGAAGACCAAAGAAGAACTGATGAATTTGAATTATGGGAATGGCAAAGAATATTGAGTATACCATTGTCTTAGTCATCTAGTACTGCTATAACAGAAACACAACAGGTGGATGGCTTTAACAAAGAGAAGTTTATTCTCTCACAGTCCAGTAGGTTACAAGTCCAAATTCAGGGCATCAGCTCTAAGAGAAGGCTTTCTCTGTCGGCTCTGGAGGAAGGTCCTTGTGATGCATCAGTCTTCCCTTGGTCTGGGAGCATCTAAACACAAGAATCTCAGGTCCAAAGGACGCGCTCTGCTCCCGGCACTGCTTTCTTGGAGGTGTGAGGTTCCCATGTGTCTCTGCTTCCTTCTCTCTTTTATATTTCAAAAGAGACTGCCTTAAGACATTATGCAATCTTGTATACCTCATCAGTGTAACTGCCGCTAATTCATCTTGTTAGAGTATAGTGATTGAATTTACAAAATGGTACACAATTATACAATACTGGGAATCATGACCCAGCCCAGTTGATGGATATTTTTGGGAGACACAATTCAATCCATGACAACAATGGACTTCCAGAAAACCAAACACATCTCTCTTGGAAGAAGTACAGTCAGAATGTTCCTTAGTAGTGAGTATGATGAGTCTTCGTCTCACATACTTTAGACATGTAGTCAGGAGGGACCAGTACCTGGAGAAGGACATCATGCTTGGTAAATTGCAGGGTCAGTGAAAAAGAGGAGGGCCTCCAATGAGATGGATTGACACAGTGACTGCAACAATGGGCTCAAACACAACAACGATAATGAGGATGGTGCAGGACTGGGCAGCATTTTGTTCTGTTGCGTATAGGGTCGCTATGAGTTTGAACTGACTCTACGGCACCTAACAGCAGAAACAATGATACATAAATATATACACACATACATACGTACATATATATATACATATATATATATATATACCTGAAGAAAGTAAAAGTCATTAAAAAGACAGGAAAGAAAGAAAAACCAAATGGATGTCAGAAAAGACTCTGAAATTTGCCCTTGAACATAGAGTAGCTAAAGTGAAAGGAAGAAATAATTAAGAAAAATGCTGAACAGAAAATTTCAAAGGGTGACTCAAGAAGGCAAAGGAAAGTGTTATAGTGAAATATGCAAAGACTTAGAGTTAGAAAACCAAAAAGGAATAATATGCTCAGAATATCTCAAGCTGAAAGAACTGAAGAAAAATTTCAATCCTTGAGTTGCAATATTGAAGAATTCTACGCAGGAAGCACCAAAAGAAGATGGAAAGAATACACAGAGTGACTGTACCAAAAAGAATTGGTCGACTTTCAACCATTTCAAGAGGTAGCATATCATCAAGAACTGATGGCACTGAAAAAGGAAGTTCAAGCTGCACTGAAGGCATTGGCTAAAAACAAGGCTCCAGGAATTAACAGAATACCAATTGAGATGTTTCAAAAAAAAGTTGCAGCAGGGGAGGTGCTCACTTGTCTATGTCAAGAAATTTGGAAGACAGCATCCTGGCCAACCAACTAGAAGATATCCACATTTGCACCCATTCCAAAAAAGGAGATCCAACAGAATGCAGAAAATATCGAACAGTATAATTAGTATTACAAACAATTAAAATTTTGCTGAAGATCATTCAAAAGTGACTGCAGTACTACATCAACAGGGAAGTTCAAGCCGGATTCAGAAGAGGATATGGAACAAGGGATATCATTGCTGATGTCAGATGAATCTTGGCTGAAGGCAGAGAATACCAGAAAGATGCTTATGTGTTATATTGACTATGCAAAGGCATTCCACTGTGTGGATCATTAAAAAAAAATTATGAGTAAATTGCAAAGAATGGGAATTCCAGTACATTTAATTGTCCTCATGAAGAACATATATATAGCCCAAGAGGCAATAGTTCTAACAGAACAAGGGAATATTGCATGGTTTAAAGTCAGAAAAGCTGTGTGTCGGGGTTGTATCTTTTCACCATATTTATTCAATCTGTATGATGAGCAAATAATCCAAGAAACTGGATTATATGAAGAAGTACACAGCCTCAATATTTGAGGAAGACACATTAACAATCTGTGATATGCAGATGACACAACCTTGCTTGCTGAAAGTGAAGAGGACTTGAAGCACTTACCGATGAAGATCAGAGACTGTAGCCTTCAGTATGGATTGCACCTCAACATAAAGAAAACAAACATCCTCATAACCAGACCATTAAGCAACATCATGATTAATAGAGAAAATATTGAAGTTGTCAAAGATTTCATTTTACTTGAATCCACAATCAATGCCTATGGAAGCAGCAGTCAAGAAATCAGATGACATACTGCATTGGGCAGATGTGCTGGAAAAGACCTCTTTAAAGTGTTGAAAAGCAAGGATGTTACTTTGAGGAATAAGGTGAACCTAATCCAAGCTGTGATATTTTCAATGTCCTCATATGCATGCAAAAGCTGGACAATGAATAAGGAAGACCTAAGAACTGACACTTCTGAATTATGGTGTGGGCAAAGAATATTGAATATACCATGGACTACCAGAAGAACAAACAAATCTGTCTTGGAAGAAATACAACCAGAATGCTCCTTAGAAGCAAGGATGGTGAAACTTCTTCCACATACTTTGGACATGTTATCAGGAGGAACCAGTCCCTGAGAAGCACGTCATGATTGGTAAAGTGGAGGGTCAGTTAAGAAAAAGGAAGACCCTCAATGAGATAGACTGACACAGTGGCTGCAAGAATGGGTTCAAGCATAACAACAATTGTGAGGATGGTGCAGGACAGGGCAGTGTTTCGTTCTGTTGTACATAGGGTTGCTATGAGTTGGAACCAACTTGACAGCACCTAACAACAACAACAAATACACACACACACTCATACATTCAAAGACGTATGTGTATATGTATACATATATACACACACACACTCATTCAAACATATGCGTGTGTGTGTGTGTGTGTGTATACATACATATATATGTATCTGTCTATATACTCCTAACTTATTGACATGGTTAGGTTCCAAAGACCAGTTTGTTATGTGAAATCAGTATTATGTGAAAATGGAGAATGACCACATCAGATCACAAAATGGAGGATGACTACATCATTACATAGCTGCCAAATGACATCACTACATAACTACCAGTCCACTGAGAATCATTGCCCAGCCAGTTGACAGATAACTTTAACCATCGCAGCCAGCGTTACTCTTGCCTCAAATCTCCACCTTCATTACTGCCAGACGTGCATAATTAACATGCAAAATAGTAGGATAGTACATTTTTTACTACTGTTGTAAATGTGAAATGTCAAATAACAAGATAGTTGATAAATGAGGAGTAGGCATATAGACAGTAGGTAGGTAGATAGGTAGGTAGACGGGTACACACACACCAACAATGTGGGCTATAGATGTGGACTATATCCCTATCCATATGTATATATGTATTCCTATATACATAAGTATTTATATATGCACACATTCTGACTTACATGCATATTTATGTAATATAATTATTGTTACGGCCTACTATGTTTCTGTTACTCTGGCCTTAACTATGTGGATTATTTTAGCTGATGTGTTTTCCTCTTCCATAAATTCATTACATTTAACTTATTCCAAAAATAAGATAAAGTACTTAAAATGCAGTTGATATATAATTGAGAGTATCAATCAGGTAATGGATTATGTATTCAATCAATGACTCTTAGTTGAGAATAGTTGTTTTTTTTAGAATTTTTCCCATCCTATTGCTCAGCAATGTATTATTTCTACTAAGAACAACATGAAAAGTGATGCAGTCATTTGATGGAATGTTTGTTCACTTGGACAGGTAAATAGTTTGTGAAGAGAAAATTAATGTTGATTTTATCAAAGAAAAACAATTCGTTGAAAATCAATCAGCTCTCATACACAGCTAAGAAAATAGTCCTTGCTTTCTAAGTTATCCAATGCTTTCAGTAAATGTCTGAAACTATAAGGTAATTAAAATGCCAGCTACCACTTTTACTAAGTATGTGAATTTAAAAAGAGAAATAAGACATATCATATTTTCTCTGCTACATTTATGTACTCTTAGTCAAGCAGGAATGAACTAGCCCCTTAAGGACTGCATCTATAACTCCTGGTGGCCCCACATACTTGTATGGGAATAGGTTAGACCATTCTTCCTGACACCCTCCAGAGAAGTGCTTAAAATCTACAAGGTGTTTTATTGCACCAGCAAATGATGACTACATGCTGCTACATTTTATTAAAGTATAGGCAAAGTTAGAATGTTACAACTACAAGATACCTGTTTCCAAACTTTATTTTTTTATATGATGGAACTAAAATAAGCTGAAAGACCTATCTAAAGTTACTCATCTACTCATTAGCATATCTGCTGTTAGGCAATCCTGAGTTCCTTCCACTCTGACACATGTTGCATACTGAATATTAGGGCACATAAGTCTGGCCTAGACATCTAGATCTGTTTTTAATTATGTTTTTAATGGGGTATAGTAGCAAAAAGTAAAATTCACAAGTGTGCATTTCAATAAAGTCTGACAATTATACAGTGTTAACTACCTCTTGTTCTTGCACAAACTACTAATAATAGTACTAAACAGTAAATGTATAATAATGTAGCCTATTAAAATATGCTCAACGGAGCAAAATTCCTGAAATGCTTATGCAATATAAGTTGTAATTAATATTCGTTATAATTATTTTGTGTGATAACACCAATTAACTCATGTTACATGTATTATTTTGCAACTCCTACTATTGCCAGAAAACGTTAGAAAAAACAAAGCTTAATGAGAAATGGGCTATTTTCTTGAGGATTCAAATAAAGGTGGCAGAGACATCCACACTCGTAATTGCCTTTTTTATCTGCTATATGAATACTTACAAGGAACGTCTGAGGCATAATGACTAATCAGAGAAGTTGACTCTTGTGTTCAGTATTGAAAGGTAAATCAAGGTTTTTCTAATAAAGTTTCTTGAAAGTCTCATGTTTTCCCCAGCCTCTATTGCTTTGCGTGTATTTACCCCCTTAATTTTTTCAAGCGAATGGTATGGCCGGGATTTAGGCAGAATGTGTTACAGGAGTGACTGGGATGGAGGGCAAATATTTCAACGAGTCCACCTCATGAAGGGCTTGTATATCATGCTAATTTGTTTGGTATTCTAATATTAGATAAAGATAAAATAATATTAAATAAAGAATGAAGTACTTAAAATGCTTGTTTGAATGAAATTGTAGTTGATACACGAGAGGATCAAGCAAGAAATGGAGTTATATATTCAATCAATGCCTCTTAGCTGAAGATAGTAGTTGTTTTCGAGATGTGAACTGGCCAAAAGATATCCATATGAAAATAATAGACTCTTTTTTGTTATCTTAGGAGACCAGATTGAAAATAGAAAGAGAAGACAATTGCTAAATATCTGGCAAAAAGAATTGTTTCTTAGAATACAGTCATGAGCTACTACTCATAAAATCTTTGAAATAGTTGATAATCATGGGAATAAGAAAGAAACAGTAGAAAACTTGGGATCTTGGTCAGAACAAATAAAGTGACTATCTTATGTTCAAAGTAAGTACACTTTATGCCATATTTTATTTTTTCATCGTATTTTTATTTCACTCGGATTAAGCTAAATATACTTCTTTAATTAGTTGAATATTTTTTCTTTGACATTTCCTGTGTTACCTCATACCCTATACTATTATTTGTATGAGAAAGTGATTTGTGAGCATCTAGAGTGATGTGAAAAGAATCAGAACCAAAATCTATGCATGTACTTATTCATTAAACTGGTTTTCATAAAAGTATTAAAAAAGGAGAAAATAACAGTAAAGAAAAATAAGTGTACATTTGGAGAATATATCTGCACACTTATTTCATAGAAGATAATGCACCGATTTAAATCATAACTATTAAGTCTATTTAGATATGGGGAATGATGATAAGTGAAGAGGATTGTGCATTCTTGGAGACAAGAACTGGAAGATAAAACTGGAAAGCTGGAAACCATTGATTTATAAACGGGATGGAACCGTAAGTGATTTTTTTTCTCTTTTTATTTTAGAAACTATTATATATACACTAATTTTTTATAAATATTGCTAATTAACATATCTTATAATCCAATCATTAAAATAAATATGTACAGTGCCTATAACTTACCAAAGCAGCCCTGGTGGTGCAGTGGTTAAGCGCTCAGCTGCTAACTGAAAGGTCAGCGGCTCAAACCCACCAGCTGCTCTGTGGGTGAAAGATGTGGCAGTCTGCTTCCGCGAAGATTTACAGCCTTGGAAACCCTACGAGACAGTTCTGCTCTGTCCTATAGGGTCGCTATGAGCCCAAAACAACTCCATGGCCGTGGGATGATCTACCTACTACCTCAAAGAGCTATATTAAGTGCGATAGCCATGGAGATGAATCAAATACTTTACCTGCCCTCTAGGGTGTAAGAAATTAGTACGAAGAGGCAGACAATACAAAATACGTGAAAAAGTGTTAAGGTACCATGTAAGAAATACATACAAAGGAGAATGTGGTCAACCTTCTGACTGGGGTAGAGTGGTTATTGGCAGGATAGTTTCAAAGGCAAATATTGAAAAAGTCAGAACCTGATTCTTGAAAGATCAGTGTTTTCTAGAGGAACAGTGGTGAGGAAGGGTCTTCCAGGTAGGAGGACATCATAAAAGGAATAGTGTAAAGGAATTCGTTTCCTTTTGACACATTTTTGAGAACTGGGTTTTAGAAAAAATATGTCTGTACTAGATATAAAGACTTCTTTATATTATTTTATTTTATAATATAATTAACATAAGTATTCACTTGGATAATTGGTTATACTGGTGTAACCACCAAGAAAACAAGATACAAGTTTCTTTCATTACCTAGAGAGTTTATGCATACCCTTTTCCAGTCAATTCCTTCTCCCGAGATCCAGAGCAAATACTTTCTAATCTCTATTGCATAGTTTAGTTTTACCAGTTACTGGACTACAAAAAAATGAAATAATGTATTTTGACCTTTCTTTTGCTTAGTATTCTTGATATTTATCCATGATTTTGCATCTATCAACGGTTCTTTTTTTTCCCCCATGAGTAATCTGATGTATGAATAAGCCACAATTTAACTTGCCATTCTTCTGCTGATAGGCATTTGTGTTATTTCCCATTTTGGGCTATTATAAATAAGGATGTTCCAAATATTCTTCTACAGGTATTTTTGTGAACATATATCTTCAGTTCTTTTGATCAAATACTGAGGAGTGAGAATTCAGGATAAAATTATCTACATGCATATAGTAAGCATAAAAAAATTGAAATTTTGGAAGTTCTGATATGTTGTTGTAAAAATAAAAGACAATATGAATAATAGAAATCTATAAATACTAGTTTTCTGTCCGTTGAGACATTTGTTGTATGAGGTAGGAAACAACTTTTTCTTTTTTCCTTATAAGTATTTCTGTTATTGTGCATGAAAATTTTGTATTTAATTTCCTAAATTATTTGTGACTCCTCAAAATTTTTCACTCCCTTCACTTCTATTTTCTTTCATTCTTTTCCTTGAGCTAATTTTATGTAGATACCTACAAATCGTTGCTTATGAACATAATAATATTTATCAATAACCTTATAAGTTGCCTTAAGAGCAAAACAAAACCTTTTAATAAAAAATGACTAGTATATGCTTATGATCTCCTGTGGTTCATTGTCTTTAGTCTTTCGGAAAAACTTCTTTTAAAATTTTTGCCTGAAATATTTTCCTTTATGAAAATTATTATATTTAAAAAGGAGCTTTATGGGACAATTATTTTCATTGTCCTACTTCATTTTAGAAAATTTAGTGATCTTCTAAGAATCTTAAAATCATTTTTGGTAATTATTAAAATTTGTATTATTACATGAAACAGTATATTGGATATAATGTGTATATTGATTTTGAAGCAGGATTCCTCAGATAAAATAGATAATATACTTATTTATATTTATTGTAACACTGATTTAGAGGAAACTGTGGTGGCATAGTGGTTAAGAGCTATGGCTGCTAACCAAAAGGTTGTCAGCTCGAATCCACGAGGCACTCCTTGGAAACCCTATGGGGCAGGTCTACTCTGTCCTTTAGGGTCACTATGAGTTGAAATTGACTCAACGGCAATGGATTTGGTTTTGGGTTTTCTGATTTAGAGTAGATTAAATAATATACAACGTACCTTGGAGTGTATTAGCTTACTATTTGAGATGTGGCTCTCTTGGCATACTGACTTTAATAACTTCTCTACAGATACAGTGTCTCCTATTCCCTTGCCATATTCTATTTAGTAATTTCTAAAGCCGAGCCTCACAATTTAAAGGTAAATTTTGTAGAATGTTGAAGTAAAATATCTCACTTAAGAATATGTTCTTTACAGTGCTCTTGGCTGGCACCCCTGCTGATTTTGCAGGCAGCAAAGAAAGTGCTGGTGTCCTGGAGTCATCCTAGTCATGTTTTATAGTTGGAAAATATGGCACTTTGCACTAGTTTTGTTCTTGATATAAAAAATGGTGCCTGTTAATGCCCAGAATAGAACTGTGGCATTTTGTTAGTGTAAAAATGGTGTGGGGTCAGAGTTTGACCTCCTCTAACTTCCAAAGGGGGAAGGAGTATCAAGGTCAACAGGCCAAAGCTGATTCCTATGAGGCGGGGGTCAGACATGGCTCCTTTCTCCGCCATCTTTACAAATTCTGACACCAACTGTCCCTCCCACAGCACTCTCTACTTCTCTGCTGGGTTTGATAATACATTGCAACGGCCACACAGAACGCACAGACAATACTTACCATTATAGGGTTTATTAAGGAAGTAACAGGTTAAAATTCAGGTAGAGGAACACTCAGGATACAGTTGTTCCATCAGGACAGCCTCTTCCTAGCCATGCTTGCGAGCAGGCCTCTCCCTGGCTCTGGGCCTCTGCCCTGCTCTGGCAAGTGTTACGAAGCTCTTTGAGCTTTGCCAGTAAGTACCCCGAGGCACCCCACTCTGCCGGTAAGCCTCGGCCTCAAGTCAGCTTTCTCACACTGTGGGCCACGAAGCCCACTGCGCCGTCTCCTGCCGGCCTCTGCTGCCAGTCTCTCCCGCTGCTTCTTGCTGCCTTTAGTGTTACAGTTCTCTCTCTCTCTCTCTCCTGCTGTTCTTCCTTGGTGGTGGTAAGATACTCTCTCTCCCACCTCTGGAATAACTAACTTTTTTCAGGTCCAGCTGGATGGCAAAACTGACCAATCCCTTTGGTGGGCCACAATTACCCTATCACACAGTCCCACCCAATCACTTGGGTGGGAGTTACAAGACTATGGCTAGAAAGGCCACACAAAAGTGATCCATCGCACTGCAGTTAGTGAAAGCTACTTTTTTTCGTATAGTATTTCCTTATTTAGAGTAAAATCTTAGCAGTCCACTATAAGACTTTACTACAATATACAATATAGTTCAAACCTTATGTGTATAGATAACTTTTATATTTCTACCCAGCATTAATTTAAAAACTTCTTGTAATAAGGAATTCACAATCTCTAGAAGAAGTAGGTTTGTTGTTGCTGTTGTTAATTTGGAGCCCTGGTGGCACACTGGGTAAGAGCTTGGCCGCTAACCAAAAGGTTGGCAGTTCGAATCCACCAGCCGCTCCTTGGAAACCCCATGGGGCAGTTCTACTCCATCCTATAGCGTAACTATGAATCAGAACCAACTTGACAGCAGTGGGTTTGGTTTGGTTTTTGGTGATTGTTAATTTGAGATTATTATTATTTTTTTTTTTGGGGGGGGGATAAGGCAACAGTTTTCTCGGCCAGTTGCTTTGACAAACCATAAGATATTTTTATTGAATGTGCAAAAAATGTGGCCAACTAATTACAATAAGACTTTTTAATAATCTCAGGCTGTGTGTTTTGTCCTTTGTTTTACTTGGGATAATATAAAATAAATATCTGACAAATTTGAACATTGTGAAAATACTATATAATTATTAAACAGAAATATTTCCCTGTAAATCTCATATATAATTTATCAAGGAAGGGAGTCTGGGAAGCAGACCTAGTTCAATTGTTCATAAGAGTACATATGTTGGAGGATTGTCATATTTTTATCTTCTTTGTAAAACTTTCTAGCTCCCTTTATTATGTCTCATCTTTACCCATCTTTTGTTTTTCATGATGATTTGAAAGTTCTTTCTTTGTATTTCATCATCTCTTTCTACTTCTCACTTTTGTCTTATTCTTATAATGTCTTTTTTTATTATTGCCTGTCTTCTCTCATATATCACAACTGAGTATAAGTTAGGATGTCTTTGCTACAAGTAACAGAAACTCAATCAAATATTTAAAAAAAGATGCTGTCAAGTCGATTCTGACTCATGATGACCCATGTGTGTCAGGGTAGAACTATGCTTCATAGGGTTTTCAATGGCTGATTTTCTGTAAGTAGATCACCAGGCCTTTCTTCTGAGGTACCTTTGGGTAGACTTGAACCAGCACCTCTAAGAGACTCCCAATCAAATATAGTCAAACAATAAGGAAACATAGTAACCAGTCACTAAAATAAATAATAAGTTCCACAAAAAGTAGCTTATACTTTTAAATATATTAGCTTACAAATATTTGTTGAATAAATAGTTTAGATAAAGATGAGACAAAAGGAGAATTCAACAATAACTCCTAGGTGATATCATCATCCACATAGTTTTTCAAGTCCCAAACTCAAGAGTTACTTGAAAATGTTGGTGACAGTATGAGCAAAATTACAATTCACTTCCTATCCATAGCTACCACTCCACCTAAGTCACAAATTTTTTTTTTTTTTTTTTTTTTGGATCACTGCACTATCCTTACTCTCCTCTAAAAATTTCTCCATACGTCTTCCGGATCATATTTTGAAATACTCATATGCTCAAAACATTTTGATAACTTCACATTTACTTAAATAAAATACAAACTCCTTTCTTTGGTCTTCAGTGCCAATGTTATCTCACCCCTTACCTTTTCAAAACACATTTCTTACAGCACTCTCAACTTTACTCCTTGACCTGGAACCTCACTGGCCATTGGATTTCAAGCACACTCCAAGATTTTTTCTGTCTTAGAGTCTCTATACTTCAGTTACTTCTGCTTGCAATGCCTTATATCTTTCTGTAGCTGGTTCCTTCTTATGTTTCAGGTGTAAGTTCAAACTTCAGGCATTCAGTGAAATCTTCTCTAAGCAATCATCAGGACTTACGGGCTCTCAATTTTTTTTTAACATTAATTTCTTTTTTTTTTATTACAGGTATACTAGAACATAATTTCTACAAGATCAGGAAACTATTTTGTTTGTTCCCTGCTACATCAGCAGGACCTAGGAAAATGTCTGTGTCAGCACTGTGGGAAGAATATTAACATGACTCATGTTTTTTGAATGGATAATGACTCCATTTAGAAGTTCAGAGTCACAAGGATAATTTCAAGAGTACTTTGAACTGTACTATTTTCTTTTCAATCTAAAAGGATCATAAAAAGAATCTGACCTCATAAATTTCATAATAGTAGGTATTTTTTAACCACTCGAGACTTGTTAGCTGATATCCTTTTTCATCTAATGGCTCTTTGTCTTTGAACCTTCTTGTAATTTCATTTCTCTTGAGGTCCCTAGAAGGCTTCAAACTAGGATATGAAGCTAATTTCAACCAAAATCCCACAATTTCATGCAGAAATATCCAGCGAAGAAATAAAACATTGATGTAGAAAGAAACAAGCTTGAGCTCATTGTTAGATGATCTTATTTATTCTGACCCTGGGAAGCAGCTTTTTTTTAAAAGATATGAATTTTTAATAAGTTATTGAGTTAAAGACAGAAAAAATGTTAAAGTTACCACTTACATAAAAAAAAAGTTTATGACTTTTTTCTCAACCCAAATTATTTGTCATTCATTAAAGAGTATTTTATTCAGACAGGTACCTAGTAAAGCATGCATAATTCTAAGATGGCATTTTGTGTGTGTGTGTGTGTGACAGTGTCCCTAATATACAAACACTACAACTGTCACAAATGCTAGAAAGAAAGTGAATAAAGTTTAAATAAGTGAACAGGTGAAGTAAGAAAAGATACCTAACAGCAGAGATGTTCAGAAAAATGAGCACACAAAAAGAATAACATATTTTGTGAGGCCTTACTGCTAAATTAATATTAGAAGACCACTTTTTGCTCCTCACTGATTCTAATGGGCAAATTTACCAGGTAAACAAATAGTAATAAATTTTGTGTAACTGTAGAAATGCATAACATATACATTAAGACTAAATATATAGATAAATGTATACAGGATACTCAAAAGCAGAAGTTCACTGAAGCATTTTTATTGCTTTTAATTCTATCAGTGCCATTTATTTTAAATTAGAGTATATTCACGATACAATCTGGCTTACATTAATATAATTAAACCCCTATTATCAAATGAAATTCATAGAATTTCATATCTATGACATAATTACACCTATTTATGCTCATGTGAGTATGATTCCTTCACCGTAATATTAAGAAAACTGAAACAAGAGTAACTTAAAATAATAGTATATTAGAAGACACAAAGACGTAATCAGATACTTGCACCCAATCAAAAAATCCCAGTGAATGTGATAGTTATAACTGCATACTGATACATGTGTGTTGTATTGTAATTCAGTTACCATAAGCAAGGTTTCTGAAGAACGATTTTTATTAATGACTCCCCCAAAATAAAGTACTATCTTCCTTTTTAAAGAAATGTTAATTTTATTCCTTGAAATTTTAGTGACTATTAAAATCTTTCAAAAATAATTTGTGTGTATTTCTAAAATGAAGTTTGGTTTTAGACTCAGGTCACTGTTACCAGGTATTTCACCTGTATGACTGCCCAGGAGAACATTTAAAAGTCTTATTGAGGTTCTGGCAAGATGGCGCTCTAGGCAGAAGCACCACGCCATCCCTCCACAGCAAAGATCCAAAAAACTAAGCCAAACAGAGAATGCAATAATCCTGAAACCCTAGAACATCAAACGAAGAGATAAAGAACTCAGCAAAGCACCAAATGGAGTGAGAATACTGAAAGAGAACGGAGAGCGAGAAGAGATTCATGCAGAGGTCCCCTACCAGCTAACGCAGTGCGGATCCACCATCTTAGACTCCTATCAGAGACCAGCAAACGGGGGTACAAGAAAGCAGCCTCACGGAGCATCCAGAGGGAGACAAAACAGCCGGTAATTTGCGGTGTGCGCTTTCCCACCCCCCACCCCTCTTCGCCCAGGTTCG
>NW_004444034.1:312711-313894 GCF_000243295.1 Trichechus manatus latirostris
CCTCCTCCTCCTTTCACTCGAGTGCCTGGCTCCGTGCGCCATCTTTGCTTTTTCCTGAGGGGCTGTGGAGCTCCATTCAAGTGTGGAGCTGCTTCCCGGTCTGGGCTACCATGCTGGTATCCCGGGGCTTTTCTTCGTTTTGAATTGTTTGTCTGTTTTCTTTTCCTTTTCTTGATTTCGGAGCCCTTTCTGGCCAGGCGGAGCTGCGAGCCAGGGAGACTCCCCTTCGGCTTCCACAGAAGTGCAGAGAGATCTCTGAGGACATTTCTTTTTTTGCTGGTTTTTTTTTTTTCCTCCTGTTTTTTTGGTGGGGTCTTTCTTGTTCTTTTTTTTTTTTTTAATTTGTTTTGTTTTCTTTTCCCTATTTTTCCCTTTTGTCTTTCTTCATTGCTCAGTTTCTCGTCTCTCTATATCTTCCTTCTCTCTCTGATCCTTGAATACCAGGAGTTGTATACCTCTATGCCTCTGCGCCTTCTGGCCAGGCTGTGCTGCAACACCTGAGAGTGACTTCCCCAGACCTCATAGCTACATCGGTGGGATCCCTGGGAACTTTGTGGTTCTTTAACCTTTCTGATTTTTATTTGTCCATTCTTTTCTTTTCTTCCACTTCCCCCTTCTGTTTTTCCCATTTCATAGTCTCTCATCTCTCCATTCCAACAGCAAGATCCCCTAGCATTCTTTTTTGTTTGTTTGTATGTTTTTTTGGCTCCTGTTCCTCTCTCCTCTCTCCCATATCCAGCTTAGCTCCACACATAACCGTCTCCCTGCTGCATCCTGCCTAACTGCACCGTGAGCTTGACATCACACCACCAAGCAGTGTAGGCACGGCCTACTGGAACCTGCCTAGCACTGATTACTGCCCCGCCCTGGTGGCTGTACTGAGTGCCACAAACAACCCGTCCCAGTGGCTCCTCTTCAGCTAGACCTTCCCTGCTGTACCATATCTGAGTGACTAACCCTGCCAGTTGGAGAAGGAGGCGAACAGTATTGAGCACACAGATGATCAAACAACAAAGAGCACACAGTCCGCCTGCTCAGACATACTCAAATTTTTTTCTTAAAAAAAAAGGATGAAACAAACAAATCTACCACCAATAAATGAGAGAAATATCTACTGAATGCCCCAAAAACAGCAAACAATATCAAAACATTTACAAAAACAGGACAGGATGGTTCCAGTAGG
>NW_004444034.1:319962-367903 GCF_000243295.1 Trichechus manatus latirostris
AAACCAAAAAAAAAAAAAAAAAGTCTTATTGAACACTCAGGTCTAATCTTCATTTTTTGAGACTAGAGCCCTGGTGGTGTAGTGGTTAGGATCTGTGGCTGCTAACCAAAAGTTCAATAGTTCAAATCCACCAGCTGCTCCTTGGAAACTTTCTGGGGCAGTTCTACTCTGTCCTACAGGATTGCTATGAGTCAGAATCGACTCTACGGCAATGGTGTTTTTGGTCTCCTGTAATTCTTGGTTATTTGCCATGTTTAACTCTTGCCAATTATTGTCTTAGTCCTCGTGGTGACAAAAAAACAACCATAGAATACCTCTGAACTGGAACAAGGATTTAACAACTATGGCCGGCTAGGCCAAATCCAGCCTAAAGTGTGTTTTATATGGCCCGTGTACTAAGAATATTTTTTATATTTGTAAAGAAGAAGGAAAGTTAGAAGAGAGGAGGAGACAAAGACAAAGGAGAAGATGAAGAAGGTGAAGAAGAGACAAAAATATTTACTATCTGGCTCTTTACAGAAAATATTTCTCAATATCTGCACTCGAATATAAATCCACTAGGACACACGTTACCTGTCTTGTTCACTATTATATCAGCAAGTCACATAGAAGGAACATAATAAATATTTGTTTAAAGGAAAAAAGGGAGAAATTATGATTAGAGCCATAAAACTAGAAAATAGTTGCGCTAAAAGGCAAATAGAGATCATATCAAAGATGTCAGTGAGCATCAGGATGGTTAAATTCATCAAAACAACTCAGATACTGGTAGGACTGAATTTTGAACATTTTCTATGTCAATATATGCATATATTTGTGTGTGTGTGTGTGTGTGTTATAACAAAACGTTATATGCTATTGTACACAAAATCATATGTCTCAGTTATCTAGGAGCCTTGATGGCACAGTGGTTAAGAGCTACAGCAAGCTACAGCTGCTAACCAAGAAGGTCGGCAGTTCAAATCCACCAGCTCCTCCTTGGAAATGCTATGGGCCAGGTCTACTCTGTCCTATAGGGTTGCTATGAGTCAGAATCAACTCAGTGGCAACAGGTTTGGTTTTTGGTTTGCTATAACAGAAATACTGCAAGTGGATGGCCTTAACAAACAGAGATTTATTCTCTCCCAGTCTAGGAGGCTAGAAGTCCAAATTCAGGGCGCCAGCTTCTGGAGAATGTGTTCTCTTTCAGTCGGGTCTGAGGGAAGGTCTTTGTCATCACTCTTCTCCTGGTCTAGGAGCTTCTCAGTACAAGGTCCTAATGAGGTGCTCCTTCCTGGATCTTCTTTCTTGGTGATAGGTTATCTGCTGTCTCTCTGTTTGCTACTCTTTATATATCTCAAAAGAGACTGACTCAAGACACAACCTGAACTTGTAGACTGAGTCCTGCCTCATTAATGTAACTGCCTCTAATCTTGCCTCATTAACATCATAGAGGTAGGATTTACAATGTGTAGGAAAATCACATCAGATGACAAAATGGTGGACAATCACACAGTACTGGGAATCATGGCCTAGCCAAGTTGACACACATTTTTGGGAGAAACAAGTCAATCCATAACATTATATATCCTATTTTTTTTCTCCTAACATCTTTTTTTAAATGTTTTCCTATACCATTAAATTATTATTAGAAACATTATTTAAATATCTACCTCTACTTAATACATTGACTTGATTGCATCCTATTTTGTTCTCTTACTATATTTATTTTTTCACTCTAAAAATAATACTATAATAATCATCTTTGCACTTAAAACTGTCAAATTTCCGTTTACTAAGAATGGATTCTTAACAAGTTTATTATGGGTTCAAAGAGTAGAAACAGTTTTAATTTTCTTGCTACATTACGTCAAATTGCTTTCACTACATATTGCATTTGCTTACATTATCACTAGCAGTGCATGGATGCTCCTGTTTTTAAAACTAGTTCATTCATTTAAATCAAATAAATTAATGCGCCCTATAGACATGACACCACTCAGAGCAAGATGTTTATAAAGTTGTCAGTTTTATTACAGTGTAAAAGGATTATGTTTTGCCCATAAATATGAATTAAAAACTTCTAAGATCTTTCGTTCTAAAATCCAAGATTTGCTGATTTTGCTTTACCTGCTTTTATCTGTATCTTTATGTGTCTTGCCAACAATCTAATTTTTTTTATTAGCTATGAATTGGAATCGACTAGATGGCAACACGTTTGGTTTTGGGGGGGTAGGGGAAGAGTTGTTTCTATTACTACAGTAACTTCCCCATCCCACTCAAAAATTACTTTGTTTTTTATCCTAAAATTCCTCCTCAGGTTTTCATTTAGACTTTAATTTAATATTCCTGTCTCTACTCGACCTCCCCTTTAACACAATCATGTAATAAGTGTGTGTGGTGTTGGGGAGACATGACTTTGGAAATTTTTATGCTGCAAGTCTCAATGCTGAGATAATACAAATAAGTGTATTTTTGGAACATATTGATTAGACTCAGAATATGATTCTACCACGAAATATAAAAGTAGAATGAGGAAGAAGTGTGAGATAAAATAATATCTGGGCATAAATAATAAAACTGATGGTATTGGGTAGTATGAAATAAAAAAAATCCTATAGAAGGCACCACTGCCAGCCAAATGTTCATTAATGAATTTTACCCTTGGTGAAGCTTCACAAGAATTGCATTATGTTGATTAATGTGTAGTTATAGCTAGTTCAGTATGATTCACCAAATTATATACAAACATCACACATTTCACAGATTGATTTTGATAGTCACAATATCATATCTAAAAATGTTGGTCTTAGAATAAATCATCTAGCGGTAGAAATCTTCATGAATCTGTGTTATTCCAGTAGATATTCGTGATGATTGAAATAAAGAATGATATATAATGTTGTTCAGCTTCTATACATTTTTCTATCTGTTATAATAACCAGATAGTTGGTGAATTTTGCCATATCTTACATCTGAGTGAAGCTTTTAGTTACACAGAAACTGAACAAAAGATGCCATTACTTCTGAATTGCTTTAGTGTCCAGCTCAAACAGATGAATTTCCCAGATTAGGTATTACGTTATTCTGTAATCAGTATGTTCCCTCTTTAGTATATATTTTATTGCATATGTAATTGGATGTTCGAAACTGAATATTTTCGTTTCATTTTGCATATTCAAGTTGATTGTGTAATACTTAGAAATGCAATCTAAGTAAAATTTGTGGGCAAATGGCGAGGGGATTCACACTGAAATATTCATTTCTTTAAAACTGTTTACCGATGGCATTATAGTGAAAATATCGCCCTTTAATCTTGTCTTTATTGAACTTATTATGTCCCCTTATATTGGAATTTTTCATCTACAAGGTGTACATTATTTGGTTCCTTGGTTTAGAGGTTTAGAGTAATGGTTGCACGGGACATCTCAATTAATTGGCCTGATAATGTGTTTAGTGCTTCTGTTATACCTCATTGCATTGTGCCTGGGGTCTTAAAAGCTTGCACACTACCAACCAAGACATGACAACTGGTCTCTATTTGCCTGAAGCACAACAGAAGAAGACGAGTGAGGAATGAGAGAAGGAGATGGACTGTGTGGCTAATTGCCTCCATGAAAAACTGTCTCATTTCCATGAGACCAGAAGAACTGGATGGTGCCCAGCTGCCATTACTGAGCATTTTAATCAAAGATTCCATAGAAGAATCCTGATCAAAAGGGGGGAAATGTAGAATAGAATTTGAAACTCTCATAGAATCCAGACTTTCTGTAGCCATGAAGGTTGGATAAACCCCAAAACTATTGCTCAAAAATCATCTTTAAACCTAAAACTTTAAACCAAATAATCCCCTGACGTCTTCTTCAAACCAAACAATAGCTTAGCTTAACCAGTAAAGAATCTCTGCCTTGAGCATTGCGCTCGTTTAAGAACTATCTATATAGGACCAAACTGGCAACAGCAACTCGAAAGATTAGATAGGAAACTTAGGAGGCAGTGAGTTTATGTTAATGGGGGAGGAACAATTTGGAAAAGGAGGGTGAGAATGGTTATACAACTCAAAGAATACAGTCAATGTCACTGAATTGTACATGTAAAATTGTTGAATTGGTGTATGTTCTGCTGTGTATATTCTCAACAACAACAAAAATAAATAAAATAAATATTCAAAAAGATGTTTGGAAGTTATGGGCAACAAAGATGTATTAATTATGCCTGTATGTAGGGTGAGTGTGTGTATTGTGTGTATGGTTGTTGGCTGCCAAAGGTAAATTCTTTTTATGTGTCTGTGTGAGATGTCATTTGATTAAGACAAATGCATTTTAAATAAAACTTCAACTCTAACTTACTGGTTTTGATCTTATTGTGCTCCACTGTGATCATTTATATATTTTCCAACTCATAATAATAATTTTGTATGCAGCTCTTAGTAACTCATGTATACCCTGTATGCTGAAATGTGTAGAGTTTATTTGGTGGATTTATAATACCTTCATTCTTTGAAAGAGGGTAATGCTTGACTTCCTAGAATTATTAATTTATTTGGACTCTACAATTTAGTATATCTAAACAACAGTGCTTAGTAGAAAAATGAAGTGTTTTTTTGCTTGTTTGTTTTTTATAATTGTACTTTAAATGAAGGTTTACAGAACAAACTATCTTCTCATTAAATAATTAGTGCACATATTGTTCTGTGACATTAGTTACCAATCTCATGACATGTCAACACTGTCCCTTGTCAACCTTAGGTTCCCAATCACCAGCTTTCCTGTCCCTTCCAGCCTTCTCGTCCTTGCCTCTGGACTGGTGTGCCCCTTTAGTCTCGTTTTGTTTTATGGGCCTGTCTAATCTTTGGCTGAAGGGTGAACCTCAGGAGTAACTTCATTAACAAGTGAAAAGGGTTTCTGGGGGCCATACTCTCAGGATTTCTCCAGTCTCTGTCAGGCCAGTAAGTCTGTCTTTTCTTGTGAGTTAGAATTGTGTTCTACATTTCTCTGCAGCTCTGTCCAGGACCCTTTATTGTGATCCCTGTCAGAGCAGTCAGTGGTGGTAGCTGGGCACCATCTAGTTATGCTGGACCTGGTCTAGTGGAGGCTGTAGTAGTTGTGGTCCATTAGTCCTTTGGAATAATCTTTCCCTTGTACTTTTATTTTTCTTCATTCTTCCTTGCTGTCAACAGGGTGAGATCAGTGGAGCATCTTAGATAGCCACTCACAAGCTTTTAAGACCCCAGACACTTCTCACCAAAGTAGAATGTAGAACATTTTCTTTATAAACTGTGTTATGCCAATTAAGCTAGAGGTTCCCCGAGACCAGGGTCCCCGCAGCCCTCAGCCCAGTAATTCAGTCCCACAGAGAGTTTGGATGTGTCTATGGAGCTTCCATGACATTGCCTTAGACAAGTTGCGCTGGCTTCCCAGTATTGTGTAGTATCACTAAATAGACAATAGATAACTGGTAACTTTGGTGAAGGGTAAAAAAGTGAAATGATTTTGAAATTATTTTTTCTCAATTAATACCAATTAATTTACTAATTCTTTCAAAAATGTAATATAACAAATACTGTATTGATTAGATCATTTACTGAAATAGCTAATCTTTAATGGTGTTATTTCCAGCGGCATCACTAGGGTTGGTGTCACCCAGTACGGTAACTCCTGATGTCACCCCCCCCATGGACCTCCTCCCACACCAGACCACACAAAATCCTTAGTAATGTTTTTTGTTACCCATAAATCATAATTCTTGTATATCACTTCATGTACTTTAATTAGTACTTCATTCTCAAAAAAATTATTGATATAAATAATTACCACAATATTATAGCTAAAATACCAGAAAATTTGACAAAATCAGTGATTATAACAACACTGGGAGCAATGAAAACAACATGTGCTTATAGAGCATGCAGACAAAACTATGTGATTTGAAGTGTCACTGTAAAGGGTAATAAAGAAAGACAGCTCTGACTGTCATTATTAGAAGGTTCAGAAAGTAAATTAGCATAGAGTTTTAGCCTTGTAGATATATCGATACATGTAAGCTAGGCTTACGAAAAATGTTTTTGTTGCTATAACTAACTACAGGAATATTTTTATAGGCAGTCATTTTGGTCTCACCCCTTCTAGCAGTGTCACCCAGTGCAGTCTGCACCCCCTGCATCCCCTTAGTGACACCACTGGTTGTTGCATCCAGGCAGAATATATACCAAATACTGTTTGCTTAAGACAAAGTTTCCTAAATTCTTGTTCTTTCAAAATATGTTTATAAGCCATTCCTCATTTTTTACTTTCTTGAGAAATGTTACAAATCCAATTCCATTCTCAAAAAGACTACACTATTATGAGTTACATCCCCACAAAATCAAATTGAGCCCTTTTCCTTGCACTGAGGTTTACTGGCTTGATATATATTCATATGAACTATGAATCATGAAGCCTGGGAGACAAGTTTTGTTATTATTTTAATATCAAACACCACTCAATAAAATCTACACTTTAGCATCACTTCATGAAAAATAAGCTATCTTGTATTATTTTTTTTGTATTATCACAGTATTAACATTAATGTTATTATTAACAATATTAGCATTAACATCAGTATTAACAGTATTACACAAATTTTAAATAATTGATTGAAAAAAATGTTTCAAATGTATTATTGACCTTGTTAACCTGACTATATTAGGCCTGAGATGGAGTCACTTATGCTAAGCTCCATGTTAGCAAACAGAAACCTAACTAGTTGCTATTTCCCGTAAATGCCTGATCTACCGAAAGATCTTAGCTGAAGTCAATCAATTAGAAATTCCCTACTCAGTTTAACCTAGTTCAAAATTTTCCCTTAATCTCCAATAAGGAAAGAAAATGCCCACCAGTCAATCTGAAAATTGCCCATTATAGCTTCCTTGTTCCTATGTGTCTGTGCTTACAAAAACCCTTCTACTTCATACCATGGTTCAGAACTCGTTTGACTTCCAGACCAGACATTCCTCAATTCATGAATTGAAAAACAAAGTTTACAAGTCCATACACAAATTGAATATTGTGCAAATTTTATTTTTAACAATCTTTAATAATAGTTCAGAAATAATGTTTTATGCATTTATTCACCAGAACATTGATAGAACCTTAGATACTACTGAAACTAAAAATGTTCGAATATCACTAAGCACATTTTTCATAAATCAGACTAGTATTAATATGTAGAGGTAACAAAAATAAAACTGTTATTAGAGATTCCACAAAAGAAAAGTTAGCAAGTGTTTGAATACATCTGAGAAATGGTGTAAGTACTCTTATCCTCACTATTTCATTATTAAATTATAGTTATCTTTCTTGTTTTCTCAATTTTGAGTGAAATTAAGAATTAATGTTTCATCCAAAGCAATTCTGAAAAATTATATCAAAATAACTTTCTCTGATATTACAAAATTACATAGATTAGTCATCATTGCAATTAATGCTGGTCATATTTTAATAAAAAATGAGCTAAAAATGTTTTTATTTATATTATTTTAACAAAATAAAACAGTTTAAAATATACTTTAAATATTTATATGACTAAAAATGCAACAATATTTACATTTCATGCATTTTTCATACTTAAATTTATTTTCAGGAAAAGGAAATACATAGAGTAGCTTAGTATGGCCCACATAATTTACCTCATTTTGTTTGTTTTCTGGATTTTCTTTGAATATGGCCTGGTCAATTAGTTAGCATCCTATATGTCATTGGACTGAGTTAAATCTAATTCCTAAGAAATATTACTAGAAACCATAACCCTAAACCTCCAAACTTCCAAGATTTAAGGTCATGGTTTCAAGGGACATTCTAGTTTAATTGGCCTAACATTGTTTTAGTGCTTCTGTATTTTACATACTAGTTTGTTGTGTAGTGCCTTGGGTCTTAAAAGCTTGCAAGTAGCCATCAAAGTTACTATAATTGGTCTCTATTCTTCTGGAGCAGTAGAAGAAAGAATACAAGGAGGAAATGGAATGCGTGGCTAATTTCCTCCATGAGCAACTGCCCCCTTTTACAAGAGATCAGAAGAACTGGATGGTGTCTGACTACCAATAGTGAGCATTTTGATCATAGATTCTGTAGAAGAACAAAATTTCAAATTTTCATGGAATTCAGACTTTCTGGAGCCATGGAGACTGGATGAACCCCTGAAACGATTGCCTGGAGATAATCTTTAAATCTTAAACAAAAATATCTCCTGAAATCTTCTTAAAACTTAACAATAGTTTAGCTTAACTAGAAAAGAATGTCTGCCTTGAACATCATGCTCTTTTAAAAACTATCTTTATGGGATCAAATTGACAACAGCAATGAAATATTAGACAGGAAACTTAGGAGGCAGTGCGTTTATGTTAATGGAGGAGGAACAGTTTGGAAAGGAGGGTGAGAATGGTTATACAACTCAAAGAATATAGTCAGTGTCAGTGAATTGTACATGTAAAATTGTTGAATTGGTGTATGTTCTGCTGTGTATGTTCTCAACAACAAAAATAAAATAAATTATAAAAAGTGGAAAAAAAATTTTAAAAAGTTATATTATCAGAAAGTGCTGTACTGTCTAGTCTCTCTAGAAATAAGTGGTGAGGAGCAGAGGGGACAGGAAGGCAAGGAAACAAAACTTTTTTTTTTAAATTTACCTGCTTACATTTCAGAAGTATATATTTTAGTAATTTAATTTCTGTATTTACATTCATTTATTTTCAAATGTCAGTCATTCACTTAAAGTTTTTCCCTCTGTGGAGCAGGCCCATTCTACTACCTCTGTGGGTAACCAAGAAAAAATAGTCTCATTTTTTTGACTCTTTTAATGTAAACAAAACTTGAAGCTTTTTATGCAAAAAATATGACTTAGAATCACAAAAATTTAATTGTTGAAGTATTTTACTTAAATATTGATATACTATAAAATAATTGTTTACATTTATTATATATAGCAAAACTCAAGATTGTATTTTTGTGAATAAGTATTAGAAGTCAGAAATGTGTTTGGAACTTATACATGAAATCTAAATTATCACTAGAAGGAAAACTTTTATTTAAATTGGAATTGAAGAAAATACAACAAAGGACTCAAGAACTATAAAGATATAATTCATAGTCTTGGTATATTTCCAGCAAAAAAGAAACCAATGGAATGAATAAAGGGTGATGTGCCTTGTATACCTGACTGGTAAATTTCTTACAAATTCATCATGAATAAAATTCTAAAAATGAAAATTATATCAATGCATGCAAATGTATATGTATCTTGTAGTAGCACAACCTCTGACTATCATGCAATTTTGTCACAGGATTATCCATAACACAGTCATTAAAATGAGCATTTTCCCTGAAAAAATACACAGGAAAAACTGCATAGGCTAATACTGTTGAAAAAATTAAAATCTCTCATAAAAATGCCATGTGACAAAAATTGCACTTCCTAGCTGTTATTTAATATTTCTAAAATAAGGCATCGGTGGCTAAAATAGATATATGTAAAAAAAAATAGTAAAGTGTTATGTAAGCCTGATAGTAACATAATATAAAAAATTTAAATTTATTATATATGTTTAAAAAAACCAAATCCATTGCCATCGAGTCGATTCCAACTCATAGCGACCCTACAGGATAGAGTAGAACTGTCCCACATGGTTTCAAAGGAGCAGCTGGTGGATTTGAACTGCAGATCTTTTGATTAGCAGCTGAGCTCTTAACCACTACACCACCAGGGCTCCTATATATGTTTAAATATATTTAAATACACTTGTAATTTAAGATACTATGTTACCATATTTGATTCTTTCTAGTACTGTTGTGAAAACGAATTACTATTTCCTACAGATTTATCTTAATTTAAAATTAACTTATACCTCAATAATAAATTGAATCATGGAGGGGAGAGAAGAGGAGAGGCAGCTGCTTTTGTCTTATGAGTCTTCCAAAGGAAATGGTTTGGTACTTGCCTGACCTTCTGCAGAGCAATTGTTTTCAAACACTGGAAATATTGAAATAATTAATTGACATGATTTTATAGTTAGTAACTGAAATAAACACTCAAATTAGGAAGATACATTATTTCAGTTGTAGAAGAATTCATTTGACAGCCATTTGACTTCCAAAGAGTATTATTTTAAGAAGCATATCATTCATTTGATAGCTGGCAATCACACCTAATTAAGAGTAACGCTTTACCATGAAAAACTGCCAAATTTTTAAAAATAATATGGACCTATAAAATAGAAAAATGTTATTGAACATGTCTATAATACAAGTAAGTTAAACAAATCTTTGAGTGTTTCTAATGAACATTTAAAAACAAAAAAGACAATATGACAAATCACCTTCCCCACATTCTCACCTGACCCAAACACAAAGCAGCCAAAAGGCCTAATCATTTCCTACCATAGTTTCCCCATGACAAATAACTCCTTTCTTCTTCCTGCCCAGCTCAATTAATAAAACAAACCAAACAATATCCACCACTACAACAACTAAAGACATACTGTAAATGACCCAAGACTCTGGCAGTGCAATTTCACAGCATTTTTAGTTTACAGAAATGTTTTGATGTTTAAACCTGAAACAGCCAGGTTTAAAGATATACTCTGTCCCT
Organism: Trichechus manatus latirostris; assembly: GCF_000243295.1. Classification (NCBI taxonomy): domain Eukaryota; kingdom Metazoa; phylum Chordata; class Mammalia; order Sirenia; family Trichechidae; genus Trichechus; species Trichechus manatus. Next base: position 330,562 of record NW_004444034.1, read on the forward strand.
CTTTATGTTGAAAGTACACCATGTTCTGAGTGAAGGATAAAAAGAGGGTAAGTAGAGTACCTTTACAATGTTATATTTATCACTGATAGAGATATGCTGGGATTCATTAATAGAATATTTATTAATAGAATTACTTGAAGCCTGCTTCCTTCATGACATGAATTTTTACCCACATTTTGAAGAAAAGAAGAAATACTTTCAGATAGAAGATGATTAATGTGAGCCAGGGCAAAGTGTCTGTACTATTATCCAAATGTCCCACGTACTTTCATATCTCCATCCTTCTGCATATGATGCCACTTTACTGGGTTTGGTCTTCTTTTCATTTGCTTGCAAAAAAGTATCCATTCCTTAAAGGCCAACTTCTATGTGTAATGAGATAATATTGTGACATATTAGCCATCAAGCTTCTGCCTACACATCTTCAAATATTGTCATTTAGACAGACATGTGTTGTCTATTAACTCGGGAGAGTTGTCACGGAGAATCCAAGTTCAAATTCCAAAAGGCAGGTTTTAGTATAAGCAATAAATTTGAAGAGAAATTGCTGAGTCCATTTCTCCCTTTCCCAAAGGTAATACTAACTCTAAAATGGGGGAGAAACTTAAAAGGAGAGCAATAGCATGAGATACTAGTGTGGGTGTAATGCCCCATTCATCCATCATCATGCACAGAAGGGTGAGCCAGCTCCAGTGAGTTTCTGCAAACCTAGGAAATGCATGAGAGAGTCTATACCTACAACAAGAAAACATACTTAGCTGAGAAAGAGAACAGAAGGACCAGAAAACTTTTTCCAGTCCAAACAACTGGACATGCTAGCAGATGCAACACGGACACATGAGAACATGAGTGTCTCAGTAGATGAACTCTTGGGGACAGAATGGTTACCATAGATTATGTAAAATAATGTATATCCCATTAGATACCATGTAATGACTACTGGCTGGGATTTTTTTCTTACTCGTCACATTCTTCCCATCCACGCCTTGATATTAAGTAAATACCTCCAACATACGTGCAACCCCAGCAAACTGGATGGCAACAACCTAAATTAATTCAAAAAGTACTAAAGTAACTGAGTTTATTCTAAAATTACCAAGATTAAAATATCTACTACAGGGTATTGGAGCTTGGGAAAGGACTTAAGTGTAGTTACTTAAAAAAATATTTTTTCTTATGCATGATGTATGGGATATTATGTCATACTCACTTCAGGGCATCTCAAAATGAAGCCTTCCCTTCTCCCCTTCTCAAATTAATTGCTCCTTCTGTGTTAGTAGAACACTTTGTTCACAGATGTCTTACAGTACTCATCAAAGAGTCCATATATTAGAGTCAGTTATGTATATATTGGTCTTCTCATCACAATGGCAAGCTTTCAGGTGTACAAAAAATGCCTTTTCATACATGGATCCCTCAGTTTCTACCACAAGGCTCAGCATCTAACAAATGCACTATAAATGTGTATTTAATTGGATTCAACCTGACAGAACTGAATTGGAATCCTGAGTGAGAGCTTCTAAATTAAGTGAGTGGTAAACATACTTGTGGAGATAAGGTGTTGGGATTAAGTTACGCAGTAAAAAGTAGTAAAATATTTAAAACACCAGCTGGAAATGAGAAGTTATCACAAAGGAGATGATGAAATGGAGAAAAGAGTATTGGACTATAAGTGAGAATAAATTACTTTCTGTGCCTATTTGTGAAAACAATGGCTCTATGGTCATGAACAAATGAAAAACGCTTCACACTTTGAAATGGTAATACTATTTCTTTTGCAAACCTGATAGAGCGCTTAAGGTAAAATTTAATGTGTAAAAATATTTCCTGTAACATAAAGGGCATTATAATATAAAGTTCTGTTAGTATATAATATAATATATAGTTATGTGTTATATATAGTTATTATTAATAATATTATATTTTAAAATATTCATTAAGTGAGCTATATGTGACAGGTAGTGTTCTAGGTGAAGAGGTTGAGGAAGAAAAAGAAAAAGAAAATTACCATCATGACTTTCTTATTAAGTAATATGTGAGTTTCAGTACTCTTGTCAATTTTTGAGAATACATAGACAAAAAACTCAACTTTAGCTCTACAACAGATGTATAAAACAATAATTTATACATCTATTGAGGAACATTTCTTAGAGTTACTACCGTAATAGTGAATTACCAGAAAGGAGGTTCAATATTAATTATTTTTAAGTGTCTTCTTATTGAAAAGAAGACTTCTATATAAGCTAGTACACCTTGAGGTTTCTCAATTCTTGTTATATATCCCATTTGACCTTCCTCTAAATAAATATGCATATCCTTGTCTAAGAAGCAATCATTCCTAACTTCAGCAAGTATTTTATTTTATTGTGCTTTATGTGAAAGTTTACAGTACAAATTAGTTTCTCATTCAAAAATTTATACACAAACTGTTTTGTGACATTGGTTGCAATTCCTGCAATGTATCAGCACTCTCCCCCTTCTTTTACAACCCGGGTTCTCTGTGTCCGTTTGTCCAGTTTTCCTGATACTTCTTGCCTTCTCATCTTTGGTTTGGGGCAGGTGTTGTGCATTTGGTCTCCTATACTCGACTGAGCTAAGAAACACATACCTCACATGTGTTATCGTTTGTTTTATAGGCCTGTCTAATCTTTGGTTGAAAGCTGAAATTAGGGCTTCACTTATGAGTTTTCAGTGTGTCCAGGAGCCATAGCTCAGGGGCTTCTCCAGTCTGTCAGATCACTAAGTCTATTTTTGTTTTTTGTGGTTTTTTTTTTTTTTTTTTAGCGAATTTGAATTTCGTTCTACATTTTTCTTCTGCTCCGTCCTGGACCTTCTATCGTGATCCCTGTCAGAGTGGTCACTGGTGATAGCCGGGCACCATGTAGTTCTTCTGGGCTCAGGCTGGTGGAGGCTGTGGTTCATGTGGTCCATAAGTTCTTTGGACAAATATTTTCCTTGTGTATTTGGATTTCTTCATTCTCCTCTGCTCCAGATGGCATGAGACAAATCGATATATCTTAGATGGCCACTCGCAAGCTTTTAAGACTCCAAAAGCTACCCACCAAAGTAAAATGTGGAACATTTTCTTTATGAACCTTGTTATGCCAATTGACCTAGATGTTCCCTGAGACCATGGTCCCCAGCCCTCAGCCCCAGTAACTCAGTCTCCCAAGGTATTTGAACTTGACTAGGAAGCTTCTATGACTGCCTTGGTCAAGTTGTGCTGACTTCCCCTGTATTGTGTGTTGTCTTTCCATTCACCAAAGTTAACACTTGTCTACTATCTAGTTAGCAATTTCTCCTCTACACCCCGCCCCTCCTTCGTAACCACCAAAGATTGTTTTTTTTTTTTCCTGTGTGTAAACCTTTTCTTGGGTTTTTATAATGGTGGTCTCGTACAATATTTGTCCTTCGTGATTGACTTATTTCACTCGGCTTTATGCCCTCCAGTTTCGTCCATGTTGTGAGATGTTTTGCAGATTCATCATTGTTTTTTAACATTGCATAGTCTTCTACTGGGGTGTGTACCATAACTTGTCTATCTATTCATCTGTTGATGGGCTCTTAGGTTGCTGTCTTTTTTTTTGCTATTGTGAATAATGCTGCAGTGAACATGGGTGTGCATATATCTATTCGTGTGACTGCTCTTATTTCTCTAGGATATATTCCTAGTAGTGAGATTGCTGGATAGTATGGTATTTCTATTTCTAGCTTTTTAAGGAGGTGCCATATCAATTTTCATAATGGGTGTACCATTTTACTTTCCCTCCAGCAGTGCACAAGAGTTCCAATCTCCCTGCAACCTCTCCAATATTTATTGTTTTCTGGTTTTTTGGTTTGTGCCGGTAATGTCGGAGTGAGATAGTATCTCATTGTAGTTTTCATTTGGATTTCTCTAGTGGCTAATTATCATGAGCATTTCCTCATGTATCTGTTAGCTGCCTGAATGTCTTCTTTAGTTAAATGTCTGTTCATATCCTTTGCCCGTAGTTTAATTGCATTATTTGTCTTTTTGTTGTTTGAGGTATTAAAGTATTCTATAGATTTTAGAGTTTAGACCCTTGTTGGATATGCTGTTGCCAAAATTTTTTTCCTAGTCTGTAGGTTCTCTTTTTACTCTTTTGGTGAAGTCTTTTGATGAGCATAAGTGTTTAATTTTTAGGAGCTCCCAGTTGTCTAGTTTATCTTGTGGTGTTTATGCACCATTAGTTATAATTTGTATTGTATTTATGGAGTGTATTAAGTCCTCTAGCATTGTCCCTATTTTTTCTTCCATGATATTTATCATTTTAGGTTTTATATTAAGGTCTTTGATCCATCTTGTGTTAGTTTTTGTTTATGGTGTGAGGTGTGGGTGCTGTTTCATTTGTTTACAGATGGATATCCAGTTTTGCCAGCACCATTTGTTAAAAAGCTATTTTTTCCCCCATTTAATAGACACTGGTCCTTTGTCAAAGATCAGCTGACCATAGGTGGCTGGGTTTATGTCTGGGTGCTTGATTCTGTTCCACTGGTCGATGTGTCTGTCATTGTACCAGTACCTGGCAGTTTTGACTACTGTATCTGGAGAGTAGGTTCTGAAATCAGGTAGTATGAGGCCTCCTACTTTGTTCTTTTTCTTCAATAATGCTTTGTTTGTCCGGTGCCTCTTTGCTTTCCAGATAAAATTGGTGATTAGTTTTTATCTCCTTAAAGAATGCTGCTGGTATTTGGATCAGGATTGTGTTATAGCTGTAGATCGCTTTGGTTAGAATCAACATTTTCACAATGCTGAGTCTACCTATCCAAAAGCATGGTATGTTTTTCCATTTATGTAGGTCTCTTTTGGTTTCTTCAATAGTGTTTTGTAGTTTTCTTTGTATAGATCTTTTACGTCCCTGGTTAGATTTATTCAAAGGTATTTTATCTTTTTAGGGGCTATTTTAAATGGTCTTGCTTTCCTGATTTCCTTTTCAAAGTTCTCTTTGTTGGTGTATGGGAATTCAAAGATTTTTGTATGTTTATTTTGTATCCTGCTACTCTGCTAAATCTTTCTATTAGTTTCAGTAGATTTCTTGTGGAATCTTTAGGGTTCTGTATGTATAGTATCATATCATCTGCGAATAGGGATGGCTTTATTTCTTCCTTTCCAATTTGGATGCCCTTTATTTCTTTTTTCTTGCCTTATTGCTCTACCTATGACTTCCAGGATAATGTTAAATAGGAGTGGTGATAAAGGGCATCCTTGTGTGGTTCCCATTCTCAGGGTAAATTCTTTCCACCTCTCTCTGTTGAGAATGATGTTTGTGTTGGTTTTGTACAGATGCCCTTTATTATATTGAGGAATTTCCCTTCTATTTGTATTGTAGGTGATCATGTGATTATTTTCTTTTCTTCTACTTAAACAGTGGACTATAAATGGTCTGGCATTTGATTAATTGATTTTCTAATGTTGAACCATCTTTGCATAACTGGTACGAATCCCATTTAGTCATGGTTTAATTTTTTTTGATATAATGCTGAATTTTATTGGCTAGAATTTTGTTCAGAATTTTTGTATCTGTATTCATGTGTGATGTTGTTGTTTTTAGGTGCCATCGAGTCAGTTCTGAATTACAGCAACCCTAGGTACAACAGAATGAAACACTGCCTGGTCCTGCATCATCCTCACAATCGTTGTTATACTTGAGTCTGTTGTTACAGCCCACTGTGTCAATCCATCTCATCAAGGGTCTTCCTCCTTTTCCCTGACCCTCTAATTTACCAAGCATTATGCCCTTCTCCAGGGACTGGTCCCTCCTGATAACATGTCCAAAATACATGAGATTAAGTCTCATCATCCTTGCTTCTAAGGAGTATTCTGGCTGTACTTCTTCCAAGACAGATTTTTTCTCCTGGTAGTCCATGGTATATTCAATATTTTTCACCAACACCATAATTCAAAGGTGTCAATTCTTCTTTGGTCTTCCTTATTCATTGTCCAGTTTTCGCATACACATGAGGCAATTGAAAACATCATGGCTTGGGTCAGGTGTACCTTAGTCCTCAAAGTGACGCCTTTGCTTTTTAACACTTTAAAGAGGTCTTTTGCAGCACATTGGCCCAGTGCAATACATCTTTTGATTTCTTGATTGCTGCTGCCATGGGTGTTGATTGTGGATCCAAGTAAAATGAAATCTTTGACAACTTCAATCTTTCCTCCATTTATCATGATGATGCTTACTGGTTCAGTTGTGAGGATTTTTGTTTTCTTTATGTTGAAGTGTAATCCATACTGAAGACTGTAGTCTCTGATCTTCATCAGTAAGTGCTTCAAGTCCTCTTCACTTTCAGCAAACAAGGTCATGTCATCTGCATATCACAGGTTGTTAAGGAGTCTTCCTACAATCCTGATGTCCCATTCTTCTTCATATAGTCCACCTTCTCAGATTATTTGCTGAGCGTACAGATTGAATAAGTGTGGTGAAAGGATACAACTTTGATGCACACCATTCTTGATTTTAAACCACACAATATCCCCTTGTTCTGTTCAAATGACTGCCGCTTGGTATATGTACATGTTCTTCATGAGCACAATTAAGTGTTCTGGAGTTCCCATTCTTCACAATGTTATCCATAATCTGTTATGATCCACACAGTAGAATGCCTTTGCATAGTCAATAAAACACAGGTAAACATCTTTCTGGTATTCTCTGCTTTCAACCAAGAACTTACACGGTCATATTGTTGTCCTTTTTTTTTTGTGTGTGGTGCTCATTTTTCCTTTGTTCCACTTATGTTCCTGTGCTGATTTCCTTTCATTTGTCGATTTTCTTTGTTTTTTTTCTTTAGTTATTGTAGATTTTGTGTTTATTTTTATTTTGATGAGTAGGTTTGTTAACTTTCTTTGTGATTACGTTGAAAATTACCCTTAACTTCCTAAGTTTGAACTAGTCTTTTATTACTTGACGTCCTTTCCATTTGAAAGTTCTATACCTACATTATTTATTCGCCCTCTTATTGTTTTGACATTAGTGTCATTTATGGGTTGACATCTCTGTTACACTGTTTTAAGTGTTTTAGCTTTAATTTTTGAGAGTTCTTTACCTAGGTTGGTATCTGGCTGATGCTTTCCAGTATCCTAGACTCCGGCTGTTGTCTGACATTGTTGGTTCTCTAACCGAAGGAGTTTCTTTAATATTTTTTGTAAGTTTGGTTTGGTTTTCACAAATTCCTTTAATTTCTGTTTATCTGAAAATGTCCTAATTTTGCCATTGTATTTGAGAGAGAGTTTTTCAGGTTGTATTATTCTTTTTTGGCAGTTTTTTCTTTCAAGGTTTTATATATATCATCCCATTGCCTTCTTGCCTGAATAGTTTCTGCTGAGTAATCAGAGCTTAGTCTTATTGTTTCCCCTATTTAAGTGACTTTTTATTTTTCTCAAGCTGCTTTCAGAATTGTTTCTTTGTTTTTGGTTTTAGCAAGCATGACTGTGGTATGCCTTGGTGACTGTCTTTTAGGTCTATCCTATAAGGGGTTCATTGGGCTTCTTGGGTGGTCAGTTTTTCATCTTCATGATATTTGGGAAGTTTTCTGCCACCACATCTTCCACAGTCTTCTCTGTGTTTTCCATTTTCTTCCCATTTTGGAAATCAGATCACATGCAAATTTTTGCACTTGATTGTGTCCCACATATTTCTTACGTTTTCTTCATTTTTTTCATTCTTTTCTCTAACTTTTCCCCAAACAAAGTGGCATTCATGTGTTTGTCTTTAATCTCGCTGATCCTGTTTTCTGTTGTTTCAAATTTGCTCCTAAAACCTTCTATTGGGTTTCCATTTCTGAAATTTTGTTGTCTATCTTTTGGATTTCTAGTTTCTGTTTTCTTATGATTTCTAATTGTTTATTTACTCTGACATTTTGTTATTGTAAGGTTTTCCTGAATTCTTCTATTGCCTTGTCTTTGTTTTCCTTCATCTTGACTATGCTTTTGTTGGTTTTGTTTATGTTTTCCATGATTTTGTCTATTTTTTCCTTGGTTTTGAATGTATTTTCCTTGATCTCTTTTCTAATCTCTTGGAGTGCCCTAATTATTAGTCTTTCATATTCCATATCAGGTAGTTCCACAGCCTTTTCTAGTGACAGAAGGTTATCTGATTCTTTATTTTCATCACTTGCTGGAGCCATCTTGTCTTGTTTTTTTAATATGTTTTGATATTGTCTGCTGTCTCTGAGACATTAAGGTATTATTCTCTTTATTGATTCTATTTTTGTTTGTTTCATCCTGATATTTTTATTTTGTTTTGGTATGTCAGTGGGGGCAGTCTTGGCATGCTTTGCTGTTTGTTCATCTGTGGGCATGATAGCTCTCACTACTTTTTCCTGGTGGGAAAACAGCAGGCAGGGTGAACCCACTTCACTATACACTGGTTTGGCGAGGTGGCTGAGGGTGGACTGAATGGGCACTGACTGCCTCCTGATGTTGGTCCAGCAGTGTAAGAGTGTTCACAGCCCCTCATCAGATGGGCAAGGGTGCTAGACTGGCAGTGGTATGGGCTTGCTTCCCACCGTTCAGCAGCTGGTCAAGTAGAGAGAGATGGGGCAGTGCAGACCCAGTGTGACATCGAGCTTGAGCGCCGGGGAGGCTCTAGTCATATTGGTGTTGAGGGGGCCAGAGGCAAGGTCGGGAGGTGGTGTATGGGGCAAAAGGGTGAGGGATGGGAAAGTGTGTTTCTCATGTTACCATGTGCTCAGTCTCCTGTTGGGAGTTCCATGAAGTTGCCTTCCCATACTACCTGTTGGGGATCATCGCTGGCTGTGTTCCAAGATAGTGACACTGTGCCACATTAGTTGATAGCAACCTCCACTCCGTATCTTTCCTCATTCTTTGTTTTCTGTCAGTTTATTCTTCTATTTGGTATTTGATCTAGTTCTTCATCCCTTCATTTGATGCTTAAGGTTCCAGGATTGATGTTTGTATCTGTTTTACTTAGGTTTTCAAGTCTTTGCTGCAGAGGGACAGTATTGTGTGTCTGCCTAGGGTGCAATGTTGGTTCCGCCTACATCAGCAAATACTATCCTTATATTTCAATTTGGTCATGCAGATGTGGCATGTAGAAGAATATGTATATTGAATTTGCAGAGGAATTTATATCTTTGGAAAGTGAAGAGTGATGAAAGCAAGTCATAGTAAAGAAAAAATAAAATTAGAAAGTAAAGTAGCTAGTGAATGCTGTTGTGGTGCAAATTGAAAGAAAAATATAAATTAAAAACAAGAAATTTTAATTCTTCCTTGAAAATAAGGGAAGAGTCTCCCCTCCCCCTTGTTTTTTCAAAATTCACCTTAGTTAAATTGTAATTGTAGATTCTATGTATCTTTGAAAAGTATGTAAATCAACAATGTTCCCTCAAGGACCTGCAAATCATCTTTTTAAAATGTAAACATCAAGGGAGATCACATCCCTGTCTCCCAGTTTCCTGGAAGATTAGCATAACCTCTGGTATCTCATCATAAAGATATTAGAAAATTAGTGATTTTATCTTGGAAACATGAATGTAATGGATTGTATCCACTTAGCTATATGAAGAGTCAAATTCCTTTGTGTCTGCAGTCTTTGTAGCTGATTGCCTGTGATGTATCATGGTCTAGTTTAATACTTAACTAACAAAATTTTTCTTTCTCTTTTGTTGTGGAGAGGTTTTCTGGATTGGGAATAGATCTTCTTTTTAATTATATTTCCCCAACAAAATACAACTGCAAGACAATTTAAGATGGTAGAATTCAACAAAATAAATAAGTCATCAATTAAAGTGAATTGCTTATTGAATGAGCAATATAAAATAAATTTAACTATGTACATTAAATTCTCAAAAATATTTGACACATAGATGAAATTCAATAGTTGATGAATAAATGAATGAATACATGAATTAATGAAAATTGAAAGATTAATTTAGTTTGCATGCTATTAAACAAGCATTATGCAAGAAGGAGATGGTACTTAATAAGAATGACAAAGATTAAATTAGTTAACCTATTCATTCATTCCAGTAACATGAGCTCAGCAGAACACTAGTCACTTATGGTAAAAGGAGAAAATATATGCTTTTTGATTTCAAGTTGCCCACAAAGTTGATTTTAAAAACTGTGGCAAAAATAAATATTTTATGCTCTGTTTAAATATCTGCAAGTTGGCTTGATCTATCCATTTATACTATTATGAAGCAAGAATTAAGGGAAAGTTAAGATTTCTTGCCTGATAGGTTAGATTTTTTTTTTTTTTTAAACCAGGGTCTTTTCCTACATTTTGATGCACCCCACACAAATCTGTAAAACCCCTTCAGTAGTATTTAAAATTGCTCTGAGCAAAGGTAAGTTAACCATTATACATCAAGAAAACGAAATTGGCTATGATGCTCTGTCTTCCTCTTCTTATAAGTAAGAGATAGAATAGGCTATATGGCAGAAAGACCTAAATTCTACTTTATATTGTGACACTGCATCCCTAAAAATGGATGTCTTTTTTAGGTGCTTTGATAACAAGATTGGAGACATTTGCAAACTAGAAATTAAAAATCAAGATGAACCTTGTTATAATTTTTCTATCTGTACCTGAATCTGGCAGATGCCTTTGAATTACACCATTTTTAATATACCAAATTGGCAGAGAAATAGACTTTCTAATTCTGGGAGGTAAAGTTTAAAGTATATAGCAATATGGCTAAACTACATGTTCCCTTGGACCCTTTAATACCATAAAGACTCGAGGCTAAAGAAATAGTCAGAGAGGTGCAAACATGTATTTGTACAAGAATGTTTTCGCATCAGTATTTATCACAACAAAAAGTTGAAAACTTCCTAAAAGTGGTACGTCAAATAAATTATAGTATATTACATATGAATAGTAATAGTGAGATGAACAGGTTTATAAAGAATATTTAGAGAGATGGGAAATTCCTTATTATGATACAATAAATAGAAATAGACATAAAGCTGTAAAGCTCCATCATTCTGTCAAAATAATCAAAACACAAGGTATATAGGGGTTATTTGAGCAGTTCATCTGTATGCATAAAGGGAGAGCTCTCTGTTAAAAAAAAAAAAACAGATGGCTCATTGTAGGCCAATTACAATGAAGTCTTAAGGAGAAAAGGAAGAAATAGAGTATAAAATTAAGCATTGGCTAATCTTAACATGATTGATTGAATCTTGCCTCCCTTTTTGAAATCAGCTGAGATCAGGTTACTAGGTGTTCTCTGGTCTGAGCAGCCCCCTATTCATTTGCATAAATCCTCAGTTGTAGCCCAGAGGTTTTAAAATAATAAAGGCACCTCAATTACTCAGATAATTCTAAAATGTTGTAATTATATCTCAGGAAACAAGGGAAAATACCTAAAGTTAAATTCTTTGCATAAGGTAAGCTCTGGGCTAGTTTATGGTTAACCGATGTCTTTGTCACAGAGTAGAATCTACAGGACTTCAAGCTTACTGTATCTTCAGATTTTTTCTTTTATCTCTTTTGGGGGTACATTAAACTACAGTCAGTGACCTCTGTGAATTTTTCTATGCGCACAGAGGAATCTGTCAACCTGGGCTTCAGTTTCTTTCTTTTTTTTTTAACAATCCCAATTTTGATTTTTTTTTTAAATTACAGGATAACATGTGAGCTTCATGCTATATTTGATTAACAGATTGCTGTTTGGCTATCAGATTTTTATGTGAAATCTTTCTATTTCTAAATGTTGAAAAGAGTTTATTCAAAAATCTACAGCCAGCCACATCTTCAAAATCATGAAGTGTCTTATAAATAACATGTTAATGGGACATGGCTAAAATATGTCCACATACTTAACAACTTTAAGTTGATTCTAAAAGAGAAACTGTTAAAAATTCCATCAGTTTTAATTCAAAACTTGTATTTAATTCTAACTCAAGATACATAAAAAAATTTCCATACAAAGAAAAAAAAATATACTACTTGGACAATGAAAATAAATTTATATAAGTAATAAACAACAATTTCAAAGTAAATGTATATGATTTGTACATAAAATATAATGCAAGACAAAGATCTATTATATTCTCCAAAAGAGAAAGAAAAGAGAGTGATTAGTAGGGGAAGGTTATTAATAAGCCATACTTCGAAAGGACAGTCTTCTTTCTGCAGAATTTTCTTCAATAATTTTTCAATACTTGGGGACTCATCATTATCCCTCAGTCAAATTATACTTACAAATACAGTTATGGCACAGAAAATTACTCTTAGTATAAAATAAAATCTAAAGACAAATGCGCTTCAAACCATATAGAAATTGTACATATGTTAAAAATAGACTACAATGAAACAAGATGGATGTGTCCACAAAGCAACACTCTGAACAATTCAAATTTGTTCCCTATAATATAATCTGACTAGAAAATATTGTCGAATGAAGTGGTGAGGGTCTTTCTGCCTAAAAACATAATTTCAAATATCACCACATATTGCATAATTATTTTGTGATTTTACATGACAATCTTTATACAAAGAAAAGGTGTCATTGTCTGAAAAGCAGTAACTTTTCTTGAGCTTTTGTTGTCAAAAGTCATAACAGAGCAGTTAGTGTGTGAGGTAAGTCTGTATGACATGACCCCTGAGAAGAGTAGTGTATTTGGCCTGCAGACCATCTAAGATGTTAAAAACAAAGAAAGATGATCTCTGGGCAATAGTTTCAGGGGTTCATCCAGCCTCCGTGGCACCAGAAAATCTAGACTCCATAAGAATTTTAAATTCTTTTATGCATTTCCCCCTTTTGATCAAGATTCTTCTATAAAATCTTTGATCATAATGTTCAGTAATGGCAGCTGTGCATCATCCAGTTCTGGTCTCATGGCAAGGGAAGCAGTTGTTCATGGAAGAAATTAGCCACACATTTCATTTCCTTCTACTACTCCTGACTCTTCTTCTTCTGTTGCTCCAGACAAATAGAGTCCAATTGTTGCACGTTCAACAGCCACTGGCAAGCTTTTAAGACCCCAGGCACTATGCAACAAACTAGGATGTAGAACAGAAGCACTAAATATGGTATTAGGCCAATTAACTGAGATGTCCCATGAAACCATGACCTTAAACCTCCAAACAAAGGAACCAAATCCCGTGAGGTGCTTGGTTGTACATAAGTAGCCTCAGCAGCTACTCTTTTTTTTTTTTTTTTGCCCCCACCATTGTTGTAAATATACCTATCACACAGCTTTTGCAAATTTGACTTTTCACAGGTATACAACTTATTGACAGCAATTACACTAATCAGCTGTGCAACCCTATCCTTAATCAATGTGATTTTTCCATCACCATAAACTGAAACTTGGTGCTCCATAAGCAATAACCCTCCCTTTCCTCCTTGCTCCTGCCCTTGGTAAGCACCAATAAACTTTGGTCTCTATACATTTGCCTGTTCTTGTCTATTTATATAAGTGAGGTCATACAATATTTGTCCTTTTGTGACTGACTTATTTTACTCTGCATAATATCTTCAAGCTCCATTCATATTGTAGCATATATCAAGACTTCATTTCTGTTACTGGCTGAGTAGTATTTCATTGTATGTATATACCACATTTTGTTTACCCATTCATCTGCTGATTGGCATTTAGGTTGTATCCATCTTTTGGCTATTGTGAATAGTGCTGCAGTGAACACTGGTGTACAATCATCTGTTTAAGTTTCTGCTTTCAATTGCCCTGAGATTATCTTTAAACCTCAAACCAAAAATATCTTCTGAAGTCTTCTTAAAACCGAACAACTTTAACTAGTAAAGAATGTCTGCCTTGAGCATTATGTTCTTTTAAGAACTATCTATATGGGATCAAATTGACAACAACTACTTGAAAGATTAGACAGGAACCTTGGGAGGCAGTCAGCTTATGTTAATGGGGGAGGAACAATTTGGAAAAGGAGGATAACAATGGTTATACAAATCAAAGAATACAATCAATATCACTGAATTGTACATACAGAAATTGCTGAATTGGTGTATACTCTGCTGTGTATATTCTCAACAGCAACAATGAAAACAAAATAAAATAAATAAATAAAAAAAACTATATACTACAGGATTAAACAAAACAAAACACACACAAAACAAACAATCAGCCTGTGCAGGACATAACTTGGAATCCATTTCATTGTGGTTTTCTGACAGCATATACAACTCACTAATTTTAAGAATGTAGTCATACTAAGCAGAGAAACAAGGTTATACCTCGGGTTATTAAGAGGTAATTTTCCACTAAACTATTCGCGTCTGCTGCAAAAAGAAAAAGCTGTAGCTCCATACTTTCCCGTGAGTTTTTTGTTGTCAATAGATCAAACCCATTTTTAAAACATTTCGAGAAAAAAGAGAAAGGAAAGATTTAGAGATAAATTTTTATTTATTGATTTATTTTAATATACAATACAATATGAAAGGTGCTTTTTAAGATGGTATAATCTTAAAAAATTATACCATCTTAAAAAGTCATAAACAAGAAAAATAATCTATTATCAAAATGATTGAGAGATTCTTCCCAAAAAACTAATTTATCCTGAATATTTACATCTAAATTTTGAGATTTTCATTTCTAGGCCATAAATATTAGACATCTGAAAAATAAAAGAGCATGAGGAATAATTTCAAACACATAATCCCTAACATTTTTTGAAATATAATAATGCATTTTATTACTAGATTTTCTTTGTCATTTATTTTTACCAGTGTGACTATAGTTTGTATGGAGTGGGTCTTCCCTTTGTATAATCCTATTTGGAGAGTCATACAATGCAATATTACTCAGTAATTAAAAGGAAAGAGTTACTAATATTGACATATGAAAAACATGGATTAATTTCAAAAAAAATTTGAGATTTTGAGTGAAAGAAGCTTCATACAAAAAGTACACATTTTATGAATTAATTTCTGTGAAATTCTAGACTAGGTAAAACTAACCTTTGGTGGAAAACACCACTCTAAGAAATGGGTTAATGACTGACAGAAAAAAAAGTACAGGGAAACTACCTGAGGTAACAATAATTTTCTATTTTTTTGTTATAATTTTGGCTCACAATATATACATTTGTCAAAGCTCATTCAATTGTACGCTTAATATTGGTATATTTTAATATGTAAATTTTATCTCATCAAAAAATATATACAATATTGAATTCAAGCATTAATGTTAAGCATGATAATGTATTTAGGAGGAAAGAGTACTGATATCTACCACTTACTTTGAAATCAATCAAAAAATAGAATAAACTGATGGATGGTTACATTTATGATAAATGGAAATATTGTAATGTTTCATAGCTTCTACAGTCAAAAACTATAAGGGGAGTATGAAGTCTTGGAAACCAAGTAAAGTATGTGCTTAGGAGGATTGATTTACTGTGGTAAATGCTGATGATGATTTTAATAAAATAAAATCTGTCAGTTGAGCATTAGATTTAGCAAAAGTAAGATCATTGATGACTTTGGAAACAG
Organism: Trichechus manatus latirostris; assembly: GCF_000243295.1. Classification (NCBI taxonomy): domain Eukaryota; kingdom Metazoa; phylum Chordata; class Mammalia; order Sirenia; family Trichechidae; genus Trichechus; species Trichechus manatus. The sequence goes on from NW_004444034.1 coordinate 346,018, forward strand.
CAATTTAAATGGAGCAGTGGAGGCAAAAGCCAAAAGTTTTTACTGAGTTTTAGGAAGAATGGGATGAGAGAAGTTGGAGATGACCTGAATGTTCCTTCAAAAACTTTAGCTGTAAATGGAATGATAAAACTGGGGCTGTTGATAAAGGGTGAACTAAGTCTGAGGAAAGAATAGCATACTTATAAACACTTAGTATGTTATTTTGCTTGTAAAGTATTGCAAATTCTACAAAACAAACACTAAAATATGCTATTTTGATAAGTAATCAAATGTTCAACACATACATTTTCTAGCCTAATATCTATTTTTCCTAGTTCGTGCTGATAATATAGTCAAAGAATAAAATCAGAATAATTTGAAGTGACAACAATACGATAATGCTGGTACCGCCCGTATTTAATGAGATAACAACTTTTTAGTAGAGACTAGAAGCATAACATATGTCTGATTAGTTAGGGAAAAACTGCTGATTCCAACAAGAATGAGCATTTCTGCCTCTTAATGAAAAGTAATTTATTGTGTATAATAATCTCTATTTCTATTATGTAGCTACAGAATTGACTCGATGGCAGGGTTTGGTTTGGTTTGTAGCCAAACATGCTTTTTCAAAACAGATTTCATTAAAAAAAAAACTATATATAATATATGTACATAAATATATCAGTGAGGTCTATAATATACACATAAATAATCAGTAATCCATACCATTTCACACATATCAACAAACCATTTCCAAATCATCTTTCTATAAATGTATAGAAACTACACATTTTACATTCTGGACCAAATCTCCTTCAAGGAAGGTCCATAAACGTGGTTCAGTGTCTATCATGCTCTAATCACAAAAATCACACTAGATATTGGAAGATCGTATCGGTACTAAGTAAAATGGTTGTATCTACATAACTTTTCTCTCCCAACTCCCCTTTCCATTTTCCTTTGACCTGCCTCTGACTTGGCTAGCTGCCAAAATGCTAAATTAAACCCACTCAAGGAGTTATTCTCTCAAAAAGACTTTTTAAGCCAAAAATAAATAAATAATTATTCACTACACAATAACTTGAAAATTCAAACACAAGAAGTGTAAAATTTTTATTGAAGGCCTCAAAGAACATTTATGAATACTACTTATGAAACCTGTAAGATGCTGTCTGATTACCTCTTACTAGAGTGACTAGGAGTGAAACTTTAAGTAGCTGTAACTGACTTTGCATTGCACTGATATACAACAACATTAACAGAAAAGAATTAGAAAATGTATCTGAAAATTTGGTTTCAGAATTATAGCTCTAAATGTGGCTTGAGAGTTTGTAATAAATTTCTGTGCAAATTATTTGTTGGTGACATAGGGAATTGAAAATAACTCATATGATCATTCTTAACTTCTCTTTTCTAGTCTTCCCAGCTTAAATGGCACCACCATTAAGTTACTTAGGTCTAAAAATCTAGAAATCATTCTTGATTTATTTCACTGTCAATATCTTTGGCAAAATACATAATTTCTCACTTGCTTATGGGGGCTGAGGGGAAAACTCTTGACTGGAATCTTTGCTCCATTCTTGATGACTAGAATGTATTTTCCACACATCAACCAAAGTAATATCTTAAAAATACAAATCATTTTTTTCATCTACAATATTCCAATATGCATATTATAGCCTACAGGATCCTACGTTGTCTGCCTCTGCCTGGTTCTTCTTCCACATCTCTAATAGCTCATCCAAATGCTTGTTGTATTCTAATCATACTGGCCATTCTTCCATTTGTCTATGAGCTAAACTAGTGTGTCTACCTCAGGGCTTTTTATTTTCTGTTCCTCTTGCCTGAAGCACACTGTCCTCATCTTTTTCTTTTAGTCATTCAGGTCTTAGTACAACGTCAGCACTCCAGAGAGTTGTTCCCTGACCAAAGTTACTCCGTAACCCCACTCAAACCTGATTCTGTATATCACTGGGGCTTGGTACCTCATAGACACTGAATATGTATTTGAAGAACGAGTAGATATGATTCTCTAGTGAATGTAATTCTTAACCTATAGATCTCTTAATTAGCATAGAATTGTGCAAAGGAAATGAGAATGCTGTAGAGGAAAAAGTATAAGGTCTTTAATCAAAGACCTTAGTTCAAATCTCATCTCCTGCATTTGTTCACTCTATGGTCTTGGTGATAGAAACAATGCTAGAGATGGCATAATAGAATTTTTCAAGACCAACGACTTGTTTATTGCAAATACCTTTTTTCAACAACATAAACAGTGATTATACAAAGTCACTTCGCCAGATGTAATACACAGGAATCAAATCTATTACATCTTTGGAAAGAGGCAATGGAAAAGCTCAACATCATCAGTCAGAATAAGGCCAAGGGCCAACTGCAGAACAGACCATCAATTACTCATATGCAAGTTCAAGTTGAAACTGATGAAAATTAGAATAAGTTCACGACAGCCCAAGTACAAACTTGAGTACATCCCACCTGAATTTAGAGACCATCTCAAGCGTAGATTTGATGCACAGAACACTAGTGACTAAAGACCAGGCAAGTTGTGGAATGGCTTCAAGGACATCATACATGAAGAAAGGAAAAAGTCATTAAAAAAACAGGAAAGAAAGAAAAAATCAAAATGGATGTCATAAGAGACTCTGAAACTTGCTCATGAATGTCAAGTAGCTAAAGCTAAAGGAAGAAATGACTAAGTAAAAGAGCCGAACAGAAGATTTCAAAGGGCGGCTCGAGAATACCAAGGAAAGTATTATCATGACATATGCAAAGACCTGGAAATAGAAAACCAAAAGGGAAGAACATGTTTGGCATTTCTCAACCTGAAAGAACTGATGGAAAAACTCAAGGCTGGAATTGCAATATTGAAGGATTCTAAGGGGAAAATATGCAGGAAGCATCAAAAGAAGATGGAAGGAATACACAGAGTCACCATACTAAAAATAACTGGTCGACATTCAAACATTTCAGGAGGTAGCATATGATCAGGACTGATCAGAACCGATGGTACTCAAGGAAGAGGTCCAAGCTGCACTTCAGGCATTGGTTAAAAACAAGGCTCCAGGAACTGACAGAAAGCCAACTGAGATGTTTCAACAAACAGATGCAGTGCTGGAAGTGCCCACTTATCTATGCCAAGATATTTGGAAGACAGCTACCTGGCCAACGAACTGGAAAAGATCTTTATTTATGCTTATTCCAAAAAAAAGTTATCCAACCAAATGTGGAAATTATCAAACAATATGATTAATATCAAATCAAAGAAAATTTTGCTGACAATCATTCAAAAGCAGCTGCAGCAGTATATCGACAGGGAACTGCCAGAAATTCAAGCTGGATTCAGAAGAGGACGTGAAACCAGGGATATCATTGTTGATGTCAGATGGATCTTGGCTGAAAGCAGAGAATACCAGAAAGATGTTTACCTGTCTTTTATTGACTATGCAAAGGCATTCAACTATGTGGATCATAACGAATTATGGATAACATTGCAAAGAATGGGAATTTCAGACTACTTAATTGTGCTCATGAGGAACCTGTACGTAGATCAAGATACAGCTGTTCAAACAGAACAAGGGGATAGTGTGTGGTTTAAAGTCAGGAAAGTTGTGTGTCAGTGTTGGATCCTTTCACTATACTTATTCAATCTGTACGCTGAGCAAATAATCCAAGAACCTGGTCTATATGAAGAAGAAGGCAGCATCAAGATTGGAGGAAAACTCATTAACAACCTACACTATGCAGATGATACAACCTTGCTTGCTGAAAGTGAAGAGGACTTGAAGCACTTACTGATGAAGATCAAAGACTACAGCCTTCAGTATGGATTACACCTCAACATAAAGAAAACAAAAATCCTCACAACCAGACAAATAAGCAACATCATGATAAATGGAGAAAAGATTAAAGTTGTCAAGGATTTCATTTTACTTGGATCCACAATCAACACCCATGGAAGCAACAATCAAGAAATCAAAGGATGCATTCCACTGGGCAAATCTGCTGCAAAAGGCTTCTTTAAAGTGTTCAAAAGCAAAAACGTCACCTTGAAGACTAAGGTGTGCGTGACCCAAGCCATGGTGTTTTCAATCACCTCATATGCATGCAAAAGCTGGACAACGAATAAGGAAGACCGAAGAAGAATTGACTGCTTTGGATTGTGGTGTTGGCAAAGAATATTGAATATACCACGGACTGCCAAAAGAAGGATCAAATCTGTCTTGGAAGAAGTATAGCCAGAATGCTCCTTAGAAGCAAGGAAGGTGAGACTTCATCTTACATACTTTGACATGTTATTAGGAGGGACCAGTCACTGGAGAAGGGCATCATGCTTGGTAGAGTAGAGGGTCAGCGAAGAAGAAGAAGACCCTCAATGAGATGGATTGACACAGTGTCTGCAACAATGGGCTCAAGCTTAAGTACAATTGTGAGGATGGTGAAGGACTAGGCAGTGTTTCTTTCTGCTGTACATAGGTTCGCTATGAGTCAGAACCAACTAGACAGCACCTAACAACAACATGGGCAAAATATATAACACTGCTGGACCTTTTCTATAAAATACATATATATCTTCCTATAAATGTTCTTTAATAACTGAAATAAAACTGTCCTTTGTATGTATGGCAGTACTTATATTTTAATAAATGTTAATTTATTCTCTCCTTTTCTGTGCCTGTAGTTAAAAATAACTTCCTGAGGCATCTATAGTTATCATCTCATACAAGGAAAATTATTAAGTAGCAAGTACATTCAGAAGAAATAAATATATACTTAATTGGATTGAAGATCTATGAAATATAAAGAATTGAAAGGTTTTGTCTAAAAATGTTGTTGTCGCTAGATAGTTATATACGTATATTGATTTTAAAATACAAATAGACTAGATTTAAAACTCTTGAAAACACTTCAATAGCTTGTATTTTTTTCTATACAGACATCATAAAAGCCATTTGTTAGTACACGAGTGCTTATAGGGTACAAACAAGTTAATGTACAACATGTTTCAAAAGAGATATGGAAATGAATAACTTTTCTCATTATCTAGATGTAGACCAAACAACTTGCTAATTTCCTCTTGAAAATTCCCAGTTGTTTCTAAAGATAACTATATCACAATAAATCTAGTCTTTTAAGTTACAGCAAGAGATCTGTTCTTGTAACAACAGACTGAATATTCTTTCTCAAAGGGTGTATCTTTTGTGCTCATTATTGAACAATTAATATCATTAGCGGATAGAGAATTAATAGTTCTCATTACAAACATCTGGAGAATTTCAGCACCACCATAACTGCTGCCAACTTATTCCACCCAAGTGGAAATCAAGGTTATATCCTTTATTCTTGCTTTTAAATTGTCTTTGACAAGGTTATGATTATACGAATGAGAACTATTATAACCAGTGAAGATTCTAATTCCATTGCTTTCAGAAGTAGTATAAAAAACTAGATTATTAATTTAGTTAAATGGATTATAAAATTGTCTTGACATAATATCAATTAGTATAGGCAAATCATCACCATTTTTATTTTCTGCAGTTAGAATGAGAAAAATGTTAATTCTTACTAATGCCATTACTCTTAAGGATATCAAGAGAAAAATGATCCTTTAAGGTGACTGGTTTTTCACCACCTGTACATTTGATACAGAAATATTTAGCCTGAGAGTCATTACTTTATATCCAAATCATACAGTATTGATATAATTCAGCAAGATAAAAGAGCTAAGACTTAATTTATAACTTGTTTAAATTGATTTTCACTTATCAAATTAAAAAAGCATATTAAAAGATAATTAATATATTTGTAATTCAATATCAAATGCTTTATTGAATTTATTTTCTATTCTGCCTTGATTATAAAGGTGCAAAAAATATGATGCATTTAGATAAAATGTATTTAATATATTTTAATTAATCATAGCATTAATTCTGAAAATCCCCAAAATATATGAGGTGCAGTTCTACCAATCTCATAATCAGAACATTACAAAGCTATTAGCATATATAATAGGATATATAATAGGATCTTTCTTACTCTATGGCAAACATTCCTTTTTTTCTTTAATATTCTGTTACGATTTTCTATTTAAAAAGCTAAACTTTTTATTCATCAATTATCTTCAGAATTTTAATTATTTTTCAACAATTTCATGCAGTTCCTTCAACTAAAAATTTAGATTACTTAGGGTATTTATATAAGTAATAAACAACAATTACCCCACCCTGCGGTGCATAGGGTTGCTATGAGTTGGAACCAACTTGACAGCACCTAACAACAACAATGGGGTATTAGAAAATTCAACTATTTATATGGTATGTACTTAACCAGATTTTTTCATTATTCAAGTATAAATATAATTTTACAGATTACTATAGATCAAAAGTTATTTCTAAATACTGATACTCATTGAGTCACTTCTATATGCCATGTGTCAGGTATCAATTTTTTTATTAACTTTCCTCTGCCCATGATTATATACATATATGGTGTAAAGAAAGGTTTATTAACATCTATGTGTTGGTATTACATTAGACATATTAATTGACTAACAAAATAAGCATAAGAAAAACTATGCATACCCTAACATAGCTTATTATCTATTGATAAAGAGAATTTACACGTGTGAAATCATTAGACAATTATGGACAGCATCAGTAGCTACTTATCATGGTTCTGCTTATCAGTTTAACTTGAAAGAGATCACTGTGATCTGACATTTTGAGGAAACTCTTTATAAAGAATCATGTGCATTTCCTCAATGAGATCACTTTTTTCAAAGACCATACACTTCTTTTAAAAAGGACACATATTTTCGTAAGTAATTTTTAAACAATAAACTGAATGTCTCAATTTTTAATGAGTTAGCACACTTGTTTCTTTCATAGATTTATAATTGAGATACCCTTCAGATTATTTACTGTCTTTCCTTCAGTAGTGCAGTCACAAAGGCTGAGACTGTATAAATATTCTTCTTGTCATAAGTGTGCATGATAATTTGCCTCAGAGCTATCAAATATGACATGCTTAATGTAACATGGCAGTATAGCACAGTGGTAAATAACATGGAAGTTTTTACTGGGGTATCAGACTGATGGGGTTGATTCACAGTTCTGCAACATAAATAATTGTATGATTTCAGTCAAGGTATCTTAATTGGTCCTCAGTTTTGTCTTCTGTAAGTTGGGGCAATAAGATTACCTTTCCTGTAATATTGTTGTGGGTATTAAATAAATTCATACACACACACACACACACACACACACAACCCTGGAAGAGTGTTTGGGGTACATGTTAGTTATTAATAAAAATTTAGAAGCATTGACCCTAAGCAGTTGAAAGTATTTTCCTAGATTACACATATCCAAACACATTGTATGTTCCAAGGGAGAGAAATATTATCTTCTTTTGTGAAGCATGATTGCTACAGAAATGCAATCTTCTACCTCAGTCATGTTAATAGCATGCTCTTAGGAAAATGTTTCCAAAATATGTTCCAGTAAATGCTAATCCTTTATGATGTTTTGGAAAAAGGGTTCTGTAGCCAAACACATTTTGAAAATATTTCATACATATCATCTATTTGGAGAATTACAAATCATTGAGCAATAATAAGTTTTGAGTAAAAATCTATAGTAAATAAAAAATTTTAAACCCAGCAAGACACAAAATTATTTCATGATAGAATTCATTCTTATGTGTATATGTGTGTAAGAGAGCTATCTATAAATATGTTGTAGAACTAGTTTTCTGTGGAACACAGTGTGGGAAATTTTGCTCTGAGTCCACAAATGACCTTTTAAATAGGATATAGGGTAACTATGAGATATTGATGGTTATGAAAACTCTCAATATGCTGAGTTTTATAAGTACCTAGAAGTTTGGCTACTTAATAAAACTCTCCAAACATCTTAGGTCTGCAAAAATTCCCTAGAAAACTAACCTCTTAAATACTAACTTTATTATTAGATTGCTGGTGATTGCTGCTTCCCTTCAGGCTAAGAACCTCTTAGAACAGCCTTTCTAATGATTTCACTTCTTTTTTAGAACCCAGAAAATGTAGACATATATAAAATACAAGAAACTTTAAAATTGTAAAAGTTAACAAGTTTTATGAAACTCCAAATTGCAATAGAAGATCAAGGAGTATACTTATTATTAATCTAAAACAATTTTATCGCTTTCAAACTCTCATTTCTAGAGATCAGTAAATGCCGAACCAGCAAATGCCGTTTTTTCTGTTGTTAGTATATTCAGAGTCTACGGGTGTTTTGTATTACAGCACATTTGTTTTGTTGCTTTTGCTGAGAAAAAAATACTTAATTTATATTTAATATTTTGCTTAAATTTATAATTTACCTACATATGTTAAATTATTAAGTAGGTTTGTAAACAGTAGTTCTGGCTGAGTGTGATAGGAATACCAATTTAGAGAGTGGATGATTTGTACATTGAGTTGCCCTTACAAAATCAGCACTCCAGTTTGCTTTGAGTTAGCAAACATTCTGCACTGTATGCAGTCCAAAATCGCCTGAATAAGCAGGGTAGAAAATACAGAATCAGAATAGAGGTCACTACTTTCAAGCCTGCTTCACAAAGATAACATGATAATGAAAGTCAAAGACTAATAACACATTCGCTAATTAACTTTAAATTCAACATGCATTTTGGCATAATATACATTAAATATTGTTTTTCTATTTGCATTTGTTTTATTCTTTCTAAATTTAAAAATCATTCCCTTGATAAGTAAGGAATTTTAGAAACAGCTTGAAGAATTCTATCATTGTAAGTTAATGGAAATACATTATCTCAAAACTGTTTATTTTATTAAAAGAAGTTTTTAAAATCTATCTAAAATGAAATAACACTAAAACTTAAGCAGCCTCCTAATTTTTTTAGCTCGTTCATAGGAATAAAATGGGCATAACGTTAAAAATAAATCTTTAGGTTGTTTCCACCTTTTGGCTATTGTGAATAGTGCTGAAATGAACATTGGTGTACAAGTATCTGCTTGAGTCCCTACTTTCATATCTTTTGGGTATATACCTACGAATGGAATTGCTAGGTCATTTGGTGGTGTGGTTGTTACCTGCTGTCGAGTTGGTTCCAACTCATAGCGACCCTGTGTACAACAGAAGGAAACACTGCCCGGTCCTGCGTCACCCTCACAATCATTGTTATGCTTGAGCTCATTGTTGCAGCCACTGTGTCAATCCATCTCATTGAGGGTCTACTCTTTTTCACTGATCCTCTACTCTACCAAGCATGATGTCCTTATCCAGGGGCCGGTCCCTCTTGATAACATGTCCAAAGTATGTGAGACGAACTCTCACCATCCTTGCTTCTAAGGAGCATTCTGGCTGTACTTCTTCCAAGACAGATTTGTTCATTCTTTTGGCAGTCCATGGTATATTCAGTATTGTTTGCCAACACCTTAATTCAAAGGCATCAATTCTTCTTGGGTCTTCCTTATTCATTGTCTAGCTTTCACATGCATATAAGGCGATTGAAAACACCATGGCTTGGGTCAGGCGCACCTTAGTCTTCAAGGTGACAATTTTGGTTTTTAACACTTTAAAGAGGTCTTTTGCAGCAGATTTCCCCAGTGCAATGTGTCCTTTGATTTCTTGACTGCTGCTTCCATGGGCGTTGATTCTTGTTCCAAGTAAGATGAAATCCTTGACAACTTTAATCTTCTCTCTGTTCTATCATAATGTTGCTTATTTGTCCAATTGTGACGATTTTTGTTTTCTTTATGTTGAGGTGTAATCATACTGAAGACTCTGGTCTTTGATCTTCATCATTAAGTGCTTCAAGTCCTCTTTACTTTCAGCAAGCAAGGTAGTTTTTTTTAGGAATCACCAAAAAGTTTACCACAATAACTGTACATTTTTCATTTCCACCAGCAATGAATAAGGGTTCCAATGTCCCCACATCCTCATCAACATTTGTTATTTTCTGGTGTGTGTGTGTGTGTGTTTAATCTTAGCCATTCTACCCAACCCAATGCCATCGAGTCAATTCCAACTCATAGCGACCCTATAGGACAGAGTAGAATTGCCCCATAGGGTTTCCAAGGAGCAGCTGGTGGATTCAAACTGCCAACATTTGGTTAGCAGCTGAGCTCTTAACTTCTGTGGCACCAGGGCCCTGATCTAGTGGGGGTGAAATGGTATCTTACTGTAGTTTTGATTTAAATTTCTCTGATGGCTAATTATTCTGTGCATCTTTTCATGTGTTTGGTGGACATTTGAGTGTCCTCTTTGGTGAAATGTTTATTTAAGTCCTTTGCCCACTTTATGATTGGGTTATTTGTCTTTATGTTGTTAAGTTGTCAAAGTTTTATATAGATTCTTCTTTCACTATTAGATTCTTATCGGACATATGGTTTCCAAAGATATTCTCCTAGTACATAGCTTGTATTTTTACTTTTTGATGAAGTCATTGATAAACAAAAGTTTTTAATTTTTATGAGGTCTCATTTATTTATTATATCTTTTGACTTGGTGCTCCATAAGAAATAACACCTTTTTCCTCCTCCTTCCTTCCCCTGGTAACCACTAATAAACTTTGGTCTCTATGCATTTGCCTGTTCTTGTCTTTTTATATAAGTGAGTTCATACAATATTTGTCCTTTTGTGTTTGATGTATTTCATTGAGCATAATGTCTTCAAGTTCCATTCATACTGTAGCACGTATCAAGAATTCATTTCTCTTACTCGCTGAGTAGTATTTTGTTGTATGTATGTGCCACATTTTGTTTACCCATTCATTCGTTGATGGGCATTTAGATTGTTTCCATCTTTTGACCATTGTGAATAGTGCTGCAGTGAACATTAGTGTACAAGCTTTTAACACTGGATTATCTAATAACAAAAACCTGAACAGCAAAAAAAAAAAAAAAAAACCTGAAACCAAACTTGCTGCCATTGAGTCAAATCTGACTCATATAGGGTCCCGTTCTCTGTCCAGATAGTTTTCATACACGAAGTCAGAAAAACAAAAAAGAGAGAGAAAAAACTATACTTGCTTTCTGTCTCTTGCCTGGCTAAACAATATTTTTGTTGTTGTTAACATATATATGATACATCTTGGTTGTTTTTCATTCTTTCATTTCCAACCTTTCTTCATCCTTACATTTAAGATGCCTCTCTTTTAAGTAGGCTGTGGATTTTTGTTTTCCTAAATTCAACTCAAGAATCATAATTTTTCATTGTAATATTTAATAATATTCATTGTAGTCTTTTTGTAATATTTTATAGTATTATGTAGTGTTTAGTTGGTTTACATTTAATGTAATTAAATTATATTACTTGAGTTGATAGCTACAATCTTACTATTTATTTTCTACTTTTGCTCTGTTTAATGCATACATTTGTGTTCTCATTTCTTGTTTTCTTTGGTATTAACATTTCAAAATAAGCATAAGTAAAAGTAAGTACACCCTAAAATGGGTGACATGGTAGATTATGTTGAACAAATCAAGGATTCCCCAAAACAAAACAAAACCCATTGCCATCAAGTCAATTCCAAGTCCTATTGAAAGGAATAATATTTTGGGTGTTTGTGGCTCTTGATCTACCTCTGTTTCTTAAGTTTAGTCTCCCCAGAAGGAGAACCTAAGACAAGGATTTGAGTTCACATAGATAGAGAGGTGATCCAAGAAAACATGAGTAGGACAGTGGCATTGTGACACTAGTAAGGGAAATACATGCAATACAATTTTGCCAAAATCTGAAAAAATCCTGCTAGCCTCTGAATTTCTTGCTTATTGAAGGGTTTATGTCAGATAATAACTTATTTTGCACAGTTTGAAGAATGTCTCTTGTTACACCAGCTTATGTAATTCCCAGAATTTTTGCAGATTGGGCTGGACTCTGAATTTTGGCTGGATTTATAAACCAGTCTGTGTTTATTTCAACTTCCTAGTCCAGTCAACTAAAATTTGTGGAATGGAAAACTATACTGTAGTACCACAGGGACGTTTTAGTTTGCCAGCGTACTACCCTAAATTAGGGAAGCAGTTATTAAATTCAGTAACCAAGAGCTAATTAGTACTTTACAGGGATTATGTATTATCTCCTCAGAGGAAGAAGCTCAAGAAAAGGTAAGAACTATAGTGACCCATATGCCTAGCTAGACTCTGAAATTGTAATGGAAAAGGAACTGGACAGGTCTATAATGGGATACCAGTCCTCCTTGGCCTGCCACACTTCCATGTCAGGCACAGCTAAGACAATCAAAAGAACCACACTGTTTAATCTTCAACAGTCTACTGTTAACCTTCAGAAACCTCTGTTTGATACACCAGCCAGGCAAGACTATTAAAAATGAAATCAGTACACCTGCCTTGACCATTTTGTTAAACAGAACAGTGATTTTTTAGTTGTACTCCTAGATTGCTGTATTTCTTATGGTTTGCAAAAAAGGAGCACCTGGGTAATCCTTAAAGTTGCTATTTAACATGGCCAGTTAAAAGAAGGCAAAGGGGAAGTTAGTCAGTATGACCAGTGAAAAGGTCAAAGGCAATCCTAAAAAAGTTTTACATACCACACCCAAGCCACTTCACCTAAATCACTGCAAAAAGAGCCCAAAGTCCTGGGCTAGAGGTGGAGGTGTGGGAATGGTTGTATGAGGTATTAGCCTTCTAGTCAATCTTTTTCAGATCTAAACTTTAACTTAGATGCAAATCCAGTTCCCTGTTCAAATATTTTTTGTTGTTGTTCCAAGGCATGATTCTTGCAATTAGATTTGAATTACTTCAAATCAGAGCTGATAAAATGAATTTGCTGCCTGGCTTTAAGAGGTGGGAGTGAGTCATAGTGAATCCCACCCCCAAATATTGATAATGCTTTAATCAGTAGCAATCGCATTCACTTCCTCTTTTTTTTTTTTTTTAACTCATTTTCCAAATGTCATCTAAGGAGCCTGCTTGCTTGAGCCAATTATTGATTTTTCTCAATCATTTATTTCTGTCCTGAAAGCACTCTTTCATTTTTATGTCCTGTATCTTTCTCACATAATACACCCTATGCACAAAAACTGAGGGAGCAGATCAGTTACAGCCACATAAATATTTACTTGTCAAGGTTAACTAAGGTGCCCAAAAAATGAGGAGCCTTCTTCCTGGCCCCAGATGACCACATCTATCATTGTCTGTGTCATAGCACTAAATTACGTTTCTCTTTTTAATCGCCATAAAGTCAATTCTAAGACCACCTGTTCTCCATAGCATTCCAACAACTTCAAAAGGAGTATCTCACTTATGGGTTGGGAAGTTATGGGGCAGTAACTTTCTCAAGACATAACTTTCTTCAAGATGTCACCTTGAAGACTAAGGTGCACCTGACCCAAGCCATGGTGTTTTCAATCATCTCACATGCATGTGAATGCTGGACAATGAACTAGGAAGACCAAAGAAGAATTGACATCTTTGAATTGTGATGTTGGAGAGGAATATTGAATATACCATGGACTGCTGTCTTAGTCATCTAGTGCTGCTACAACAGAAATACCACAGGTGGATGGCTTTAACAAAGAGAAATTTACTTTCTCACAGTCTAGTAGGCTAGAAGTCCAAATTCAGGGTGCTAGCTCCAAGGGAAGGCTTTCTCTCTCTGTCGGCTCTGGAGAAAGGTCCTCGTCATCATCAATCTTCTCTCGGATTAGGAACTTCTCTGTGCAGGAACTTCGGGTTCAAAGGAAGCTCTCTGCTCCTGGCACTGCTTTCTTGGTGGTATGAAGTCCCCAACTCTCTGCTTGCTTCCCTTTCCTTTTATCTTTTTTAAGATAAAAGGTGGTGCAGGCCACTCCCCAGGGAAACTCCCTTAACACTGAATCAGGGATATGACTTTAGTAAGGGTGTTACAATCCCACCCTGATCTTCTTTAATATAAAATTACAATCACAAAATGGAGGATATCCACACAATACTGGGAATCATGGCCCAGCCAATTTGATATACACATTTTTGGGGGGACATAATTCAATCTATGACAACTGCCAAAAGAACGAACAAATCTGTCTTGGAAGAAGTACAACCAGAATGCTCCTTAGAAGCAAGGATGGTGAGAGTTCGTCTCACATACTTTGGACATGTTGTCAGGAGGGATCAGTCCCTGGAGAAGGACATCATGCTTAGGAAAGTAGAGGGTCAGCAAAAAGAGGAAGACCCTCAACAAGATGGATTGACACAGTGGCTACAACAATGGGCTCAAGCATAACAACAATTGTGAGGATGGTGCAGGGATGGGCAGTGTTTCGTTCTGTTGTACATAGGGTCACTAGGAGTTGGAACCAACTTGAAGGAACCTAACAACAACAACCTTCTCAATATAGCTCTCTTGCAGCCCCTCTTTAACTGAGTGTGACAGACTAGCTGTCATACTATCCAGAAGCATCTGCTCACAGCATCTGCTCCATGCCTAGGTATAACAAACTGTTGCCGCTATTTCTCTTTTGTATACCCAAGTGCTTTTAAAAAATAGCCTTAAGATTCAATAGTTACCTGATCTTGGTCTCCACCTATAGAATTTTCTGAAGTCAATGGCCTTAAGTACATTACTTTGGGAATGAATAGGATATCTCTCCAGGTAGCACAGAAGCATAAGAAATCCTTGCAAACCCAAACCAGTTGCCATCAATTTGAGTCCACCTCATGGTGACCCCACGTGTGTCAGAGGAGAACTGTGCTCCATAGAGTTTTCAGTGGCTGATTTTTCAAAAGTAGATAACCAAGCCTTTCTTCTGAGGTGTTTCTGGATGGACTCAAACCTCCAAACTTTTGGTTAGCAGCCAAATTTGTTAACCATTTCTCCACCCAGGGACCTTCAAGGTCTTCCAGTAATAGGAAAAACCAGCTTCACAGCATTTTCTCCCCTTCTTTTGAAGATCTCATTATCACCACTGCTGCTAAAAAACTGCCAAATAATAGAATTTTAGCCTATTGACCTAACCCACAAGATTGAATTGTTGAATCAGATTCATCCATATTAAGTATTACTAAATAGTGTGTGGATATAAGCAACTAAAATGCTTGGATAAAGCGAAGAGAGGTCTGGTATGTGAGGAGTTGTTCCTCAGGTCCTTCTCACACCAGATTTACACCTCCAGTGCAGAGAAGATAAGATCTCTAAATGGGATTTGAGTGATCATCTCATACAGCTTTAGCAGTGAAATTATGAAACATGTTCATTTTATACTCCAGAGACTTGTATGGCCCTGTTTCTCTAAGTGAACCATAACATATAGACCCTGAGTTCTATTACGTAATCCTTGGCCAACGACATAGCTAATGGCACTTTACGGATAAAAATCTCTTCATTTTATCAAATATCAGTAAACCCACTCCTCACTTATCTTCAAGGTTAGGTTCCAAAAACCAGGTCGTCATGCAAAAATGGAGGATGACCACATCAGATCACAAAATGGAGGATAACTACATCATTATGTAACTGCCAGATTATGCCACTACATAACTGCCAAACCACTGAGAATCATGGCCCAGACAGTTTAACGCATAACCTTAACCATCACATGAGTGTTACTTTCTCCTCACACCTCGGTATTCATTACTGCCAGATGTATGTCATTAATCTGCAAACTAGTCAGATAATAGCCTTTTTACTGTTGTCATAAATGCAAAATTTGGATAATGAGATAGTCAGTAAGTGAAGAGTAGGTGTAGTCTATTTACCCAGGCCATCTGCCTTCTTTTCCTTCCCAGGAAATGTCCCCGTTTGGTGAATGAACCTCTGTCCTGCTCTTTTAGCTCCTTCTTTTCCATCTGACTTCTACTTCCTATCTTTCCACTTAATCAGCTCCCTTCAGTCTAAGTCTGCTTTCTCCAAATTCCACTGGTAACATTTGTCCTTAAATTTGCCTTACTACTTTTGCTACTTCATATCAGGGATGGGTAGGACCCACCCTGACATCAGATCCTCCCTACATTTTTCTTGCTAAAATGTGCCTTAGCCAAGGATTTGTGTGTCTGGAAGACAATCTCATTCACAGCACTAGTATGAGCTAACACAAAAAACCAGATGGCCAAATCAAACTCACACAAATCAGAGATTCTACCCAATATCAAGAGTGCATAATAATTTCAAAGACACAAATAATTAAGAGGCATGGGCAAACTAGGAAGAGGTCTGGGACATTCCACACGGTTCCCCAGATCTTTGCTTCATGCATTGAACATGTGCATGCTTTCTGGCCCTGACTAAGAGATGAGGTCTGTAATGAAGTTGGTAAGTTATCTCACAGAGTAGAGAGCACTAATGGTATGAAACATCCCAATTTCATGCCTCAGAGATATATATAGCTTAGATAAGATTCTCCTGAGAGCCGTGTTTTGTAGTCCATGAATTGTAGGTTTGTTTACCATTAGAAAGCCTAAACTAGGAATAGTCTTTTGATAGCATTTCATAGAAACGGATTCTTCTCCTAGTGAATAGTATTAGTCTGTTAGTCTTGTCATGGAGCCCCAAAATCATAAGACACTTGATCAAAGTAAAATGCCTGATCCAGGGTTCAGTCTCATATCTTACTTTAACATCTGTTTCTTGCTGACAGGTTTGCTGATCTTTTACATATATCCAACCTTTTCACTAAGGAAATGTTTTCTTTGTAATCAAGTGATGCAAGCCACTCCTGAGAAACAACACTGCACAAGAAAGCTATGTTCTCAGAAAGGAATGTCTTGCAGTTATCTTGTGACCACCCTGTGAACTCGTTGCAGTCATCAGGTAGTAACTAATCAACAAAGCACACGTATCACCAGTAGTGACTACTCAATAAAAATTCTTTAAACCAATCATGTAAACCCACATATGCTATGTTCACCAATGATTGTAAAGATCTCACTTTGAATGTTCCGCCTTTAACAATGATGTATCAATGAATAAACCAATCAGAATTTTTCTTAACTTTACTTCCTTCTGTGATGGTATATTAGAGACTCCAGAAATGTGATTCAATAGATTCTGCTGGTCTCTTATGCCAAGCTCACGCTGGCAGATCCCTCATTCGAATGATTGTCTTTGTCTTGGCTTAATAAAAATCTCAATTAAATTTGAGTTTGAGATCTTCTCCATGTTCCACAGTCTGGAATTCAAGTTGTCAAGCTTTGAAGAAAATTTGATCCAGTCAAGTTTTATTGGATCACTTGTAGTCTTTCTTTCCTCTGGGAATTTCCCTTAGTAAGTAGCTTATTTATAAAATATCAATTAAATTCATTTTGAATTCAAATCGATTGTGAATAGATGTGACTAAATCTTATGTGCTTTTTAATATCTCCCGTTGCCACCTCACAACCTGTGAGAGTAAAAGATAAATGCTCTCAAAGTTCCCTTGTGAAATATAACATAGTTACTGTTAATCATATAATTACTGTCACTTTTCTGCTAATAATAAAAATATATAATTCATGTTTGTTTAATTTTTGGATTTCAATGTACTTTTATATATTTAATCCTCATGGTAGCTTTATAATGGGTGAATCATTATTATATATATATCATTATATATATTATATATATATAAACAAAAAACAAACCCAGTGCTGTTGAGTCTATTCTGACTCGTAATGACCCCACAGGACAGAGTAGAACTGCCCCACAGGGTTTCCAATGCTATAACTTTACACAAGCAGATTGTCACATCTTTCTCATGCAGAGTGGCTGGTGGGTTAGAACCACCAACTTTTCGGTTAACAGCCCAGTACTTAACTAAAGTGCCACATGCATAGAGTAGGAAAATAGTATCAGGAATGTTAAAAAACAAGTACAAATCAACAAGCTAGGTGGTATCTAGGAATTTTACTTTATATCTCTTAATTTAAAGCTAAATGGATGCTGCATTATTGCACAGATATGAACAACCTTGAAGGAGTAAGATTGATACAAGTTTGATATTCTTACCTTCCTAAATATAGACTTCTTACAAAAGAAGTGTTTGTCTTTTTTATAATAAGTAAGAGAAATACCTCTTGAAATCAAATCTACATTTTGTAAATTTTCCTGAATCCAAATGGCTCATGCTAGTGGTAAAACAACTACTTGAAAAGGAGACTTTAGTCCAGTCAAAGAGCCCGTGAGTGGTGCAAATGGTTAACACACTGGGTTGCTAACTGAAAGGTTGGAGGTTTTAGTCCACGCAATGGTACCTAAGAAGAAAGACTTGGTAATCTACTTCGGAAAAATCAGTCATTGAAAACCGTATGCAGTACAGTTCTACTCTGATACACACTGGGTCTCCATGAGTTGGAACTGACTTTGACAGCAACTAGTATTTAGTCTAGTAGGGGTTACATTCTTCACAATTCATGAGCAGTCTCATTATTTCCATTCTGTTTGTTCCGTTTGGTTCTCAAATTTTAGTGTTGCTAAAAATCATCTGAGGGAAATTATTTATACTGTAGCTTCTCAGGCCCCATTGTCATATATTCTGATTTAATAGAACTGGGATGGAAATAAAAATACCTATATAGCAGAACAGATCATTTTGATGGAGATTCCACTATTTGAGAAACAGTAGATAATAACAGGAATGCTGCTATTTTTAATTTATTAAGAACATTTTTTGTTTGTTATAATTCAAATCTGTTAAAAGTGTTTATTGGAGCAATACCATGAAGCATTAGTATTTCAAATGTATCACTGTGGTTCCCAATCTAGTTGGTCACAGATTTTCTCACTCTAAATTCCATAACCTTTTATATAAGAGGAAAGAAGTATGGTTAGAAATGGATTGATTGCTCTTATAATGTTAGAAATATTCATGAAGAGGCCTGTTAATTATTTAAGCCATGCGTCATGGATTGAATTATGTCCCCCCAAAAACGTGTGTATCAGTTTGGCTGGGCCATGATTCCTGGTATTGTGTGATTTTCCTATATGTTGTAAATCCTGCCTCTATCATGTTAATGAGGGAGGATGGGTGGCAGTTGTGTTAGTAACGCAAAACTCAGTCTACAAGATTGGACTGTGTCCTGAGGCAATCTCTTGAGATATAAAAGAGAGAAGTGAGCAGAGAGACAGGGGGACCTCATACCATCAAGAAAGCTCTGCCGGGAGTAGGGCATGTCCTTTGGACCTGGAGTCCCTGTGCAGAGAAGCTCCTAGTCTAGGGGAACATTGATGAGAAGGCCAACAGGGAGAGAAGGCCTTCCCCTGGAGCTGACACCCTGAGTTTTGACTTTTAGCCTACTTTACTGTAAAGAAATAAATTTCTCTTTGTTAAGGCCAACCACTTGTTGTATTTCTGTTATAGCAGCACTAGATGACTAAGACACCATGTCTTCCCCTAAATTGGGTAACCTATTACGCAGGTAGTAACATGATTAAGGGTTGATTTCAAAACTATATTATTTCCTCTGCACAATAAGTGGAGAAATTTGTAAATTACAAAGATAGATAGACAGAAACAGGTAAAGCCAGACTGTGACTATCAATTTGATTACCTTAGCATCTTACCTTCCAAGCATTTTTTTCTTTTTTTTTTTTTTTTGAGAAAAGGAGGTAAGAAATACTTTGATTCTTACACCATATATATACCATACCATTGCCGTCAAGTCGATTCCGACTCATAGCAATCCTGTAGGACAGAGTAGAACTACCCCATAGAGTTTCCAAGGAGCGTCTGGTAGATTTGAGCTGCCGACCTTTTGGTTAGCAGCCATAGCTCTTAATCACTACACCACTAGGGTTTCCATTTTGATTAATTGTGATCAAATAATTAATGATGTGAAGAGATTAAAACAGTTTTGTAGGATGTTAGCATAGTAATAATGTTTTAATATGCTGCAGGTTTTCAAAATTCTTTTATTGTTAGCCACATTTTTATAGATGATGTAAATTTAGTTTATTAATGTTGGCATTAATTGAAATATGGAGATTATTATATATCTTTTTGCCTAGAGTAAGCGCTTAAATGGGAGTTAATGTTCAATTTTATAATACACATATACACTATGATTCTGGTGAGAAAACAAAATTGTGACTGCTTTTATATATATATCATATATGTTATATATATCATAACATTTTGATTGATTATCTAAGCTAGGGTGTAATTCAGTATTTCCTTTTATCATGTGTTTTGACTGCAACATGTACATATTTGCTGATTACATTCCTGCAATGCCTTTCCACCATCTGTGCTCTAGAGTTGCTGAAAATGTTAAATCCAAAGGGGAATAAATGACAATAACTGTTAACATGAAGTAACAATAAAGGATCTAAATTTGCAAGATCAGAATTTTCCTACAGTTTATGATTAACGAAGGCAAATACATACTGAAAGCTGATTATGTGTTTCATTTTACGTGACGCCTAAGGGGTTACAGCTTAAGGGAAACAGTATTGGAATCTCTCAAATCACAACACAAGCTCAATTTGTTTTCCCACTTGCATTGATTTCTGGATAGCACTTAGCAAACTGAATCAGCAGTAATAACTCTTGCACTACAGTGCATTTTGAACAATTCAAATATATTTATCTCCCAGTCCCCAAAGTTAACATTGTTCCATCTAGTAAAACTAAGTCACCTTGAGTCTTAGAGTAGTTAATACTCTTGAGGACAAATAAAATGTATCACCATGCAATTATTGAGCCTTTTTACAAGCTCTAATGTCTCTTGAATATTTACTCTTCTTATCTTTATGAAAGTAATAATAAGATTTGTCTCACACAAATGCCTCAAGGTTTCCCTTGCTATGATTCTGTCTTCTCAACTGCTGACTTACCAGTTTATTCCTCAAAAGAAATATTATAGGTAGCATAATTTATATAGGAGGAGAAGGAAATGATAAATATGATAACATACAAATTGTTAAAATATTAAAAATGAGGGAATTTGGATGAGAGGTATATAGGAATTTCTTGTACTTTTCTCATCTTTTTTTTTTTTCCTTTAAGTATAGTGTTATTTCAAAATACAAATATAAAAGAAAGGAAAAAGTTCAAGGGTTGAGCATTTCAAGCAATTAAAATCAAGGAGAAATCATTGGAGTTGATGTGGTTAAAGAATTGTGAAATGACACATTGAATACATTGACCACCTGGACTCTGAAGAAATGAAAAATGATGAAGTATGTTTAATAGGGTTATAGACAGAACACCAGGTTGAATATCCTAATAAATATGGGAATGTGAGGAGATCAAATAAAACGTGTTTAAGATTAATGGAAGAGATTTTCACGTTGCAAAAAAGCAGAATGAGAAATTATAATTTGGAAGTGAAAAAAATATCGTATATGCCATTCTCCCCAACTAAGAATCATTTTTCAACTAAGGTAAGAGATAGATAGAACATTCACTGAGATAGTTAAATTTGTATTGGGGATATTTTAGCTTATCCTTGAGAAGTAACTTTCTAAATGCCTTTTACAATCCATGACAGGGTCATCAAATCAATTCACTGCATGGCAGAAAGCATATATTTAGAATAATAGACTATAAATGATGAGTTTAGGATTCATGATTTTTTTTTTTTTTTTTTAGTTATATTAGTGTTTATACTGGTAATGATATACAAACATGTATTTCCTATAATACTGGGGAAGCCAGCACAACTTGCACAAGAAAAGGTCAAGGACACTCCATAGATACATCCAAACTCCCTGAGGGAATGAATTGCTGGGCAGAGGGCTGTGGTGACCATGGTCTCGGGCAACATCTAGCTCAATGGGCATAACACAGTTTATAAAGAAAATGTTCTACATTCTACCTTGGTGAGTAGTGTCTGGGGTCTTAAAAGCCCGTGAGCAGCCATCTAAGATACTCCAATGGTCTCATCCCTTCGGGAGCAAGGGAGAATGAAGAGATCAGGATACAGGGAAAAGATTAGTCCGAAGGACTAATTGTCCACAGCTACCAAGGCCTCCAC